>NC_088606.1:49843330-50172203 GCF_036013475.1 Columba livia
ATATGTATATGTTGCAAAAATGCAAAGGGTGAAATATTTTGAGTGAAATTATCTCATTAATTTTCTTAGAAGAGGTCCAGCACACATCAGGCAGAAACAGGTAAGAAATGCGTGTAAATTAGGTGCTTCAGCCTATAATTGTCAGAAGTTCTGTTTAATCTACTCCCAGGTCTGCAAAGTGATTCTTTATTCTGTTCCCATAGGTGTCTATCTACCTAATTTGAGAGAACTGAAGTTGAACAATAGCTTGCTTGTGTCTGTAAGGTAAGAAGTGAAAGATAAATGAAATTGAGGGCTGTTATTCTTTAGTGTTTATTTCAGTTAAGTGATAAAATCTTCATTTGTGCTACTTTCATTTCTTCCATTTCCACACGCTATGATAGTGAATTAGATCAATAATATATGCTCTGCAGCCACATGAGTTTAAGGACAAGACCCGAGCTGGAATAAATCAGTGTAGCTGCAGTGATGCCCATGAATTAGCCCCAGTCTGCCACCAGGGAAGCTCCTGCCATGATGAAGTCCATGGCAATTTGTTGCAAATTTGAAAGGACCTAGAAATGCGCTTCTTATCTATGTCTAGGCACTTGGATTTCAGAGTGTTTCAGCCTTTGGGCTTTTATTATGCACAGTATCGTATTCTATACAGGTCAGACAGATTCCTCAGCTGATGAAAATCACTTTGACTTCGTTGAAGTCGATGAAGTTGGGTTTATGAGAGCTGCTATGAAGACTGTGTGTCACTGGCTTGCTGAGCTCCATGAAAGCATCGCACATTTCCTCCCAGAGAGGGGTTCTGGCAGGTTGGGAAGGTAGAAGTGAAAATTATTTCAATGAGGAGACAGAGCTGTCTTCTCTCTCCTGTGCTGATATCTGTATTACCCTTGGTAATTAATACATAATGGAAAAATACAGTACATTTCAGTAAAGGGCTGTGTAAAAGTTCATCTTTATGTTAAACAGAAGTGTTCTCTGGCTTTATATAGCTATCTGCTAAATTTGTGGGGAAAAAAATAGTGATTTTCCTAATTCTTGTTATAGAGAACATGTTTCCTGATGGGAAATGGCAGCAAATTCTTCTCTATTTCATGCATTGTCACTAAGGTAGCTAGTGAACTTCAGTTGTCACACTTTGATCCTATTTTCCCTTGTTCTGGTGATGAGGTGAAGTATTTGCAATCTAAATATTTTTTCCACCTTCTAGTTCATAACATGGAAAAGTGGTAATTCTACATTGCTGCAATTATTTTAATTGCAACCAACCACTGTTGTAAGCATTACAACATTATTGCAATGGAGGAGTAAGTAGTGGGTGGAAAAAAGTGTACTTTTTGACAATATCAAAAGAACTTTTATATTAAAAAGACTTTTTTTGGTCAAAAAAAACTTATTATCTTAAAATGTGTTGATGGAAAATGTTTTGACCTGTTCTGTTGATACTGAATACAAGATGCAGATGTTTTGGCAAACCATTTTCTATTACTTGACATCCTTGTGGTCCTTAGTGCAGGTAACATTTGGTCTCAAGTTGAGTTTTGATTTGATCAGCTATAACATAAATATGTTTTGGCTTGGATATCAAGTCTAATATTGTGATGTTTCCCAGGCACACAAGCCTCAGAATAAGCTACCCGCTGCTCCTTTAAGTAAACATGCTTTCTGTGTGCCAATTAAATATAATTGTCAGGGAATAGATAAAGGAAGAAGATGACTCTTAGCTCTCCCAGACTAGAACTTGGTCAATATAATGCAGCAGTAGCTTTCCTTTATTAATTCGCATCTTTGACAATCTGTCATTGATAAACACAAATCACTTAAGGGTACAGCACATGCAAGCAGAGCCTGGGTACTTGAACTTTATTTTAGGGTGTCTGTATCATGTCAATTTAATGCCCATTAAAGTAACATTGCTGTCACATCAGTAGTGATGTCTGCTATAGCTAATGTAACATACCTGCTTCCATTCTAGCAGGCTGTTGCCATTTATTCAAAAATATTTCAAAATCTTATTTCTGAATTAAACTTGATGATGTTTGAATTCTGTCTAAAAAGTGGTTCTTGTGTTGTATTTGTTCAAATCCTTGCAACTGAGGTTTTCAGGATGATAGAAAAAATGTTCTTCCTTCTTACAAAAAGTAATTCTCACAGACTTTCTCAGCCGTAAGGTCAGAATCATTGTGGTTGTAGTTTGAAAATAGGCAGCAGATAACAGGAAACATCTCATAAGGGCAGACTGGAAGATCAGTTTGTTTACTGAGAAGAAGGTAGGGACAGAAAAGCAGGCAAAAGGTAGAGGGTGTTTCACATATACTTAGGGTGTTAAAAGCTGAAATGCTTTTCATTGTATACTATGTGAAAAAATGTGTTATGGTGAATCATTATGAACAAAAGACTGTCAGTGTGTATGCATGTGTGGGTAAAAAGATGGGAAACTTGCTTTTTGTCCATTTATTTGTATTTTGTTCTGTCTTGCAGAGTAGAATTTCCTAATTATTTTAGGGTGAAATGGAACTCATAGAATCATAGAATAGTTTGGGTTGGAATGGACCTTCAAAGGTCATCTAGTCCAACCTTCCTGCAATGAGCAGGGACATCTTCATGGATGGCTATGCCCTTTTCAAGAAAGACAGGCCAGCCAGGTGTGGTGGTGGAGTTGCTCTATATGTGAGAGTGCAACTACAATGTACTGAATTCTGCCCAGTGGATGACGAGCGAGTTGAGAGTGTATGGGTCAGGATCAAGGGGCAGGCTGGCAGGGGTGACACTGTTGTGGGTGTCTGTTACGGGCCACCAGATCAGGCTGAGGAAGTTGATGGGGCCTTCTATGGGCAGCTGAGAGTGGCCTCACAGTCACAGGCCCTGGTTGTTGTGGATGATTTTAACTTTCCTGCTGTTTGCTGGAAGGACCATTCAGCCAGCCAGCCACAGTCCAGGAGGTTCCTCCAGTGCATTGATGATAACTTCCTCATGCAGATGGTGGAGGAGCCGACTAGGAGAGGTGCACTGCTGGATCTCATCCTCACTGACAAGGAGGGTCTGGTCGAAGCAGTAAAGGTTGAGAGCTGCCTGGGTTGCAGTGACCACGAGATGGTGGAGTTCAGCATCTTGTGTGGCAGGAACAGAATAGCAAGTAGAATTGCAACCCTGGACTTTAGCAGGGCTAACTTTGGCCTTTTCAAGCAATTGCTGGGGGAAATCCCATGGGCAAGACTGCTTGAAGGTAAAGGGGCCTAAGATACCTGGATTGCATTCAGAGATTGCTTCTTCCACGCTCAGGATCAGAGCATCCCCACGTGTAGGAAGTCAAGGAAGGGAACCAGGAGGCCTGCGTGGTTGAATAGGGATCTGTTGGGTATGCTCAAGCAGAAGAGGAGAGTTTACAGGTCATGGAAGCAGGGGCTGGCCACTTGGGAGGAATATAAGGCTGCTGTTAGAGGATGTAGGAAGGCAGCTAGGATAGCCAAGGCCTCCTTAGAATTACAGCTGGCGAGAGGGGTCAAGGACAGCAAAAAGAACTTTTTCAAATACATAGCAGATAAAACTAATACCAGAGGAAATGTAGGCCCACTGATGAATGGGGTGGGTGCCCTGGTGGCAGAAGATACAGAGAAGGCAGAATTACTGAATGCCTTCTTTGTCTCCGTCTACTCTGCCGGAGGCTGTCCTGGGGAGCCCTGTACCCCTGAGACCCTGGATGAAGCCAGGTCGATGGAGGAGTTTGCTTTAGTCGATGAGGACTGGGTTAGGGAGCAATTAAATAGTCTGGACATCCATAAATCCATGGGTCCAGATGGGATGCATCCGCGGGTGCTGAGGGAGCTGGCTGAAGTCATTGCTGGACCGTTCTCCAACATCTTTGCCAAGTCTTGGGAAACGGGGAAGGTGCCCGAGGATTGGAGGAAAGCAAATGTCACTCCAGTCTTCAAAAAGGGCAAAAAGGAGGACCCGGGTAATTATAGACCGGTCAGCCTCACCTCTGTCCCTGGGAAAGTAATGGAACAGCTTATCCTTGGTGCCATCTCAAGGATAAGAGGGTTATTAGGGGCAGTCAGCATGGCTTCACCAAGGGTAAGTCATGCTTGACCAACCTCATAGCCTTTTATGAGAATGTAACAAGGTGGATGGATGATGGCAGAGCGGTGGATGTGGTCTGCCTTGACTTCAGTAAAGCCTTTGACACAGTCTCCCACAGCATCCTCACAGCTAAGTTGAGGAGGTGTGGTCTAGACAATAGAGTAGTGAGGTGTGTTGCAAACTGGCTTAAGGAGAGAAGCCAGAGAGTGGTAGTCAATGGTGCAGAGTCTAATTGGAGGCCAGTATCTAGTGGAGTGCCTCAGGGGTCAGTACTGGGGCCAATATTATTCAATATCTTCATTAACGATTTGGACGAGGGAATAGAGTGTACTATCAGCAAGTTTGCTGATGACACTAAGCTGGGAGGAGTGGCTGACACGCCAGAAGGCTGTGCTGCCATCCAGCGGGACCTGGACAGGCTGGAGAGTTGGGTGGGGAGAAATTTAATGAAATATAACAAGGGCAAGTGCAGAGTCCTGCATCTCGGAAGAACGACCCCAGGTTCCAGTATAAGTTGGGGAACGACCTGTTGGAGAGCAGTGTAGGGGAAAGGGACCTGGGGGTCCTGGTAGACAACAGGATGACCATGAGCCAGCACTGTGCCCTTGTGGCCAGGAAGGCCAATGGCATCCTGGGGTGTATTAGAAGGGGGGTGGTTAGTAGATCGAGAGAGGTCCTCCTTCCCCTCTACTCCGCCCTGGTGTGACCACATCTGGAATATTGTGTCCAGTTCTGGGCCCCTCAGTTCAAGAAGGACAGGGAGCTGCTGGAGAGGGTCCAGTGTAGGGCAACAAAAATTAAGGGAGTGGAGCACCTCCCTTATGAAGAAAGGCTGAGGGAGTTGCGTCTCTTTAGTTTGGAGAAGAGGAGACTAAGGGGGGACCTTATTAATGTTTATAAATATATAAAGGGTGAGTGCCATGAGGATGGAGCCAGGCTTCTCTCGGTGGCAAACAATGATAGGACAAGGGGTAATGGGATCAAGCTGGAACACAAGAGGTTCCGCTTAAATTTGAGAAAAAACTTCTTCTCAGTAAGGGTGACAGAGCACTGGAACAGGCTGCCCAGGGGGGTTGTGGAGTCTCCTTCTCTGGAGACATTCAAAACCCGCCTGGACATGTTCCTGTGCGACCTCACTTAGGCGTTCCTGCTCCAGCAGGGGGATTGGACTAGATGATCTTTTGAGGTCCCTTCCAATCCCAAACATACTGTGATACTGTGTTACTGTGATACTGTGAACTAGATGAGGTTGTTCAGAGCCCCATCCAGCCTGGCCCTGAATGTCTCCAGGGATGGCACATCTACCACCTCTCTGAGCAACCTGTTCTTGTGCTCTGTGGAAAGCGTCCTTAAAGATCTGCCAGCTATGTCCTGCTCCCTTGTCCTTGAGGGCACTTTCCCAGGGGGTCCTATTGACTAAGTCCTTGAAGAGCTGGAAGTTGGCTTTCCTAAAATTCAGGATCTTGACTTTACTCTTCACCTGTCCCACATCCCTCAGGACTGCGAACTCCACCAGTGCATGATCACTGCAGCCCAGGCTGCCTCCAGTCTTGATGTCACTGATTAGCTCCCTTGCATTGATGAGCATCAGATCTAGTACCACATCCCCCCTGGTAGGGCTGTCTATTACCTGGCTTAGGAAGTTATCCTCAATGTACTCCAGGAATGTGTGAACCAACGCAGACACGTCGCAGGAAGAGCCACAGGCCATGAATGCATTTACAAAGAGCAAGTTTTATTTCAGTTACCTCTCTACTGAGGGATCTCCGAAGTAGCACCTAAGTTCCCATGCAGAGGTAGCACAAGTGGGGACGCAGACGCTGGTAAGTTCAGCCCTGGTAGAAGATCACTGGGCCTGCTGAGCTCAAGCAGGCGCAGCCTCTCGCTCTTCCTCACAGCAAAGCAGGAATCTCATAGTGATAAGGTGTCTAGAGTTTCTCACAGGCCTGTGTTATCTAACACAGAAGTTTTACTCATCGAGCATACGAGGTCAGTAAAACAGTGTGATGTATGTGCTTTTTCTACAGACAGCTGCAAGTCACTTGAGTGTATTTATGTTTAACCAACCTTCTCACCAATCTTTTGCAATATTCCCATACAGAGAGGCTCTTGGATTGCCTACAGCTCGCTGTGCTGCTTTTTCAGCAAATGTGGGGGTGGTTGAAGTTCTCCAGCAGGAAAAGAGCCTGTGAGTGTGATGCCTCCTATAGCTGGAGTAAGAAGTCTTTGTCAGTAATCGCACCCTGATAGGGCAGCCTTAGTAGACACCAACCACAAGGTTTCCATTTTTGCCTTGATCTCTGATTCCTACCCATAAGCTTTCAACCTGCTCATGACTGTTCTTCAGAGAGAGCTCTTCACACTCTATCCCTCTCTTGATGTAGAGGGCAGTCACTCCACACTTCCTTCCTTGCCTGTCCCTTCTGAACTGGCCATAGCCATTGATTGCTGCATTCCAGTCATGGGATCCGTCCCACCAAGTTTCAATCATGGCCACTAGGTCCTAGATTTCTAGCCACACAGTGGCTTTCCAGCTCCTTCTGTTTGCCCATGTTGCATGCACTGGTCTAGAGGCACTTCAGCTGGGCTGTTGGCCATGTCACCTTCTTAGAGGAACACCCCTTAATTCCTCTGAAGTATTTCACTGGTGTTTTCCTGTTGGCTCCTGTTGCCTCAGGAGACCCTGGTTCATCTCCATAAGACCTCAAGTGTGCCCCAGTGTGGCCAACATGCTTAGGGCCACTGGCTGAGGGTCCTTGCTATCACTTCACCCCTCTAACCTTGGCACCTTGTCCCACAGCTTGCCACAGGCAAGCCTGATATCATCCCCCTACCCCATCATGTCTAGTTTAAAGCTCTGCCAATGAACCCTGCTAGCTCATGAGCAAGGACCATCTCCCCACTTTGAGAAAGGTGAATTCCAACTGACACCAGCGAAGCTGGTGCTATGTAGGCAATCCCATTATCAGAAAACCCAAAGTTGTAGTGATGACACCAGCTGAAGAGCCATGTATTAATAGACTGGGTCTATCTGTTTCTGCTAATGTTGCTGCCCACAACTGGAAGGAGAGAGGAGAAAATCACCTGTGCTCCCGATTCCCTTACCAACCATCCCAAGGCCCTGAAGTCTCTTTTGATTGCCCTTGGACAACAGGTCACAGCTTCATTGCCACCCACATGGAAGACCAGTAATGTGTAGTAGTCCAAGGGTTGTACCAGACTAGGAAGTTTTCTAGTGATGTCCTTAACCCTGGCCCCAGGGAGGCAGCAGGCTTCCCTAAGAGGAGGGTCTGTCCAGCATGTTTGACCCTCTGTTCCCCTCAGAAGGGAGTCACCTACAACTATAACCCATCTTCCTCATGGAGGTCATCATAATACAGGGAGTAGGCCTTTCTGATCATGTCAACACCTCGGGTGTATATGAACCTTTGTCCTCCTCATCCTTCCATATCCAGAGCCTCATACCTGTTGTACAGAGGCACCTGGTAGGGTGAGGTGGGCATGAGGGGGTTTCACGTGCCACTGCGAGTGTGGACTTGCCTCCAGTCAACTCGTTTCCCTTGAGCTATTGCCTTCAGTCTTGTGGGGGGAGGACTGAGGACCCCCTTGATCTTGTTTTTCTTCTGATGGCCATTCCTCTTTCTGTTTCAGGGTGGCCAGAGCATGGTTCCACAAATCTGTCTCCTTCTCAGGCTCCCTGATGCTTCTTAACCTTTCTACTTTCTCTCTTTTAGCTCTGCCACCAGGCTGAGAAGGTCATCCAGCTGGTCGCATCTCGCACAGCTCTTATCTCTACTGCCAGCCCATACCAGTGAAAGGCTCTGGCACTCCCTGCAGCCTGAGGTCTGGATGGCTGCGTGTTTCCATGTGAGCTCTGTCTGGGTTGCTACATCCTTCCTGGCGAGTGCAGAGGACATAACTTCACACTGAGTGGATACCGTAGCCAAACACCAATTAAAACATAATTTTCAGTTTGAAAATGGGGGAAGAATTCTCTTGACAGTAAACTGTATATAGAGAGATGTCAAAATACGGATGTGTGATCCTGACTTTAGTGTTTTGTTTGGTTTGTTTTTTCTCTTTTTTTAAAACATTTGCTCCTGTTAACCTCACAAAGGAACTTAAGTTGTGAGGATGCTGAGGTGTGCATTGCCATTCTCCATTCAATAGAAATCAAGGAGGGATGTTCTGTCAGTGAGAAATCAAGGCACTCATGTATTACAATATTCTGTGGGAGAGCAAGGCTTGCTAGGTCAGTGAGTTTGGGTACTAGCTTTTCTGGATAGTTCCTGAAGGAGTTCTGATTCCTTTGATGGGGAATGTGGTTGAGCTATTTTAGTTGTAAATTCATGGTCCCTCCCCAGCCTTCATAAAGGTTGCATTACTTTTGAATACATGAAACTTGGACTGTGAAAAAGTAATTGAAAATGTGAGCCAAGTTATTTGAGTTTTTGACTGATTATTTCATTGCTTTAAGAGACCAGAACCAAAAAAAAATCCTTCTTAATTGAGAGCAAGGGCTTTAAACCAATGTTTAAAAATATGTTTGAGACCCAAATTGGGATCCTTAGGAATTTGAACTTAACACTATTAGTCCTTTGTATTTGTCCAAAAAAGAGTTTAAAGAAATGTTCACCTCTTAAAGTTACAAGAAATTTGACCTCAATGGAACTGTTTGCAAGCTGAAAATTGAACATTGGTTCACGTGCTTTGCCAGATCTGGACCAAGTTCCACCATTTTGTTTAAGACTAAGCTGTGATGCTAATCAGCCCAAAGTTTGATGTATTGCTGATAGTGTGTATCTAGGCACCACTATTTGCTTGATTGTTTTCTCTGAAATGTAAGAGATTTATGGGCATCATTCCCCTAAATTTGCTTTTTCCTTGTCATTTTTACTTATTCCTTTCCTTATTCTTTTTTTCCTACAGCTTACATTTTCTTCTGTCATTCCTCATAATTTGCACTTAATGGATTTCTGTATCTGATGCAGGAAACATAGGTACTACATGTAAATACCACGAGTTTTGTGCAACAAGGATTAGTGTTGCTTTTGTGTTAGATGCAATCTCAAAATATTTTCTAAAATCAAGTCAGTTACTTAGTTTGCATTAAAGATTAAGATATTTGTATTACAGTAGTTAGTTACAGTGTTTAATGAGGGATCGGGGTGGTCTTGCTCTGTATTGTACTTACACATTCACTCAGAGAAGTAATGCTCTGATTTGGTCTTGATGACTCTCTTAATTTCCATATTTCAGTGCCCAGAGCATCACTGTTTGCTTTGACTGTTTGCCTTTCTGGATGGGGAAAGCATTTAATTTCAAATTCCTGCTAGTTTCTTTAGGAAGTGTTTGCGTTGTTTCTTTTTTTGTAGCCTGAAAGTCCTTAATCAGTTAAGACTGCTATGAAGTCTTCTTAAGAACATGTTGTTTGAGGACTTTGGGTGCTTGCCAGAAGCTAGGAAGGCATTTGATTTTAATCTTAATCTCAGTGTTAATGAGTCTTCTCTGTATTAATGCCTGCAGATCCCTGGGAATATTCCAAACCTTGGCAAAATTGCTGTGACCTCAGGTTTTGTTTAGCATTGACAATTTTAAAGACATTCATGTTGTTGATAAAATGTCATGATTTTGGGACAGAAATACAGCTGCTTTTAGTCAAATGGATTATTTTCAGTAAAGAACAATCAGCTTGTCTGTATGAGGCCCTAGGAGAGTCTGATTGCTTTGACCATTTATCAGTTCTGGGTGGACCTTTCTGAGATGCCTAGCTCTTCATTGACTAGGAAGGTATTGTAATGCTTCTGTCTTTTCGTGGTTTAATTTCAACATATCAGGTGTCCAAAGTAGAGAGTCTTAATGCCTTTATGACCTTAGATACCAGGGAGTCTGATGGGCTGATTTACCAGCAAGGGAAGCTGAACTTGTTTTCTGTACAAATGCACTGTTTTGGTTCTGGAGCTCGGGCCCCATTGTGCAGCAAGCATGGAGGACATCAAAACAGGTTTGTGGCCTTGCAGCATCTTTCCATGGTTCTTGCCTTCAGCACAATGTTTTATGCAGCCTTCCCTAGCTGAAGCTCCCCTGCCACCTATTTCAGGCTGTCAGGTCAGAGTGTACCTGTAAGCAGCAGGGTTATGAGGCAAGTCCTACCATTACAGCCTCAGTTTTAAAAGTCTCCTGGTCATGATAGGGTCATTGGGGAGGGTCTAGTGCATTCATCTCGTGTTAGACCAGAGAGAATCTGCAGTTGTTGTGACCTGAGTAGTTCCACAGAGGTTTCTTCCCCCGGGGCAGGGCTATCATGTTCCTATTTTGTGATCCAAGCTGTGGTACAGTACAGGGTATGAAAACCATGAGAGGATCATCAGAGACCACAACACTTTTTGCAGTGTGAATGTGGCTAGTGAAATAGCAAAGTAAATACATAATAGATAATGTGTGTGACAAGTCTGCCAGTCAACACCTGCAACTTAAAATAAGCCCATCGTTTAATAAATAATTGTGCCCCTTCACTGCCTGACATCTGAATAAACACACCACTTTGAATATATTTGGTAAAAAGCTGCATTTCCTTTCAGGATGAGTTGTGCCATGCACCTGTCTGAGATGAGAGTTCAGCTTCTCTTTACTGCTGCCTCAACCACTACCTTGCTGTGTGCTGATATGATATGTACTGATGTGCTGACAGTATGGTGTGCTCCAGGGGGTTAGGGGACTAGAGAGGGAATGGTGGACACTTCTCAGCTTTTCTATTATTGTGAGAAGGCCTGAGGATACAGGCATCCTGCGTTCCTTCTCTGGTGCTTGAGGGTAGACTGTTTGGTCCCATGCAAAGAATCCATCCCTTACTCTTTTGAAGTCAGAGAGCAGAAACAAGTGCATGCATCTACACCTGCAAAAGCCACATCTTTGACCTTCACCTTCTGTACACTTTTTCTCCTTTCCTTCATCCAGAAAACACATAGATAAAAGCGTTTGTCGTTTTCAAACGGAACTTCTGAAATTCTGTATTAATCAGTGTTTTGGTCTTACAAATACTGTTTGCTTACAAGTAGTAATTACTTAAGGTGCACCAATTGCTTTTGGTGAGTAAGGAACCTTTTAGGGGCCTACAAGCTCAACTGATTCCAGTCTCTGGGATTAAAGGGCAGCTTTACTCTTTGAACCAACTAGACATAGCAATGGCAATGACTAGAGGCTTTGTGGCTGACTAGGCTTTGGCAAGACTAGGCTTTGTAGTTGAGCCACTGGCCTAGGACTTCAAAAATATGACTCATTTCCTGGGTTAGCTGTTTTTAATACAGCATTCCGGGTTAGCGGTAGGAATTTGCCATATTTTCAGTCTCGGTTGTTTACTTTTTATATATTACTCTGGGGCAGACACTTTTGAATAAGTTACGTACAAGGCTTGGCCTAATGGAATCATGATCTCACATGCTCTGGGCGGTTACTATAATACAATAAATAAAAACATTGATAATAACTGGTTGATTTCTGACAGCAAATAAGTACTTACTTGTTTAGCTATTAGGGTTTGCAGCTGTTTCAGCTGTCAATGTCAGGGATCACTTACGAAAATTTGCACCAAAATGTTCATTTTAGTTAGCGATGAGAAAGAATGGTTATAATCATCTGAGAAAACCCAAAGAACTGGGTTGGGAAGCAGTAGTAATTAGACCATTGCCAGTGGAGCTATCCAGCTGTGGAAGGGTTGTCTTCATGGAAATAGGTAGTAAAATAATCTTAGCCTTAATTTAGTGGGTTTGTAGGTTGTTTCAATTCTCTCCTTCAAGAGAGTTGCTTGTGGGTTTGGTTGGTTGGTTGGGTTTTTTTGTTATGTTTGGTCGTTTATTTTGGGGTTTGTTTTTTGTTGTTGTTTTTTTTTTTTATTGAAAATAATTACATTCAGTGGAAAATTATGTTATTGAAATGCAAAGTAAGTGCTGATTTTTAAAAAGGAAGGGAGTCACATTGGGGGAAAAATTAAGCTGTTGTCCACGCAGGAGCTGATTTAGTTGTTCTTATTTTCTGGGGACACATTACTGCACACAGAGGACTTGTGGTTATTTTTTCCCTAAAATACACACACACTTCTTTTTCTCAAGATTTATTTCTAATTTTCTGTTTGGTGAAGTTTTATCCTTCTGTCCTGAGATCTTTAAAGGGTGCATCAGGTCTTTCAAGGATGGATTAATATCTGCAAAAAGAAACAGAGAAATGCCTTCATGTTTTGCAAGGTGAAGTATGTGGTTCCATCAGCAGGTACAATGCATGTACATTTTTCACCCTTTGCCTTAAACCGCACTGTGTGTTCCTTGTGAGAACCTGAACACAAAGGTCTGGTAGGGAAACCTGCCACCCACTTTTGGTAACAGAAGTTTTATGAAAGACTGTGTGCTCAAAAGACCATTTGTGGCATCTCCTGGTTTGAACTTCATCAGCCTCACAATCCTACCACTCCACTTTCTACTGCTTCATCTCACCATAGGCAAAAACTTACAGAAGTTTAGTTTGCTCTGCTTATTGTTTTTTAATTGATCTTGCCCTTATTTATACTTATAATACCTACACCTATTAAGGTCCCACAGGCTTTTCTTGTAAGTTCTCGCTCTCAGCATCCCAAGGTAAACCCAGTTTTAAAACAACGTTGGTGTCACAAGAACTCTTAAATTAAAGGAAAAAAAACAGTTTTATTGCCACATGTTAAATTTTGGCCCTAGAAGTAATAAGAATCAGTAGCATAAATTTTATCCTTCATAAAATAAATACATTAAAATATGGTTGCTAAATCATACTGGAAGATTTTTAAAATGCACTTATTTATATAATGAGTCTTATTTTGTCACTCTTATATGTTTAAACAATACAGCTGCCATTTTTGAAAGGACCTTCTGTAAAGTTCATGTATGTGAATAAGAAAATTCTGTATATCTGTATATTTTGAGAGTTTTCTGTAATCTGCAATATGCAATGATTCTTCCCACTACTTTAAGGTAAAAGTCCAGTTTATTTCTGAGTGAATTGGGGTTTTTTGTTTTCAATAATTCTTTTTTTATTAAATAGTTTAGGTTATCTGGTGTTTCCTTTAAATTCACAAGGCATTATAATTAGGGGGAGTCATCTCTCTCTACCTTATACATTCATCAATATTAAATACCACTCATTGCCATCTTCACTGAGATTTTCTTCCTTTTGGATTCTCAAGATAATGTAGTGGTGCAGAAGAAATATTATTCTCAAGAGAGTTTGAAAGAAAACCATATATTTATGTATTAGTGTCTTGTGAAGTACAGCTATTTCATTTCCTACCATTTGTACTTAACAGTGATACGTATTTGAGTTAGCTTATGTAAAAATTTATAGATATGTCCATTTAGAAAGCTTTGTTTTCACTGGTTTGATCCAGAGAGCCACGGAACTTCATGGTGAGAGTGTCCCCGTTTGAATAATGTGGGTTACACAACTCTTCTGCAACTGTTTTGGGGAATATTTTCCCTTACTTCACAGCCAAAAGCTCCTCTGAAGTAGTGTATGCAGGCCTTTTGAGACTTGTGTTGGCAGGAGGGTGCTCAACCACATGTGATCAAGTTTCTTGACTGATCAGTGAAGCTGATCAGTGGCATCTCTGGCAACTGAGAGTCCTTGTGATCTTCTACCTAAGGCTCATCTCCGTGACTGAGGACGCATTATAATTTCTACTACTAGATGCCCCTGGAGTGGGAATTTGTTTGAAAGAAATCAAAGATGGAGTGTAGAATTTGCTATACATCCAGTTAGCTCATCTGCACCAGATTTGGAATGTCTATCGGTGTACTCTGAAATAAATGCTGAGGTTCTGTCTTTAGTAACGAACTCAGTATGGAAATCTGCAAGGTCTCATCTGCCTCAATAGTCAGGTTGATGGGCTCTCAAGTCCCACAAACTTCTCTTCTGCATCTTCTTTACTTGTTGCAAAAGAACATGTGGAGGCCAGTACAAGCTTCCTTTGAAGCTGTCATTTGAGGAAAAAGTCTTAACTTGGGACATAGGTAGACAAGTCTATCATGCAAACTCTGGAAGGAGCACTAGAAGCTGAGATAGAAAAGAAATTCAGCGGAAATCAGCTGGCATTTGCCAGCCACTCACAGACCCAAGTTGTACCTGTACCTGTTCTTTGCAAGCTTCTGCAGTTTTTCTGTTTTCTTATTGAATATAGGCACAGATTAAAATAAATAAATAAATAAATAAATAAAAATAAAAAGAAGAAATGACCATATGACCATCAGTGACAGGAGAAAATCATTAGTCTTATACAAATGTGTAAGATCTAAAGAGTCGCAAGAACCTGCATTCCCACCACTGTATATTCAGACTAAATCACTTTAAATTATGTTTTCTCTCTAGGTTTTCATATCAAGCCATTGCTGTTATATCTCAAGTATTTTTTTCTGGTGGAAACTCTATAGCCATTACTGTGACAAAAGTTGAATAGCAACTCACAACTGATCCAATTCTTTAGTTCTGTCTGGTTGATTAATCGAGAATTCCGGTTTCTCTGGTACACAGAAAAAGAAGTTTGGGGGACTTTTTTTTTTTTTTTGTGGTGTGTGTCTTAACATCAGTGAATCCGTTGGCTGATTTGGATCTTTTACAGAATATTCCTTTTGCTTGCCCTGCAGCATTAAAAGTTTTAAGTGCTGATTTTGAAGGATAAGATCAAAGTTGCAATATATCTGCCTCGCTCAGTCAAAGCTCAGACCCAGAACATGCTGTGAAACAGGCACACAGCATGTGGGAGACTGAAAGTTATTCATGCAGGCAATTTTAAAGTGCTGTGGGATTCATTCCTTCAATATAAACAATTCATTCTGTAACCACAATTTTGTTATCCTTAGTTTCTTTATATATATTATAAACTTTCAGCAATGAGAATGAACAATTGCCAAACCTGTAGGAACTGTCAGTAGCTCTGGGGCTAAATTCAGGGGCAATGGATATGTGGGTGTGAGAGTTTTATTTACTGTGTTTCTCAACTTTATCCTACTTGAAAATCCACTTGCTTTTATGGAAGATGCAATGCACCCATTGAGATGCAGCATGGTCTGCTGGGTTTCTACAGCATCTCTGGGGCACAGCTTCATGCCAAGTGTGAGAGCTGGAGTAAGGTGAGAAAAAAAAAGGTCAAGGGCATGTCTTAGCCCACAGAACAAGTTGGGCAACCCCTAGTCCTTTCAAATTGTGGAAGCTGAAAGCAACTGATCTTTTCTTGTTAAAACTCTACCAGTAACTAAGCTGACAAGCAGTTTTAATGATCAAAAGAAAATTAATGCAAAATTACATTACCCTTCCCATGCATGCTGTATATTTGTGTGTTAGGGAACTGCTGTTCCTGACTCAGAGTACATCAACATCGATCAAGCCTGTTATTCTGCAACTAAAAATGAGAGTGCTTAAAACGAAAGCTGCATTTCATGTGTCTTAACCTCAATAGAATTAAGTGTCTGAGTTAACTTAAGCACTATTCTGAGTAGTTACAGAAGTGTATGTATCAGCACTCAATTTCCTTTACGAAGACCTCTCTCCTCTTGGTCTCAGCAAGCACTTTTGGTTTAAACAAGGTATAATCTGACATGGAAAATAAAGTGTTTGCAAGGAGCATATCATTTAGGATAATATTGCAGTGAGTTCAATGAGGCAATGAGAAGCAACAATGATGAGTAAAAAAGTTGTAAGTCAGGACTGGCCCAGAGATGTATCTTGTTGGGACTGAGTTCTTCCTCTATTGTCCTCTCCTGTCTTCAGATGCAATCCTTGCGTGCTGGCACTGGAGCAGGGGATCTCAGCTCCACTGAGGTCAGTGGGAGCTTTGGCACTGATGTTAGTGGAACAAGGATTTTTGTGCAGTGTCTCTGATTGAAGCATTGGTCACAGATGTGTCCATGGCAGAACTCAAGTACTCTACCACTATCATGGTCTCTGGCTCCAGTCCTGGACAGCAACCAAACTGCCTTGAGCGGTTCATGTTTTTGACTGCTGTAGCCCGGTAGTCTCCTGTCCTTTTCAGGCTTTTACTTTAGAGAAAGTGCTGGCCAAAGCATGTGGTTCATTTATAACTGTAATTTGCTTTAGCAAGCCCGCAAAAGCTGCAGCAGCTGTCTCTCACTTGGGCATAACGCAGCTGAGAAGGCAGAGTCAGAGTCTGGACAAAGTGTGAAACCCTGAACCCTCTCCCTGATTTACTCCTTGTGCAGCATGGGGGGAGTTGCATTTCCTCCCCAGAGATCCATTTTGCTATCAGCAAAGTGTGTGGCAGAGATCCACAGGTAAAAAAAAAAAAAAAAGGCAATATGCCAGACCTTTGCCCCTTTCCAAGCTTGAAACTTAAAAGCAAGCAAGCAACCAACCAAAACCCAAACAAAACCAACAACAAAACTGGAATAAAATATAGAATAAAGTAGTGAAATCCTTTTGTTGGAAGAAATACTGCTGGTGGCATAAGCAGTGCAGCCCATTTGGAAAACACCTTCTTATTCATGCAAAGGTTGCCTCAGAAAGATGGGACAATAGAGACACCCTACTGCAAAGGCCATTAGGAACAATAACTTTTCATTCGTATAGAAATTCTTCATTTGCATGTAAAAGGGAGTTATGAAAACAGAATTTCATAGACACAGTTGTTTTTAAAAAAGACCTTTGGTAGATGCATGCTTTCTGTTCAGCCTAAAACACACTTGCCTTCCTTGGATGTGTTTAAGCTTATGGGTTGGAGTTGCCAAGCAAACTCTCTTTTTGCATAGTTTTTGAAGTCCCCCGACCCTTACTGTGAAAAAGATGCATAGTTCAGAAGGAATAATGAAGCCAGAGTATTAGATGCTACATTTCTGTAGCATTTCAATAGCATTTCCATAGCATTTCCATAGCATTTCAGACTGCTGCTTCTGGCCGCAAAAGATGGGACGCGATCCTTGTTATCTTACACCTTGGGCAGCAGTTTACACTTGCGGAAGGGAGCAGAAGATGCTAAAGGCAACCTGTGTGCCATGGCTCTGCGAAGTGCAAGACACAGGAGACCCAAGCCAATGCTATTCAGCATATTGCTACCTGAATTTGGAAGAGTAAGTACAAGGCCAATCAAGGCTGCAATACTGCGAAGCAGGTCAGGTCTTTACATTCAAAGGACATTTGTTTGACTGTGAAAGGACACTGCAAGGGACATAAGGACATGGCCTCAGTGCTCCTTGCAGAGTTGAGGACTGTGTCATGGATTTGATCAAGTATGAGCAACCTATGCATACAGTCAGTTTTAAAATTTTGAATACTTTACAGCTATTTGAGAGTACAATGAAACTATTATGTAAGCTTCCTGTTAGGACATATGTTACTGATTTAAATAACATTCAGGCTTTAAAAGTTTTTGCTTCTGATGTCAGAATTATCTGTACAACCAAACCATTGTGTGCTGACATATGGATTGGATCATTGTTAGCACAGTGCAGCTTGATAAATTCAGCTTGATTTCTGTAGATCAGAGATGAGATATGGTGGGTTTTTTTAGTTTTGTAAGACTTTAGTTTGGTCACTCTTTTAAAATCCAATTCTTTCCAATTATTGGTGCATTTGTTTTTAGAGCTACGTTTAAAAATAATTAACACCTGCATTAATGGCTTTTATAGACTTATTTCTGCTGAAGATTTGTTCAACAGATGCATGTGTGTTTTGAGATACTGTTTGTAAGTTCAGTAGATGTAGTGTTTTATTTCTAGGTAAATGATTCAAAACCAGCTTCCAAAAGAAACTATGGTTTTCAATCTGATGAATGTGTTCAGGGTTGTGCTGTTGTGTTTACTGGGTAGCTTGAGCTCAGTGGAGCTATTCAAGATTTATTGTAGTGAAACCAAGAGCGTGATTTGGCTCTGTAGGTCTGGTCTCCATCCAGTAAAATTTTGGCTGGAGCAAATCAATCCCTCAATAACAAGGATGTTGGATTAATGGAAGAACATGCTATTATTTCTCAAACGTGTTATTAAGTGTTGTAAGCCAAACTGTTCCTTGCCTCTGTGCTCTCCCCCCGCTCTGGGGGAGCGATGACAAGCTGGGAGCATCAAATTTCATGGGAAGAAATCCTAAATGGTTGTGTACAAGTGGGGAGGGTGTTGCCAAGACACTCATAGAAACACAGAGCTGTTTGATAAGTCCCTGTCCCTGCAGCAGTATCTGGAGGTAGTTGGAACCCAGCTTTCAAACCCTTCAGTTTATTAATATTATTTAAAAAAAATATAGAAATGCAAGTTTGTGGGTTCAAGGTGAAACTAGGGGAATCTATTTTGGTTTCTTGGCACTTTGGGGTATTAACAGCATTATTTGATATTCAATGCATATTCTGCGTGCAAGTGCGTAGGGGTGTGTGTGGAGTAATTACTCTAGAGGACACTGGTTTGGCAACCTCAGAGGCTGTGATCCTCTGTTTATCACAACCAAAGATAGGATGTACTCATTTTCACCGCCTGCTCTGTCTCTCTGCTTCAAAACTGACCTGCAGGAACCGTACCAGAAGTGAGCAAGATATGTAATTGCTTTACCTATTAATTCTTTGTGGTTTCTGTAAAGTTCCCAGCTTCCACATTGCTTGGGCTGGGGCAGTTGTCCACTGGAACTGGAATTATCCATTGTGTAGACTAATGAGAGCGATGTTCCTTCTACAGTGTCCTCTGGTTCCTTCTGTATGCTCTTTTTTGTTTGCACATCACTGAGGGGCTCCTGTGCTGCGTTGTTCAAACAGCTGCCACCAGCTTTGTACAATGCCTCATCTTTTTCCAATTTCAGCTGCCAAACTTCTCAGTCATAGTCTCTACCCTAATTTTGGAACAGATGCTGACATTTTCTATATGTTTATATCATGCCTAATACAGGAGGGTTCTGGTCTCTGACATGTCTCATTAATTTTAGTCTCAGTCAATGGTGGGGTTTTTTGAGGGGGTGTTTTGTTACATTATGTGTATAATTATAGTGGATTTTCTCTCCTACTGCCCTGGTGAACAGTTATTAAGACTTTATTATTACATTAATTTACCCTGGTAAATTATTGTCAGAGTGCAGACCCCTCTTAATTCAATTTCTTGTTAAAAAGTCATGAGATGCATGTCCTGGGTTGGGCTGATCTGGCCCTCTGCACTTGAAATAAATGCAAACCTAATCATGTGCACACCTGCACACACACAGCAGTCATGAGTGCTCGTATAACTCCTTGCTTTGCTCTGACACACTTCAAGCTGGACATGCCAGATGCAGTGGAGCTGGAGGTATTTCCATCTCTTGCAAGCTCTTCTCACCAGCTGCAGTATTTCAGAAGTATTTTCAGAAATGCAGGTGCGTGCAGTTGTTGGGAGCAGCTTGCTCTAACTTGCTGTTTTACCTCACAGCAGCCATGCCCTCAGGGGCAATTATCTGTGTAGTAATTAATGGGGGAGTTTTCTCTGATGCTGCAGTAGGATTCATGCAGCTTCCAAAAGATTAGCTTGCTAGTTACCAAATAAAAGACAGAGTGTTTCAAAAAGATGGATCCAATTTGAAACCACTGTATCTCTGCAACCACAAACCACCCATGAATGAAACTCTTACCACTTGAACGGGGTGGGGGGGCATAGAGTTTCAAATTATTACCACTTGATGCTTCTCCCAGGGCACTTGTAATTTTTTGTGTAATTTTAACATGTTGCTATCATGAAATATACTGCTTTGAAATTGGGTCTATCTTTTTTAAACACCCTGCATTTGCAAATGTACTTTGCTGTGATAACATCTATGACTGCAGATGACTCATTACAGACACAGGAGTAATGATCTGCAGGCCCAAAATGTGACAGCATGACCCAGAATTTTAGGCTTCTTCAGCAGTTAGCATGACCCCAGAGTCAGGAAGGGGAACTTTGTTCCTGGCTTTAACTTGCAGTGAAGTTCTGCAGTTGGGACTCAGTGAAGGCAACAGTCCTTTTGCCTCTTCTCCTCACTGCTGCCCATCTGTGGTAGCACAGAAGGACAGCAGTCACTTGCTCTCTGTAAGAGCTGCAGTGCTCTTCCTGGGGGGCAAAGATACCTTGGCTTGCTCACTCCCTTTCCTGAAACAGAGAGCAAAAGTGGGCCAAGTGATACCAAACACTTAGTGCAACAACGTTTATGCTTTCTTAGTGTCTTGTGTCATGGGTTGAAGGTGAGCATGGGAGAGCCAACTTTGGCCTCATAAGAAACCAGTTCCCATTAGCTTCCAGGTTTTTTTTCTTTTCTGAAGTGTCTGTATAAGCATTTTTTTATAATGAGACCCTGTTATCAAACACTGGGTTGCATTTCAAACATGCAGCAGTTCTGCATTTTCATTTTGCAAGTACCTAGGACATGGGATATACAACCTAATTCCTTTGTCTGGAATACTAATACTAATCAACTTTGATTAGTATTGACCTTAAACATGCTACTTGCACTGTAGGAGAGTCAGAGCTGCAACCCATGAATTAAACTGGAACGGATTTGAGACTTGGCAGTTTAAATTGTGAGGAGTAAGGTAAGTGAGTTTTATATGTAATTTAAACTGGTGTCTCTCCTCCTGATGGTTTCTGCAGGAGAAGAATGCTTGAAGGCTTGTTACCTAATAATACATAGCGAATACATGCTGTGCGTGACTTAGCAAATGGTGTGAGCAGTAACTGACCATGTTCATGTGCGCTGGGTTTAGCCATAGCTAGCACTGGAATTAGAAACCGTAACACACAGAGGCAAATATGATTTAGCTCTGGGAACACTTGACCTCTGAGCAGGAGCAGGGGACTGCTTCTTCACAATTCATGAAGTGATCGAGGGTTTAGCAGTAAGGGAGATAGCTGTTTCTTCTCAGCACCATGTGTAAAAGCTGCATGGGAATCAACCCATTACTTTGTTTTGGCATCCTTTATATTGGCAGAAAAATGTTAGGAACAAACATATTACTGAAAGATCCTTCTGTGGCAAAAGACCTTCTGTTAGGAAGTACAAGACAAAAAATAAAAATAACAGTCATGAATCATACCTTACCATACCATATGTAAAGTAATCAGATTAGGACTGTCTTCAGTTTTGCTGGCCTAATTAACGGAGTATCTATCAGAAACAATTGTTTCAGTGGTACAAAAATGAGAGTGACTGCTTTCCTTTACCTGTGTTGAGTGGTTTACAGAAAAGAAAACCCTGCAGCAAATTTCTGGAATTTGAAAAGCTCATCAGTGCTTGAAGTAGGTCATGAAATGAGCAATGTGATTCCTTCATGTTTCTTCTAATGCCATACTTATATTTATGGATATGTTGGCCCTGGTTGATGGCAGGTTCTGCTTTAGTAATTTAATTTTAATTTCTTTCTTATTATAGGCACATGGCTTGCAAATCTAATAAGAAATTCCTGTAAATATTACTTTGAAAGGCATCTGTTCTTTAAGGAAGCCTTAGAACTAGTGTTTATTTTATGTATAAAATACACACGATGTAAATAGTCACTGAAAGATATTCTGCAAGGCTGGGGATGTAATGACATACAGGGACATCACAGTTCTTCAGGGCAGGCAAATCTGACTGAGTACTTGGAAAGAAATGTGACAAACTTCCATCTTTTTAGGGGCTTATCTGGCCATAGGTACGGTGACACAATGGCAGGTGTTCCCTCTTGCCCTGATAGCTAAGAAATGAAGTAAAGTAAGCGTGCAGCATGTTTGCAGGAGAAACTGTATTTTTTATGTATGAAGGGAGTTTCCATGTGTGCATGGCTTTCTTTATCCTTGTGGCATCTGTCTTGTGTCAGTATGAGCAAGCAGCCTAGGTACACAAAATGCAGTGGAGGCCATTAGGTCAGCAGCACTGTTGGTACTTCAAAGGCTATAAAACATTATGTAAACACATTCTATTGTGTATCCATCATGAGCTTACTTAATCTGCAGCATTCAGGGAAGAGATGATCAGAGGCACCCAGTTCCTGGGGCACTTGCAGTGATAGAGGATGGATGAAGTGAGATAGGTCTGAATGACACCCGTGGACAAACAATACTGCAGAAGGGTGAAAATTCCTGATTTCACCCTGGGAACTCCTATTCAACCCTGTATTGGGCAAATCACAGAAGAGGAGCATCTGGGGATATTTTTCCTTGCATCTGTCCTTTATTCAGCCTTATGCAGTCTCCTTTCTCCTGACATGGCCCTTCCCAAGTACTCAGATGGTGGAGAAACAACAAAAACCACAAACAAGAACACACCTATCCCCACTTGTAAAAGCACTCCTTCCTGACCTCTTGGACTGGCCGACTGTGCAGTATCCCTAAAGCAGGCAATTTGGCTGTAGGGTTTTTTCCTGCAAAGCTGTATCAAAGCCGCAGGAAGTTCTCAAGGCAGTGCAAAGCTGCTCTTTTTTCCCATGATCCATAAAGAGAAGACATGTAAGAGAACTCTTACCTTTATTCCAAGATCAGAAGGGACACCATGACCATATTCTTTTTATCTTCTGCAATTTTCCCTAGACAGTGCATTAAAGTATGTACTATTTAGTATAATGTATATTAGAAAAAGGTATATTATATAAGATAGCTAATCCACATTTTTGAAGTCCAAGAATCTCTATTTAAGAACTATTTTAGCTGCTTGGATGTGGTCCTGGGCAACTAGCCCTGCTAGAGAATGGGTGTTCGACAAGATAATCTCCAGGGATCCCTTTCAACCTCAGCCATTGCTGTGGTTCTGTGAACTCCGTGCACATCTCTACCTCCTCTGATAAACTGTCATTGTATTTAGTTTGCCACTGTTTAGTTCTTTATTATTCAATTAGTGTGATATCATGGCTACAGTAGAGAATGCTGTGCTTTTGGTTGGTTTGGATAAAGTGTTTTGTTTGGATAAAGTGTTTCAGTTGGAAATAGTTTTGATAAAGTGTTATAGTGGCTTTATGCAATTTAATGTTACGAAAGATGGAAGAAGGTTAAGCCCACAATTTGATTTGCCACCATTTTTGCATTTTACGTTATCTTTACATCATGCACTGCTGCAATGTCAGTGGGACGTTACACATGCACAGAGATAAGCAGGTCAGTAGGTGCTTTTCTCAATTAGGACCAGAAGGTCTGTAATTCATACAAATGATCCCTTATTTATATTAGAAAAGGGTAGGAAAATAGGATAGAAATTATTATAATTTTCTGCTGATTCCAAAAATGTAATTTGGCAAGACTGCTATTTCTTTCAACTGAAAAAACAGAAGAAAGGTAACTGCGTAAGAGGACAGAGTGAGAAGACTTTGCAGTCAGTTTAGTTATTTTAATTTGGGTTATGTGTGCAGAGCAAATTATGCCGCATAAGCAAAGCTGACTTAATTCTTAGCTATTACCTGCAATTTATGACAGAATTACCATGATGCAGCTCTTGGAAGAATCTTAATCAAACTAAACTGGGGTGACATGTTGTCATACAAGAATGAAGATGTCTGTGGGAGAGAGAGGTAGAGAGGGATATAATTCTACACCTTTGAAGGTGAACATTTTAATGATATTTCTTATAAACAATGTGAGATTTGGGGGAAGTAGCAGTGGCCTAGTCTTAGCAAAACAAAGTCAAGTCTTGAGTTCCTTCTTCAGTTCTAATAAGAGCTGAAATTGTTTCTTTTATAAGGGATCTTGGAACCACCTTGTCCCATCTCCACATCCTGTGGATGGCTCACTGTGGGCTCTCAGATTTAGATGGCATCTCTTCCTGCAGCTGTCTAAAAGTAAGTATAGATGTGTCCTACCAAATGACAATCTCAAAAACTATGTTCAGTTGAAACTCTACTTGTAATCTTTGTTCTCTTCTTACCCTTTGTTTTTCAAAAGGACTTTGGTTGGATGCCTTGAATTGCATGTGTTAGTTTAAAAGACACTACAGTGTTGGGTTTTTTTTTTTTAAACGAGGTGTAACTCTCAGGTCTGATCCTGAAGATGCCTAATGCGGCATAGCATTCATTGCCATATTACCCCAAGTTATTAAAGGCAGCAACAGCCACACTTGAAAAATGTTCACTTCCATGCTAATTTCATGCTGTGCCATGTGATATTTCAAATATAAGATAATATTTTGCAAAGCCTGATTATTACTTGTGCAAGCCTGTGGTTTACAGATTTATTCTGTTTCCTTCTGCTGAGGAACTCTACCTAGCCTATAACAATATCTCTGACCTGAGCCAGCTGACCTGGTTGGATCATCTTGAGGTTTTGGACCTGGAAGGGAATGATATTGAGGACATCAACCAGATGCAGTATCTGGGACTTTGTTGCAAGCTGAGCCACCTGACAGTTGAGGGCAACCTTATTTGTCTAAAGCCAAATGCAGAATCTGAAGAGGTGAGAACTTGGTTTGCATGTATTGTGTTAATTTTGGGCAGTGCTTTTTTAGTTTCAGTTGGAAATAGGGAATTTTTCGGCATCTTCCTGTTGTTTCATTCTGAGTGATGACATGGGATGCGTTTCCAATTTCTGTTGATTTTGTCCTCTCATGGGTATTGTTTCAAAGATGAGCACAAATTAAATACAAGGAGTGCTAATAAAGACTCAGGCCTGTTTCCTAGCAGTGTATTCCTTCTTACCTGTGAGAATGGGATTAAGCTAGAAATCAGATGTTCTGATGCAGACAGCTATTCTGTCTTTTCACAGTTTGCAGTGCAAACAAGCATCTGAAAGGAGTACCAAGGAGAGCATAGACCCCAGCTGTATGGATCCTTCTAGCCTGTAGGGAACTTGCAGCAGGTTAGAAAGTAGCCAGTATTTTCCTTACAAGATGTGCCAGTTGCAATGTATCAATTAGATATGTCTTTGGGCTTTTGCGTTTCTTTTCAGATTCATGAGTTATTAGCATTTTTCAGATGTAATTGTTGGCTTGATCATATCCCTCAGTAAAACAAACCACAGAAGGTAGCACTTTAGCTATGATAATTTTTCTCTCTGGAATCCAAAATAAAATATTATATATTTCCCTTTCTGTTTTGAACTGGTGGAAGTATACTTCAGAGCCCACACTTGTAACTACAGGGTGTTTCAAAAAGGTGGACCCATTTTCAAAGATATAGTGACTTCAAATTTGATCCTTTTTTAAACACCCTGTATAACCAAAATGATTTCTCCATAAACATTTTCTTTACTGAAGATGCAATAATGAGAGGAAAAAACATATTCCTACAGTAAGGAAGCATTGCCTGCTTCTGATGATCAAAGCATGCATACTTACTCTTTTACACTCATGGAGACAAACTTCTGTCACTTCTTTATCACAGCTTCTTACCATGAAAATGGTGCAGTATATCTTAACAGCATGGAAAGTCTATTTCTACTTCCTTGTCATTCCTGCTCAATGAAGGTGGTATTTTTTGAACACAGAGTTTTCATTTGACACCTTTTGTCCTTAAATATACTTGTAATGGAGAAATGTCAGATGGCCCTTGGTTTGTTTAGCTGAGGAAATCAGTCTTTGGTATGCTGCTCCATGTTGTCACATAACGGGAGTTCAAAGAGGAGTGGTATGTGGGGTTGTGCGCTACTCTTCTTCTCCACATTGAATGGTTGTCTCTACTCCTGTGCAAGTAGTTGCATTCAAATGTCAGCCAGAATTCGGTGAGTGAGTCTGCACAAATGGTATGTTTTACACTGAGCTGTGGAAGAGGCGGACTGTAAATTCACTGTATTGTGCCACCTAGTCTCCATGTTTGGAAGCTGCTCCGCCCTGGGTTGGTTTACAAAGTTCGCCCTACCATCAGCTGCAAAGAGCTTCTCCATGGGCTTTGTCACTTTCTTGGTTTCAAATGATATCTGCACTTCTTCAAGGTATAGAAAAGCCACCAGAAATATAGAAAAGAGTAGATGTAGGCTTACTTTGGTGTGCCATAGCTGGCCAGCTCTAATTCCTCAAGCTCCCGCTTTTAATCTGGCCCTTGCTACAGCTCTGTAAAAGCCCTCCTATTTATTTACTTTTAATCTACAGAATGGTCCAGCTAAATTTACTGCTCTTTCTTCAGACAGCCTGTTTGCTCTCTGTAATTTGATTTTCAGATGAGCTCATCTTTTCCGTGTTATCTAAATCAAAAGCAAAAACCTGATGATAAATTCTGCAGCCTCTGTTATAGTAATGTAACATGAGCATAACACAATTCTCTCCAACAAGACACGGCTGGAAATAGGCTGTAGCCGAGACACTGTTCGGAGTACATGTGCAGGGTAGCATGGCAATTGGTTGACTCACTTGCTAAATTAAGATTAAAGGCTTAGTTAGAGAAATCTAGTGTCTGCCTCTTAACAACAACAAACATGCATTTTTTGTGAGTTCCCTCTGCCAGCCTCAGTGCTGCATCATTCAGAGGTAGAGAGCCAAGTTCCACAGAAGGATTTCCATTTGTGACAACTCCATGTTGAATGAGGACTTGGCTTTGTGGGGTTTTCTAATATTCCATGCAATGTCTTGAAAAGCATGACATTTATTTGGATGAAGCAACTGATTTGTAGATAGCAGTCCATTCATAATCTGCCACTAGCAGTTGACTCTTGCTTTATACTTAAAGTAGCAAACATTGCCATCACTGTGTGCTTACTTTTATAATCTGAGACTATTTTATCCAAAAGTATTTTCACTGCAAAGCAGCACAGCCCAGTCAGCCCTGAGATAATGCTGTTTTCCCAAAGATTAAAGTGCCACATGAAGGTGTCTTTCTACTACTGGAACCCACCAAAACAGCCTGATTCACAGTGTGCTCTGACATAGTTGTAACTGTTCTGGATTGGCCTTTCTGCTCAGAGATCCCAGACACTGGCATGTGATTGTGAATCATTTTATAATACATCAGCTCCACCCACGCATGCAGAAGGGGGCTCCACTTGTGCTTTCCTCTATGGCTGTCACACTGATTCCATGTGCAATCACATTGTTTTTCCAGCACACAGAAAATAAATTCAAGTGCAGTCCATTTTAACATTCTGTGAACCTGCTGGTGGCATGCGACGTGTTGCAGAAGAAAATGTACTTTGAAGTAAGCCATCGCTTCTAACAGTGTATAAATTGACACACCATGCCCCTGAAGACTGCCCCAGAAAATCAGTGCAGTTAATTCACTGTAGCAGGTTTATGGGTGTGCCTAAAAACACCACCCATGGAAATGGTCTTTCTTTTTCCATCAGGAGGTGTAGCAACACTAATAACATGTTTTCAAGTATTTGTATCACCTGAATATTGATGCAGCAACCAGAGAATCACAAAAGCAAGGAGGGAGGCTGGCTGAATACTGAGGGTGCTTGGGCTTTCCATGGACATCAGTGGCCTTCTATGCTTTTGTACATTATACATAATGTAATGAAGACAAATGCCAAAGTTGTCAGTGGTAAACAGCAAAGGAGACTTTTGATCAGGGGCATGAGTTTGCACTGCTCAGGACATGTTCACAATTAATTTGAGTAGCAATTATGTGAGGAGAAAGCACAGTGAAATGAAACTCCTGACTGTTTATTTCTGGTGAATGGGGTGAATAAGTTTGCCTCATAGAAGGCATTTCAAGTTAATGGCAGTCATACAAACTGAACACCGCTGTGCTGGTGGTGGAAGTCCACAGTCTGTTAAATAAACTGTTCAACTGACCACTTTCTCAATTTCTACAGGAGCCAGATTATAATTACAGAGCTGAAGTAAAAAAATTCATTCCCCACTTGGAGTATTTGGACAAAATACCAGCAAGTGAGACTGTTCTCCTTCCTTCCAAGAAGATGCATGAAGATTGGCTAATTATCAAGGAATCCATGAAGGAAGGTGGTTTAGCTGGAGAAATTTCATGGTTAGGTAGGTCAGATTTCCTATCAGGGTTTATTTTTCACGTTATGATGTGTGAAAAAGAAAGATGAAGAGCAAGCCAGCCTCTTCAAGGTCAATGTTTAATTATAGTGAAGGGACGAAAGATGTCTTCTTCACATGAGAAGTGAGGAAGCTGGAATTCAGCGCACATATAAATGAAAGCTGTCCTAAGCTGGACATCAATATCAGAAAAATGCAGAGCACCTCAAGAGCATCAAGAAAATCCAGCAGTAGCTGGGAGTTTGTATGTAGCATTTATTCTGCATGATGGGAAGAAGCAAGGCTTGAAAAGGCATGTTTCAACAACAGCTGTTCACGGCCTTTTCCGTGGTAACTGTCAATCCCATGTAGCATGGATATAGCAGGATTTCCTGCTCCAGTTTCATAATAGGAAAGGCAATCTGGTCACCACCTCTCAAGGGTAGCAACAGCTTAGCAACTGAGATTGTGTGGTCTTGTAATAGATCTGTTCCGTTTTCTTTGCCTCTGTGATTAAATCCATTACATTCATTAGTAGAAAGTAAATGGTTTGAAAGTAAATCTGTTGTCCCCGTGCCTGTAGCCTTGGTTATAGTTCAGATGTCCATGCTTTTACATATGCTACATGCACTTTACCAAATACCATTAAATATTGCAAAGTACTTCCTGTAATTGCTCCTGTTGCTTCCTATTAGTGTGGGCAATGCAGTTGGCTTCCCAGCCCCTCCAGTTGTGGTTTTCCTACCAACTGTACTCCATTAAAAATTTAGTTTGTTTAGGAATAAGTACATAAGTTTGTAATCTATTTAATCCCAGTTGGTCCAAATCATTAGTTGTAATAGCAGTTACAGTAGGGAAAAAATACATTAAAATCCGATCCCTCGGTGATCTTGCTTTGACAACATCAGCTATAGTTCAGAAAACTAATTAAAGTGGGCTAACTGAAACAGTAAGGACAGAGCACAAAACTGTGAGTTTGTGTTGTTTCCTAGTGTAACAAGACTTATACTCTTGCCTTCAGCTCTAAACTGATGAGCTCATATGGTCAGGTTCCAACATTACCATGTTTTTTTCTTTCCTATAGCAATGTTGACTCAGCTACTCTTCATGCACTGTGTATTTAATGGGCTTATATTAACAACTATGGCCCAGATATTTTACATTTCCTAACGCTCAGCTGTTAAGGAAATGGCCATATTATTGCAGAGCTGATTGCTCCACTGTGGAGTTGGTAGATGATTTACAAAGCACGCTGTTCATCTAGGCACCAAAATGAAATTTGCTTTCCTATGGGTTGTGGGCTGCACATGCTGCTCTTAGAGCTGTGCTGCATCCCAGGACAGCCAGAGGTTGGGTAGGTAAGAGGACAAAGCTCTGTTTGCCTTTTATAGCTTTTGTAAAATCCACTCTCCCCTGTAGCATTACAAAAACACAGGTTTTGCCTTTCTTTCTGTGGTAGAGAAGTATCTGTTTCTGAGGCAGTACTGGAAAAATCTGTCACTGCCATTCCCAGATTTCCATAAATGCTCCTATGTGTTTTGCCTTGATTGACTTATAGCTCTGGTAGGGTGGCTGTCACCATCTACGTAGTGCCGGGGCATTTAAGCAATATGTTTTAAGACTGGGAGCTTGGACTATGCCTGTGGCAAGCCTGCAGTGGTTGCCCCCCAGCAGGTGGGCAGCACATGAGAGGCAGCTTACTCTTACCCTAAGCATATGCAGGCAGGGGAAGTAGCAGAGCTCTGGAAACATCCAGGCTTGCCCATGGGGAAATCAGAGGCAGGTGATGAGCACAGAGCAGTACTGGATCCCATCCTCAGCCAGCAGCCTGTCCCTGATGCCCAGGAGCAAGAGGAGGGTGGGAAGAACCTTTGTTTTTTTGGGGGGTCCCTGGGTTCTGCCATCTGCAAAGGACAGCCACGGGGGACTGCATGCAGCACCAGAAAGCCCACTGTCTCTAGGCTTGACACATTCCCACATGTTTCCACATGTTTCTTGTAAATGCAATGACAGATGTTTCTGTCCCCTACAGCTTCAAGTGTGCAGCAGCAGTCACCATATTGGCAGTGTATGGTGATGGTGTGATTTGAAGCCTTGCACAAAACCTTGTGAAACCTTTTTCTTAGATCCATATCTTGGGGCAGTAGCAAGGCAATCTGGATGTGGCCCAAGACCCTCGACAACTTCCAGACCTAGAACTGCACGGTGGTCTGCTGATGCAGGGAGATCTAGCAATGCCTACCCATTGTACGGTAGCTGTCCTATTCTTTCTGATGAGCTGTTCCCAGATGACTCCAGTGATTTGACACATGGTAATGTATGTTTTTAATCCTGTTCTTTCCCACACCTCCACCTTCTTCTGAATGTTATTATTGCTGGTGAAAGCCTGGGTGCTTTGAATACCACCCACCCACGCCACTGCTACATCAGGTTCGGTATATGTTTTCATCCATGGGACTCACATGCTCTAGAGTGGGCTTTCCTTTATTTTGCCCTACAGCAGAAGGTGCAAGTTATCTGGGCTTCCCCCTCCTCAGCCACTCACCCCTATGCATTATGTGCTGCTATCTCTCCTGACAGCCCTATACTGCAATGGTGTTCCCTTGCTGAAGTTGCCTTTCACACCTCATGAAAAGCTGTCCTCATTAGTCCTCTAAACTACATGTGAGGCTAGCTGGACTCACTTAAGTCATACCCAGAGACATCTTGTTCAGTCATAGGAATGTGGTCCAAGGCAGTCCTCTAGAAAGGCATGGTGATGCACATTCACTCCCTGTGGGATCATATGCTCAAACTATGTGTACTGCAGTCTCATACTGCAGCAGCATTGCTGGCTGTCAAAGAGCACTTTCTTTTGGCTTCCCAGTGGTGGATGCCTCAGCAAAAGGACTCAGTTGCTTGACTTCACATACCTGATCTACAGGCATACCACTGTCCCTCATTCCCTGGCCACCTGGAAGTACTGCCAGGTTAGCAGCTCCTGAGGACAGCTGGGTGGAAAGGGTACAATATTGGTCACTTCCCAAGACATCCTCCCTGCCTCCTTGATGGTGCAACTCCACCAGCCCATGGATGGGAAGGTAGTGTTTGTCTTCCCACAACGGTGGGCTGCTTCTCTCAGGTGCCAGTCTCCCCTCAGTTCCTTGCTGTAGGTAGGACTCAGTATGATGAACTAGATGAGGCAATGCAGTGTCAACAGCTGAGTGTGCATTAGGAAATATATGTGGAAACCAAGCACAGCCTGCCAAGGAATGAGACCATAATTTCATTTGCACCTGTAGGTAGCTAGCACTACTGATAGGGGCAGTTTCACCCAATGGTCACTCCTTCTTCCTGTGCTTTTGCTGCCTTGTCTCTTGTTTTGGCAAGAGCATCTGCATAGCTACATGAGGAACCTGATTCTGATTGAGATCCAGCTGAAAAATAACCAAACAAACAGGAAAACAAAACAAAAAATACATATTTACTTTTCGTCTGGATCTCTTCCCTGATCTGACTCACCGTGTGACCCTGCTGATGTTTGCACCAGCATAGTGGAGGGCGCGGGGCAGGAGCAGGAGACAGATTCTGGTAAAAACAGAGAACTGCATCTTAGCAGCAGTGTCAGGCCATTCCAGCTGACACTGTGAACCTACACCATGAAATATTACATCCTTTTGTCTATGGGAAATGATATTAACTGATTTCAAAGACAACACATTTTTTTAAAGGCTGGACTAATATTTTTTTTTTTTTAATTTTTTCTTAGGATTCAGTCAAGTTATGTGTGGAAACCCCACCAAGGCCCTTTGTGCAAGGAGGCAAAAGCTAGGTGTATGTTTTTCTTGTATGCTTCATATTCCTGACTGGTGACCTCCATAAATCCTGGGATAAACTGAATTCGCACTGTGGCTTGTGGCAGGTTACTGTGTTCTGTAGCCCAAAAGCCACCCAATATGCAGTTCACCTTGAGGAGGACAGAGAGTCTTTTGCCTTGACGTTACGAAGGTGCCCATGTGCTAGTGGCAATTAACCATCAGCTGTAAAGGAACACATGAAGATCACATATTGGCTGCTGGCAGTGTATTTCCTATCATTCTGGCTGAGCAAAGCACAAGGCAGGATTACAAAATTTAGTGGTATTTCTACAGCAGCTATTAAGCAAAGTATTTTTTTCAGCAGTGTTTCTTTGATGTTGGCATAAATAATCAGATTGCTAATGCTGCAAGGTCATTCCTGTTGACTAAAGAAACACAAAGCTAAAGTTTATTCCTCTTGGCAAGAGTGTGGTACCCCAGCCCTGCAGGTCAGCCTGCTCATTTTGGCAGTAACTTAGTGAGAGGATACCCATGTGTCTAAGGCGGTGCAGTCTGGCTCATTGTGGTTAGTTTTTGTGGACCCTGGTGTCCAACATGGCATAGATGCATCTGTATATGTTTAAACAGGCTGTGCTAAATCAAGGAAATGGCATGCATGGGGCACCTGAATCTCTGGGTTGTCAGCAGCCTCACTTAATGCTGATAACAGATGTACCAGTACCACTGGAAAAAATGTGTCCCTCCCTTGTCTCTCTGCTGCCGCTTCCCAAGCACTGGAAATTTTTCCGAAACTAATTTAAAATTTGCATGAATTACTGTGTGTTATAATCTATGTTGTGGAAGGGGACTGTGGTCATATGCTGAATTATGCCATTTCTGTGATACTAGTCTTAACGTGCTCATTGGCATAGATGCTACAGGCTTACATACCAGTGAGATATAAATCAGCATCTTTGTTACTGCCACTCTGGATTCCTCAAGCTGTAACAGTGTACAAAACTGGCACGTGCAACTTCTTAAAACTGAAGAGCAAAAAAAAATTGTGAGGTATGATCTGAAAACTCAGGAGTAACAGCAGACTTGATACCTTCTAAACTCCACAATCTAGTTGGGGAGAGCTCCTGAGGTTATCAAGATAACTTCTGCCATTTTTGTAGGCACCTGCAGTGAGCCCTTTGAAACTCTGCAGTCTAAAGACAGAGAATCCTTATGGCTCTGGAGGAGGAGGAGAAGATCTGCACCAGGAAGATGTGTTCTCTGAGCTGAGAGTACAAAGAGAACAGCACAAGTGGTGAGACCACGGGAGAAATCTTATCATGGAGTAGAACAGGCAATCTTTTCTGCTGTAGTAATAAAATAAATTCTTTGGCCACCTGGAGGCTGTTTCAAGGGGTGGTCTTGACCTCCTGCCTTCCTGTGCCTGTGGTGGCATCAGTGCTCCCGGCTGGAGCTTCTGCCAGGTCGGCAAGGGAGAAGAAGCCTGCAGGAAGCTGTGACCTCTCTCTAGAGCAGGCTGATGACCAGCATAGGCAAGGGTGGGCTCACTTAGCCCTGACAGTGTCTGCTTTCAGACAGTGAAAGAAGTGAAAGTGGATGAGGTTTTCTGCAAGCATGACATTTACCGAACCAAATGAAAGGCTGAAAGGAAAATAATGCCATGCTGAGATTCCCCCATACCATAGACAGATGATGATTGTTTTGGAAGTAAAAATGGCTCTATTTCTCTGAGCTTTCTTCACTGTATATAGGAAACTTTCAGCTAATCAGACACAGCCAGCTTAGATGGCTGATCCATTTAGAATTGTTTTCCATATCTCCAGGAAAGTGGGAAATCACAGTGGGTGACTAAATCACTGTCTGGTTGTTTGCCTGTGTGGCCATGCCAAGCTGCACTTGGCTGGCTGCATATTGACAACTCAAAGGCTAACTACAGGTGTGATACTTGATGATGTCCAGCTGCCTGGAAACAGATCAGCAAGAGAAAGCTACCCAAGCACTGAAGGTCACTCTTAGTGATGAGAAAGAAGGTGAAGACTGCAGCCTGACTGACAGTTGTGAAGATGAGTTGAGGGAGACCAGTGATGAAGACCTCATTGGAAGGATTTCTGTTGATTCTTCTTGCCACTCCTGTCTCTCTGAGTCTTCCTCAGGTACTGGACCTAAACCTCTGGGGAAGGGTTAGCTCAGGAAGTGACATGTACTACTAACCATTTGTAGACAGATGTATGAGTAACTGCAGTGTTTTATGAGAAGTGGCTTCTGTGCTGTAGAGCACCAATTTGGAAATATCATTGCAGAGCCAGACCCTAAGTAATCCATTCCAGTTTTTAAGCAGAACATGATGGCCAGCTGTGTTGACCATCAGTTGATACATTTCAGCATGGGTCTGTGGAATTAAGAGGAACAAGCTGATCTTGCACCAGCTTAGCATCAAGTCTAGAGGAAGGATATGTCTCTGTCTTTTATCTTGTGTCATTAATTTATGGCAGTGCCAGATGAGTCTATAATATTGTTGTTCCAACTGAGCTATATTTTACCCCAGTTGGTATTGATGGAAATAATGGCTAAGGATTAAGGTTTAACTGGGCAACTGGGAATTCTGGAACAATATGCAACCGAAGGGATGCATTCAGTGGAGAGTTTAAAAATCAAATGTGCTCTTCTACTCAGGAACAAAGTCAAAGACTTCTCAAGAACTGCGTTTAAATGAATGAAAGCGGAATTCCCACTCTTCACTGCCTATTGAATATCATATTTAAGAATATTAGAAACATTAATAGTAATTATTTCAAATACATATCCAGTAGAGGAGCTTACAAAAGGACAACTTTAATCTATTTCTGTTGTTAGTAACTTTTTTTTTTGCCTCTATAAATATCAGCATAGAAGTTTTAGTTTTATATTTCTTTCAAGGGCAAAAAGGGATCTATTAAAATTTAGAAAAATATAATATATTTTGGAAAAAACGCAGAATTAAACTATTCAAAGCCTCTGTGTATTAACAGCAATATAAACAATATCTCATTAACAAGAACAGAAGCTGTTGGAAAAAATCTAAAGGAATGGCCCATTTTCCAGTGACCACAGAAGTATTAGATTATGACCTCATGGTCTCTTTAATCTGATCGTTTTTAGATTTAATATTATTTCTTTAGATTGAGTATGATTTATTATGAGCAGCTCTTTAGAACGAGTAGACAATGCCCCAAACACCTCACAGTGTACCAGTGTCATGCCCTATATAATTGTGAATGGTTGGGCATAGATCTGACCATCTTGTAACCAAACTTGCTAGGATTTGGTTACAAGATTGATGGAGTGGTTTGAAATCTATTATTACCTGAGAGTGGGGGCAGGGACGACTCAGATCGCAAATCACAAGCAGCCAGCCATAATAACCAGTCACAAAACACAGTAGCCTTTGCCCTCTGTCACTAAAACACACGTTTTGCAGAGCAAATACCTGATAAAATTTTAGCAACTGATAGACTTCATTCAGCAAGGCAGTTAAAACTACACTTGACCTCTGTGACTTGGGACTGTGTCAAGATTTGGAGAGGTATTTAAATGCCTTAACACTTAACTTCAGGACTGTGTCCTACCCAATGTGATTTTCTCACAGAAGAACTTGTCCTCTGACCAGAAAAGAACACGTCATCTGAGCAAAACTGCTCTTATGTAAAAGTGTTTGCAGCATCAAATCCATATGATTTGCACCCTTTGGAAGTTGTTGAGTGTTATTTCAGGCTCTTGAGGCAGGTACGCCAGTCTTTCAGAGTATCTTTACTTAAAAACAAATTTAAAACCCTATGAAATTTTGGTGACATTTTTAAAGCATATAGTATAATGGAAACTGCTCAGTGAAAATTCTATGTCAACTTTATGTGGTTACCTAAGCAGTGAAATGCATCTCCATCAGTTAGGTCCAATAACCCTGAGCTTTCTGGGCCTGGGTTTTGGTGGCACATTTTTTAGATTGTGTTCCTGCCCTGGACCTTGCACAGCAGGTGCTTAGATACAGTTGGTTCTTTTAATAGACAAGAGGAATTGGATCCCTGCTATATATAGAATGGTTTTAAGCATATATGTGTGCATGTTACATTCATAAATCAGGAACGAGGTTTTTCTTCTCTGTTTGTTGCACCTGAGAATTACATGGGCTAAAATATGAACAGCCAAATAGTAGCCCTGCATATAGTGCAATATTTTCGCTAGCAGTCAGGCACTCTCCCTAATTTTAAAGCTAATCTCAAGATCTTATTCTTACACCTCTGCCTCTGATTAAAAAAAATAAAAAGTGGATCCACTCATCTGTGATTATTCATGTGCCTTGAATTTCAGATCACTGGATTGTGTCCCCAGGTGTTTTAAACAAGTCAGTGCAAATACTGGCCAGGAATGATGCAGATGTGATCCTGCCTGACAACAGGAGGAGGAGTAAGCTGGTCTTTCCCTTAAGCTGTGCATGGCTCATGAGCAGTTCTAGCACTTGGCACATCACCAGCAGTACTGGAAGAGGGCCTGCCAAATAACCAAAACTGCCAACTATCAGAGGAAGCAGTTCAATAAGGCCAGCATCTCTGTGTGCCCCAGGACACACCTCCCCACCCAGCTCCATTACACAGCATTTTCCAAAACCTTTTACTCACTGGGTTGATCATTTTAGGAGTAAAATGAACTGGTAAATCATTGCGTTTTCCCCCCCTGTTTCAGGTTCATCACAGGCTCAGGAAGGTGCAGTGTTCTCCAGCCCGAACCATTGTCTAATTCCAACCCCTCCAAAAAGCCCTCCACCTGTAACGGGTGTTGCAGCAAGACCCTGGAAAACGAGGAAGCACCGGATAAGATACCTAAAAATACCCAACCAAGAGGAAGACACACAGTGGACACAGCAATGCCAGTCAAGGAGTCATCAAGAAACTTCAGCCCAGCCTCTGGGCAAGGAACTTGCTCTCCTAAACCAACATGGTGTGCCAGCTGCCTCCAGATCGCGAGGGCAGTGCCAGCCTGCTGGGAGCACCAGCCAGCAAAGGCCTATTTCAGATCCAGCAGCTCTTGGATCGACAAGTTTCAGGTATGTGTGCTGTTGGCAACACTGCCTGCAGTGTGTCTGGGGAAAACAGAAGTGACTTCATGACAGGAAAAAGCAGACTTTTGTGTTGTCTCTGGAGTCTCCTGCCTGTTCTGCAAAAAGAACTCCTTTTATTTGTGCTGACATATAATGCTAAATGAAACATTTTCTCAGGTTCCTTATAGCTAGAGTGTTGGAAATTTTGTATTTTTTTTAAGAATAGCCAGAATTTTCCTGTGTTTTTACTGCTCCATTCCCATGTTCCCCACACAGGGACAATGCCCATGTCTGTTGTAGAACTCTTGTAGTAGTGCTTGTTCAAGACTTTCCTTGGGTAAATACCAGGACAAGTTTCTGGCATCCATTTCATGTTTTTTTCCCTTAAAACATGTTAATCCATGTTAGAAGGAGCTTTGGAAAATAAAGTAGGCATTAGGTAAGTATCACGTGCACCAAAACATGGTTATTTCTGAACCCACTTACTGTACGATTAGCATCATGTTGCTTCTTTCAAGAAACAAAACTGAGGAGTTGGGACATGACACCTTGATTTTGAAATTAACATGGTCGTTATAGAGCAGTACAGGTGGAGAGTGCACGCCTTGTGTGGGAAGCTGGTGTGCCTTGTGCTGCTCCCAGGCCTGGCAGCTTCTGTTTCAGATTTCAGAGCTGTGAGAAGAATGCAGATACTTAGAGTGCAATTTCACCACCATGTTTCTCTCTTTTCCTCAGGCCCATCATGGATAAGAGCCCTTCTGGAGAGATCAACCACCACCAGCCAGCTGTCAACTCATCAACAAGAGCCTCCAAGAGATTTGGGCTGATGAATGCTGCTTGGCCCCTGACTGCCAGGGCCACGCTGCAGTCACTGCTAGACAGACCAGTTGTCTCAATAACATCTCAGAACAAAAGTCCCCAGTCCTAGAAGGTACCCAGGTGGCAGCGTGTGCTGAAGCCATGTACACAGCACAGTCTTGAAAGATCAGTGCTATCTTTCAGCTTCTTCTGCAAGCTAAATGCAGAGCTGTGCAAGTAGAGAAGTTCAAACAAATGACTTGATTTCCTTCAATTAAGGCTACAGCTGGTCCAGAAATGCTTTTTTTAAAGAGCACCCACTGATTAACAGAAGAGCTAATCAACCTCTTATTACAGAAAAAGTGGTTATTTTTGCAGCCTTCGTGCACTAAAACAGAACAAATCCTAGTGTATTTCCTGTCACCCACATCATGCCCTGCTCCATGCATCAGGCAGGAACACTGAACCCAGCACAGCATGGAGCTGGCAGTTTGTGGACTGAAGGAGGTGAGGGACACAGGGCATTTCCTCTCATGCTCAGCCGCCTGACCTTGCAGCAGCCCCACAGTGTATCTTTTGCAGTCCTGGCTATTTGACAGGCAAGGGGCAAAGCCAAGGGCTTGAGAGGAAGCGTTGACTGGAGTGGGTTGTGAGTGCCGGGTGCGTTTCCCAAGGAAGAGCCCAGGAAGGCAGAGTGGTTTCAGAGCAGATGCCCCCACAGGAGCTCACCACATTCACAGGCATCCAAGGTTCTTGTTGCTTGCATTGCTATGAGAGTGAATGTTGACTGAGCGGCTCATCCCAATATTAACATGTTTGTTTGCTCTGTAGCTACCTGGAAGGATTTCTCTCCCTTCCTATGGATAAACATTGCATACCAGAATTTCATTAGCAGAGCTGATCTCTGCAAGCGGGTGTCAGAGTATCCCCTCCCTGTGCCTTTAGAGTCACCTCTAGGTTTTTTTAGATCGAATAGACTTTCCAATTTCATATGACTGAATAATTTTAAGTAATGCTGCAGCAAAGACAAGGCAGGAATATAAGGGAATAATCTCTTGTTTTTTCAATAGGGTATTTCCTTTATATTTAAGTGAGATTCAAAACATCTGTTTTAGTGACTGCAGACTGAGAGATGCTCATCCAAATGACTGTACCTTACAACTTTATTGATGTTGTAATCTGAAACCAAGCATTGTCACTTTTTCTTCCACTTTAAGTTACTATGCTAGATGTATGTTTTTAAATCAGTTAATAAAACAGTAATTGTATGATGAGTTAATGAATTAGTTTATGTCTTCTCTCTATTAGTCAGCTTAATGTGGAGGAACAGAATATTAGAGAAAGAAAGCCCCAAAGTTTTGGTTTGTCATGGTGAGACTTGCACCACTTTCTCCTACGAAACAGTCTGGAGGTTGAAGCTAATTTGCCCAGTTCGGTGAGTCCTAGAGGAAATAATGTGTCAAAAATAATTTTAAACTGTGTGGCATGTGATTCTGTGTGATACCATGGCTGCAGGCAGGATTTCTGTCAGATGTCAACCATCAACAGTGCCTGTGTCCTTGAAGAGGCTCCTAAAATTGACTTTTTGCCAGTGTCACTGACCATGGCCATCACAAAAAAAAAAAATCTAACCTTGTAAAATAAAGAAGAAAGTGGCAGCATAGTTTTCAAAAATGCTCTGTGCCCACCCCACCTGCTTAAAGTCTAAGTCTGCAGCCCTTGCTGGCAGCCAGCACTGTTGACAGTCAAGCCCTTTTCTATAGCCAGAGTCATGTCAGTGGGTGACGGGTAGGACTGTTGTCTCCAAATGTTCAGAGACTCCTCAGTTTTCATCTTTGATTTCAAAGGGGCAGAAGGAAAAAAGCATGAGTGAGTTTTTGTGCACGGAAACTGTGGCAGCTGGATGGGTCTGTACATGTGCATCTGCAGATGCAAAACTCTGGGTATAGATCTGGAAAGCGACTGTGAGCATGTCTCGCAGCAAACACAACTTGACTCTGTACATGCATGGGGCAAGGAGCTTCTGTGTCATGGTGGGGAGGGCTTGGAGAAATTTTTTTAGGAGTTCTGCCCTCATGTGTGGGAAGTAAGAGTCACTGAGGGCTTCATCAAAACCATTTAACTCAAGTTTAAACAGTCTGGAGGTTGAAGCTAATTTGCCCAGTTCGGTGAGTCCTAGAGGAAATAATGTATCAAAAATAATTTTAAACTGTGTGGCATGTGATTCTGTGTGATACCATGGCTGCAGGCAGGATTTCTGTCAGATGTCAACCAACAACAGTGCCTGTTTCAACCCCAGTGATAACTCTCAGGGGTACAGGTAGTGTGTGACCTTCAAAACAGCCACCCCACCCCTTGCTAACCAACTCCCCGTCTCGATAGCCTAACCAAGGCTGTAACATGCCATGTTGTGGCGTGCCATGTTTGTGCAGAGACAGGAGGTGTCCACTCCACCTATTGATCACTGCATTGGTTGGTGACCCAGCACCTTCTCAGGGGCCTTTTGATAGTAATGGACACAAGATGTGCTTGAAGCTATTTGTTCTTGTGTCCTGACAGTGCCACCATGAAGATTTAGTGTCTAGAACTGACTTGAAGACCTGAGGAGCAAAGTAGTTGGTGTGAGTGTTGTGTCTTTAGTGGCACTGTCCTGCAGCAGAAAGCAGCAATGCTTGAGGCCCTGGGGCACTTGCAGGGCAGCATCTTGATGCCACTCTCCTCATTTGAACCTCTGGGTTATGTGCAAGAAAGCAAAAGCTCTGCTCTCAGACAGACCTTGTGGGCAGCATTCCCCATGCTTATCTGGGAGACATGCTCAGTCTCAAGCTGCACTGCTGACCGCGTGCCCAGAGCACAGGGCAGAAGTCCAGAGAAGGATGTTCCCATGCTCAGCAAAGCAACAATGCTTAGCTCTCCGGCATTTCTTTTCTGAGGTGGATCTCCAGCTGTGTTACCTAGCAGGACAGAGGCTATTTTCATGCATACAGAGAGGAAGGCAAAACGACTTGGCAGCAGAGCAGTGGCACCTGTAGGAATGTGACTCCTCTCCACCATGCACACGTCTTATTAAAATGGTTTTGGCAGAGGGAGTGGAGGAAGACTAATTAGTTCTCAGCACGAGAGCTAAGCAGGTAGCAGAGCCAAGCACTGGTGGACAGCTGTGTCAGAGGCATGAGGTTTTTGTGCAGCAATTTCCTTGTGTCCTTTCTGGGCAATCTGACCTACTGAGTGCTATGTGCAAGAGTTATATGCTCTGAAGCTAAATACATTATGAGACCCAGCAACAGGCTGTTGTGCATGGAGCAACAGGGAGGCTTGTTAAGTGACCTAGCTTGCAATCACAGCCCAGCCTAATGGGGAAGAAGGGTTGGTAGCTTCCTCTCTGCCAGTAGTGGGTGCACCTCAGGGTTTCCCAGAGTTGTCGCCGTTTTCTCTGTTGCAGTTTGCAGGACCAGTTTCCAGCCAAATAAACAAGGGCTGTTGCAGACCAGATCTGCACAGCTATAACAGATCCAGAGGAATTTATTGCTCTCGTTTTAGCCTCTGCTCATCCACTTTCTGCCTTTTTCATCTAGAAAATATAAAAGCCAGCCATGGCTTTAATAGGCTAATTAGGAAATGTCAGACATGATGGGCTACCCATGATTTTGATTCTCTTGGCCCATAAGAGAAATATATGAGGAGATTCAATATGGGTTTTCTTGTTGCTATTTCCTCTGCTAAAGTCCCGCGTTTGTCCCTTGAATATGGGCAAAGATATTAATGAATTAGCTTATTCTCATCCCTGCCGTTGCAGTCTCCTTTATTACTTACTATCTCAGTAAGATCCTTGCTTCCCATTGGATGCAGCCAGTTTTAGATGTACATTAGCAGTGTCCATTGCCTGGTTCAATAATGGGCCAGGAGCTGCTGATGCCTTTAAGTATCTTGCTGCCTTAATGGGATTTACTGCCAGCTGCCAAATTGCTATCTTGTGTGTAAGCAGAAGAGAAGGGCAAAAACTGCTCCCTCCTCACCTATTATTAATAAATCAGTACCATGGGGAAGAATTTTCTGCTAGAAGTTAAGTCTCATCCGCACGTGCTGCTAAGTGGGGAGTGGTTAGCTGGGGGCAGCCGCCCTGCTGAGGGCAGGTCTTGGAGCAAAGCGACCATGCTTTGGCCCATCCAGGAGGCCTCTCAACATCTCTTAACTGGTGTCTCCTAAGCAGCTCTGCTGGAGTTGCTGGTGCTGCCCAGCACACTGAAATTCTCTGCTCAGCCAGCGATCTAAAAAATAGTTGGAGAAAGAAGCAGAGAGCTATGTGCCAGCCAGCCTGTCATTTCAGTGTCTAAAAATCCTTCTTCCTCCTGAAGGGAACATGTCTGGGACAGCATCACACCCAAACAAATGGGCCCTGAGAAGAGACAGCAGCTCCTTCTGAGACTTGGATTGCATTCTGCACCTTCCAGTACTGCAGAGCCCAGCCTATCATGGGGACCTTACTGTCCCATTTGGGGACAGGCCAAAGGGGATTCTAGCCCTGTCTAGTGTCCCCATTGCAGCTGTGTGCACAGCCCACCTCCTATCCAGAGCTCATGGCTGTCGTGCTTGTTACCACAGCTGTTACGTACTCACACTGAAGTCTTGGGGTTGCTTTGGACTTGAAACAAATTCATCTTCATTGCCAGAGTAGCAAGTGATAGGATAAGAGGAAATAGACTCATGTTGTACCAGGGAAGATTCAGATTGGATATTAGGAAAAATTTCTTCATGGAAAGGGTTCTCAGGCACTGGAACAGGTTGTCCAGGGAAGTGGTTGAGTCACCATCCCTGAAGGTGTTTAAAAGGCCTATACATGAGGTTCTTTGGGACATCGTTTAGTGCCAGAGTTACGTTATAGTTGGACTTCTTAAGGGTCTCTTCCAACCAAAATGATTCTGTCAGTCTTTGGCTGCCAAGGAGGAGAAAGTCCAAGAGACATTCAGAAGGGAAAGTCTCATACACACCTCCTCTTCAAATACATACGAATGACAGATCAGCTCAGGATCATTTCCTGCATGGTTCCTTGACTTACCACCATGTTCAGAGCCCGATGTGCTCCAGCTTATTGCCGTGGGCAGTATCTGCTCCCATGGTAGGACATGGACACTTCTGGGGTATGATTAGCCAGATGCTGTAGTAGTGCCAGACTCTCCGTTGATAAAACAGAGTTTGAGATGGCCCAGATGTCTGCTTGGTACCATCCAGTGTGAATTGAGATGAATCCTGCCCTGCAGTAGCTTTCTTGGTATGCCAGAGTATTTTTGCCATGTTTTTATTGTTGGTAGTATGTTGCTTCTCTAAAGTTCCCTTGGAGGGTACTGGAAATGTGAAGGTAAACATCCTTCCTCTCCAGGCCTTGAAGGGTGGAGATGGCATGGGAGTGTGTGACCATGGAGGACAGCACACCTCTTGTCAGTGTATGTGGCTCCTTGAGTAGCCTTGCAAAGCTTTTGGACCTTGCAGAGAGGCACAGGCAGGGATCAGGCCAGCCAGGGCAGCTGTGGAACAGCAAGGAGGGGTTGTCCTGGACTGAATTCCAGGTGTCACTGCAGACTGTGAGCTGGTGCTGCAGGCAGAGAGCTGGCCTGCTGCAGACGCATCTTGGAGGGCAGGTGTGCTGCCTGGTCTGCAAAAGAGGGGGATGTCTGTTATCTCTTTCCCCAAAAAAACAGAAATCCTGGCTGCACTTTTATAACCCAGTCCAGCTAGCTGGGAGGTAACCCAGGTAGTGGAAAACCTGCCTGGGAGGACTCTTGCTGTCACTAGAAGAAAGATAACCTTGCAGAATGTAAACCTGGATCAAGCCTTGGGGCAGTGGAGTAATTTTTCAGCTCTGCACTGGTTTCATATGGCACAAAGACAAATAGTGTGATCTGAGAGGACGTGTACTGTGGTCTTACACAGACAACAGGAGCAGGGCCTTGTTCTGACCTGCCCCTCAAACAAGACATCCACCATGGATACGTCCTCTCCCCATTGCCACCAAAAACCTCACTGTGCCTGTGCATTGCCAGTTGGAGATCAGCAGATCATGCTAAAATTGAGGGAGTAATTGAGATATTTTTTAAGCATGCAGGGGATGACAGCCGTCCAATGGGATCCTCCTGCACAACACAGCATAAACCAGAAAAATAAAGTATCAGATTCCTGAATGAAGAGTTGCAGTATCATTTATAAATGTAAAAACTGCACCTGAGGAAGAGAGTGCACATGCAACCAGGCAAGCAGCTGCTTTAGCTGAATTTGAAGAGCAAGAGGAACATTTTGAAATGGATGCTAGAGAGGAGAAGAGATTCTCCTAAGTGTAACTTTTAAAAGTAAAGTCTCAGAAACCAAACCCAAGCAGCTGCAGAGCATTTGATAGGTATTCAGCACAGAGTGGGCTCAACAATTTATTTTCGACCTTCTCCAGCATCCATTGTGCTGGCCTAGTGTGATGCCCCCAAATGTGCTATGCTGGTAGTAGCTTGCTGTATCACATACAAGTTCATTTAGAAATATTTCCTTAGGAAACCTGCAATGCCCACAAAATATAATGGAGAACATTCCTGATCTCTTGCCTCAGCATTAGAAAGCTTTGTGCTATAGGTCATCAGTGGTGCTATAGAGCATCTGATGATGCTACATACAATCCCAGCATGCCTTGAAGAGGTGGTCTTTGACACAGGCCAGAACTGCAAGATGTAAATAGGCTCTAGACCATGCATGGCTTGAGTTCCAGTTTCTCTTCCCTTGTTGACCAGGGACTTCTCGTCTGTGGAGCCTGTCAGACCAGGCAGAGCTTCCTGGGGGCTGTGCTCCCCAGCGCTGCTGGGCAAATTCCTGATGCCAGGTCTACCAATCTGGAACTAGTCCTCCCAACCCAGCCATGTTAAAGTTCTCTGCCACTTCTCTCCCATTTATCCAAACAGTTGTCTCTTCCTTCCTTCTTCCCTGCTCCTGGTTGTCACACAGCTTAGTCCACCGCTTGCAAGCACTTGCTGGCATCCTGGTACCTTCTGAGCAGGACTTCAATGGAAGAGCAGTGCAAGCTGGGCAGAGTGTGTGTTTGTTTCTGCTTTTCTCTCTTCCATGGTTTTCCCCCTGCAGGATTCTTGCCCCTCCTCCTGATGGCAGAACAGCACCAGGACACTCTGTCAGGTTGCAAGGGGCTTCACAGCAGTGACCATGAGGGTGGCTCAACATCTGCCACCACCCAGCCCATATCACTTCTGTCCCAGCCCTTTCCCCATGTGGAGCCTGGCAAAATCAATGCCCAAATTCTTACTGCTGCTCTGCGGCCAGGAACAGACCCTTCTTCTCCAACAGTGAGTACCAACCCAGTCCAGTCTCCATCCCAGGGCACCTTGCTGGGCAGACTTCTGTCACCACCACCCTCCATACCCCAGGGGACAACTACAGCCAACAGGGGCTCAAAGGTGGGTACCTCAGTACCTGGTCTCTCTCCACTAGTGAAAACACATTGTCCCCAGCCATGCCACCTGTGGGGATGGTGCTGAGCATGTGCTGTCTCTTATCATGCTCTGGGCTGATCAAGCCCACGTGGACCTGGGCTGTGCTGGGGCATGCACTAACTGACGGTATGAGCAATTGTGGCTGCACTGTCTGCCATGTAAAGGAGCTTCATCGTTGTCATGTTCAGAGAGAGGGAAAGCAAAAGTTAAACTACTGTGAGAGCAAAACATGGAAACCTTTGGGAGATCTGCCTCAGGAGGAAGGCACTTGGTGAGAAGTGGAAGAAGTACGATGTGGTGGGCAGCATGGGAGAAGATGGACGTGCTGGCAGCAGCAGTCAGGTTGGGAGCACCATGCCATCCTGCCACAGGCAGAGAAGCACATGCTGCTGGACCAGACACGGAGCTAGTAACAAGGCTGGGGTGATGAATTGCCATTTGAAGTAACTGCCCCCTCAAGAGTTAGAGCAGAGCACAGTGTTTCCAGACCACCCAAATGACTGCTAATGTTGCATGGTCTTCCCGAGACGAGCATCTTCCTGGGTTGGGGTATAGATCTCTCAGCCCTTAGGAGAAAAAAGCTGCACACAGGAACAACAGCCGGGATCAAGACAGAGTCGTCTTCTCCAGGAGAAAGATGTTTCCTGGGTTCATAATCAAATCTTCCCCTCTTCAGAAGCTCAGTCCCAAGAGCTGCTGGGGCCCTCCAGGGGTTGTCTCCTGATGCCTCTCCAGGTGGGGCTTCGTAGGGACAGCCAGGAATTAAAAAATATTCATAGGTCTTGTGGGATCAAAGCAACAAATATATTTTTTTTCCCCTGGACAATCACTAATTAATTAATTTTTAAATGGGGAAACAAAATCTACACTAAAAACCTGTCTTTTCCCTGATTTGTCCTATCCCTTTTATCTTATGTAGTGTCAGTTTTGGTGGTTTCAAAGAAGAAAAAGAGATATGTTACCTTCCCCTTTCAACTGATACTGCCCCGTCTTGATTTTCTGGATTATGAACAGTCCAGAGGAAGCAGGAATTCAAACACAAACCTTTGGATTAGACTAGTGGCATGGAAAAACAAAGGAGAGGCCTTGCTGCTGCAGAAAAAGTGGTAACTTTACAATGAGATTGAGCAACTTTGTGAGTGATTTGCAGGGGAAGATGAGCAGAAGGGAGAGATCAGCTTTGGTGTCAGCTGCAGCTAATTCACATTGGATTTTATAACTGCCTCTTCAGAAGGCACCACCATTGCACTGCACTGCACCTCAGCACATAGGTGGGTGGGCGAAGACCCCAAGGACATAACCCAGCTGGATGAAGGCCTGCCTGCGCTGGCAGAGAGCCAAGCTCCTGGCCTCCAGCTTCCGGAAACCCCCAATGTCTTGTCAGTGGCTGAGGTTTGGGGTCAAGGCTTTCTCCTCTGTCAGTCCCCAGCAGAAGGCTTGGGCACTGATGATGTTGCTACAGAGAATGACCACCCTGTCTGCAGGATACAAGCCCAGGCAGGGGAACAGGGAGGTTGTAAGAGTCAGAATCACTGTTAAGTGCCCAACAGGACCCTGCCTTTTCCTTGTCGTCTTCACTTGTTCTGCCTGGTGGAATACAAGGTGCTAGGAGATAGGTTCATAGCAGAGTTGGGTGGTATTTGAACTCAGCCCAACAGATCTGCTCCTTGGCAACTTTCCTCAGCGTGATGTGCTGGCCCACCTGACAGAGCATGATGTGGAGTCTGAATATCCCTCTTAAGTGCTTGATACCCTGCCTTCCACTGCCCTCATCTTCTTGCTCACCTTGTAGTCCTGCCCCTTTTCTCTCAGATCTCTGATGATTCTGCTCCTACATGGAAGCTCTCCTGCAAGCAGCTTGACCCCTTAACAGAACCACAGACTGGCTGATGTTGGAAGGAACCTCTCAAGGTCACCTAGTCCAACCCCCCTGCTCAAGCAGGGCTACATACAGCCAGTTGCCCAGGACCACGTCCAGGTGGCTTTTGAATACCTCCAAGGCTGAAGATTCCACAACCTTCCTGGGCAACCCAGTTAGGTTCAAGGTGTGTTTGCAGAATCACACTTCTGACAGTGGGTAGCTCAGTGCTTCCCCCTTCAGCAGACAACGGGTCTCATTGCTTGGCAGAACCAATGTTCTGTTCCTGATGTTTGGATGGAATCTCCTATGTTTCAGTCTGTGCCCATTGCCCCTCATCCTATTGCTGGGCACCACTGAAAAGAGTCTGGCACTATCCTCTTGACACCCACCCTTGAGATACTTATAAGCATAAATAAGGTCCCCTCTCAGCCTTCTCTGCTTCAGGCTGAACAGGCCCAGCTGTTTCAGCCTTTCCTTGTAAGACCCCTCATCATCTTTGTAGCCCTCCTCTGGGCTCTCTTGAGTAATTCCTTGTCCTTCTTAAACTGGGGAGCCCAGAGCTGGACACAATACTCCAGATGCAGCCTCACCAGGGCAGAGTAGAAAGGGAGGATAACCTCCCTCAACCTGTTGGTCACACACTTATTAATGCACCCCAGAATACCCTTGGCCTTCTTGGCCATAAGGGCACATTGCTGGCTCACGGTCAAGCTGCTGTCAGCCAGAACTCCCAGGTTCTTCTCTGCAAAGCTGCTCCAGCAGGTCAACCCCTAACCTGTACTGGTGCATGCGGTTGTTCCTCCCTAAGTGTAGGACCCTATACTTGCCCTTGTGGAATTTCATTATGTTCTTCTCTGCCCAGTCCTCCAGCCTGTCCAGATCTTGGTGGATGGCAGCACAGCCTTCTGGTCTATCAACCGCTCCTCAGCAAACTTGCTGTGGGACTCTCAGTCTCTTCATCCAGGTCACTGTTGAACAGGTTGAACAAGACTGGGCCCAGCACTGACCCCTGGGGAACTCCACCAGCTATGGGCCTCCAACTAGACTCTGTACCATTGACTACAACCCTCTGAGCTCTGCCATCCAGGCATTTCTCAATCCATCTCATTGTCCACTCATCCAACCCACACTTCCTTACCTATGAGGATGCTGTGGAAGACAAAGTGTCAAAAGCCTTACTGAAGACAACATCCATTGCTCTCCCTTCATCTATCCAGCCAGTCATACCATCATAGAAGGCTATCAGGTTGGTCAAACATGATTTCCCCTTGGTGAATCCATGTTGACTACTCTTGATAACATTCTACTCCTGATAACGTTCTTTTCCCCTGCATTCTTAGAGATGACAACCAGAATGAATTGTTCCATCACCTTTCCAGAGATGGAGGTGAGGCTGACTGGCCTGTGGTTTCCTGGGTTATCCTTTTTGCCCTGTTTGAAGACTGGAGTGACACTGGCTCTCTCCCAGTCTTCAGGCAGCTCTCCTGTTCTCCAAGACCTTTCAAAAATTATGAAGAATGGCTTTGCATAATATCTGCCAGCTCTCTCAGCACTTCTGGGTGAGTCCCATTGGGGCCCATGGATTTGTGGATGTCCAGTTTGCCTAAATGATCTCTAACCTGATCCTCCTCAACTAAGGGAAAGTTTTCCTATCTCCAGACTTTCTCTCCTACCTCCAGGTTCTGGGATTCCTGAGGGCTGGTCTTAGCAGTGAAAACAGAAGAAAAAAGGCATTCAGTAACTCTGCCTCCCCTGTACCATCCATCACCAGGACACCCTCCTCATTGAGCAGCAGACCTGCATTTTTGCTAATATTCCTTTTGCTGCTGATGTACTTTAAGAAGCCCTTCTTGTTGTCCATGACACCCCTTGCCAGATTTAATTCCAAGTGGAGCTTAGCCTTCCTCACCACATTCCTGCATACTCTAACAGAGATCTTACATTCCTCCCAAGTGGCTTGTCCCTTTTTCCACATAACAAACATCCTGCTTCCATTTGAGTTTTGACTGGAGTTCCTTACTTATCCATGCTGGGCTTCTACTCCCTTTACTTGATTTCTTGCTTATAGGGATGCATCAATCTTGTGCTTGAATATTAACCAACTCTCTTGGACCTCTCTACCTTCTAGAGCCCTGTCCCATGGGATTCTTCCAATCAGGACCTTGAAGAGGCCAAAGTTCACTCTCCTGAAGTCCACGGATGTAATCCTACTTATTGCCCTGCTTCCTCCACACAGGATCCTGAACTCCACCATCTCATGGTCACTGCAGCCAAGGCTGCCCCCAGCCTTCCCATCTCCAACCAGTTCTCCTTGGTTTGTTAGGACAAGGTCCAGCAGCACACCTCTCCTCATTGGCTCCTCCACCACCTGTGTCAAAAAGTTGTCATCAATAATCTGCAGGAATCTCCTGGACTGTGTGTCCTTAGCTGTGTCTTCCCAGCAGATGTCAGGGTGATTGAAGTCCTCTGTCAGAACCAGGGCTTGTGATTGTGAGGCTACTTTCAGCTGTCTGTAGAAGGCCTTGTCAGCTTCCTCTTCTTGATCAGGTGGCCTGTAGTAAACACCCACAGCAGTGTCACCCTTGTTAGCTTGTCCCATTTGTTCTGCTCTCTCACAGAAAGTGCAGCTCCTCCACCTTGCCTTGCTGGCCTGTCTTTCTTAAAAAGCACATAGTCTTCCATAACAACATTCCAGTCATGTGAGCTGTGCCACCGTGTCTCTGTAATTGTAATGAGATCATGGCCCTGCAAATGCACAGGGTTTCTTTTGAGGGGTGCAGAAGAATCCACCACAGCCATACATACCCTTGAGGTGCTTGGCCTTCTGGTTCTCATCGTACAAGGCAGCTAAGGAATATTTATCGCTGCCTTGGTTGGCCTGGCTTATTCCCCAGTTGGATGAGATTCCATGAGCATTGCCACTTCAGACCTCACCCCCCACAAGCCCGCCAGTTTAAAGCCTGCTATACCAAGTTGGCCAGCCTACTGCCAAAGATTCCCTTGCCACTTGTGGTTTAACCCCAGCTAGTGATATAACCACGATAGCTGCTCACTCACCACCCCCCCCCCCAATACACTAATACACTACTAGTAAATATATATATATAAAATAGAATATGAAATAAAAGATACTCAATGCAATTCCTCACAAACTCCACCCATGCCAAGCAGCCAGTCCCAGGAAGCAGCACCTGGTCCCAAACAGCTGATCCCAGAAAGAGAAGAGAGGAAAAATAAAAGGCAGAATGGCCCGGAGGCCTCTGCATAACAGCAGGATGGCAAAAGGTCAAACTAAAGAAATTCCCGAACGAAACTTCCCCAAACAGGTCTTTGTCCCAGCTCTGACAAAAAGAGAGAGCATGAGAGAGAGAGATTGGAAGATCCCGACTCTCCTTAAATATGAAGCATGATGCTAAGGGGATGGAATATTCTTATTGGTCAGCCTGGACAAGTTGTGGCATCCTCTCGGATATTAGCTCCTGGAAGGCAGCGTACCTCTTGTGACTCCCTATCAGGCCAGCAGATGGGCACTTCAGTGACCTTTAACAGAGTCACCCTCTATGAGCACCCTATGTTTCTTTTTATGATACCCACTGTGTGCTATTGGTACAGTTTCTCCTTGCAGACCTTACTTGTTGGTGTCTATAGCTGTTAAAGCTTCATATCTCTTTTTGTTTGTGATACTAGAGGGTGGAGATGGAGGTGGACTCCTGCTTTTGTGAGTCACCAGGATCGAAGATGCTTCATTCTCAGTGATGCCCTCTACAGGAGCACAGTCCTGAAACTGCCTATCTCCATCTCAGCTCCTCTAATACAGTGTAGCCTTTTAACAGTTTCCTGAACTCTGCCACCTGATGTATCAGATCATCAACCTGTGCACACCTTATGCAGGCATTTACCTTTTCTCTAGGAGAAAGGTCTGGGCACCTACCACCTGTACCAAAGTCTCCTTCCTTGCAGGTTCTGTGTGGGTGCATGAGACATCTCAGGGGCTTTCCCTGCAGTAGCACTGTTTTTAATTCTTGAGGTGAGTGCTCACCACCATGGCAGAGACCTAGAGTACTACCCTGGGCTGTGAACTAACGAGCAGCCTGCAGCACCCTGCCTGCTCAAACTGCTGCACCACGCCACACCACATTTGCCTGTCCTGGTCACTCAGGCTCCCCAGAGGCCATTTAACTCTTCCACGGTGGCTCCTGGCAGCACCCCCACTGCGTCAGCTCCCTTGCAAGAGCGCCCAGCTGCCAGGGGTCTCTCTGCAGGTCTGCAGGGTTCCCTGGCTCTGGGATCCCTCTTTGCTCCTCAACATGTTCTCAGCCACAGAACTTAACCGTAGCAGCCGCTCTCTTCACCTACCAGTCCCTGTTCCCACACTGCAGCCCAGAGGAGGGATGCAGCTGGCACAACTTGCCAATGGCTCCACATTTCCAAAGATGACTTGTCATATATATATATTTTCACGATGAAATTTCAGAATACTAACAGCCACAAGAGGGTGCAATGTTTGTTTTCCAGCTGGCATGGAAATGAAGAGAGGCTGTCATTGCTCCTCATTCACAGAGTGCTAATCAACCGAATTTCCCTGCTCTCCCCTGTGCTGTTGCTAAGTGCATCCTCTCCCCTTCTCCATGGCTTCCCTGTGTAGGAAACAATTACCTTGCAAATATAATAGGGCCAGGCTGGATCTCTCAGCAAAGCATATTTTAATAACGATTTTGCAAGATCAGGTGTTCTACCTAAAGGTAGGCACACATAATAGGGCAAAAAGCCCCTGTTTATACCACTCCAAATCCCGGCCGCAATTTCCCTCTCCTGTTCCCCATTGGTTGGGTACTGCAGGGTTTACAGACTACCCGACACCTGCCTCAGTTTACATATTTTACTCATCTAATCCGAACAATACCCTTCCCCTTATTGATCTATTTAAATTATGGGTTCCTGGCTCTTTGGCTACCCTTTCCCCGAGATTAACTTGTAAATACAGGTATGAGTATGTATTCCAGGATTATTTCAAAGAGATTTTGTTTTACATTAAGGATTCATAGTCTGATGTCTCTCAGTCCTTCCCCTGGCTGGAGTCAGGCACCAGCTCCTCAGTTTTGTAAAAACAACATTACTTTGTTAAATGTTCCTTACACCTGGAGCAGGCTGTCCTACACAGGGTCTATTGCTGAGGCTTTACCCTTCAGCTCTGCTTTGGTTTGCTGGGGCTCATTGGCACATCCTGAAGTCAAGGGCAGGTGTTGGCTCCAGCTCTGTGGTCTCCTGCCTTGTCTTGCAGGAGCTGGCGTGAGCAGCGATGCTTCCTGCTGCAGGTCCTGTCTCCCTGTGCAGTGCTGGACATGGGCTCCCAGCATCCCTAGATTTGGGTGCTCTCCTGGCGAACCATGGCATGCAGGCACTTGGTGCTCCAGTGTTAAACACCCACTGTCCATGGCCCCACTGCCTACCTCATGCATGGAAGCTGACAGCTCCTGCCAGATTGCAGAGCAAGTAGCAGCACTGTGCATAGGAAAAGAGACCAGGAGGGAGCACACCATGTTCCATCCCTCTGTAACTTCCCAGCTAGTGTCATCCTCTCCCTAGCATACCCATGCCCCTGAGTGGGCAGCAGGCACCATGTGAGATTGGTGAGCATCTGGTTCTGCAGGTGCAAATACTTACACCCAAATTCCTACCAGGCCTGCAAGGGGGATGAGCTGTCCCAGCTGTGTCTCCCAACGCCCTTGCCACCCAGCAAGCAGCCACCACACTGCCCAGTGCTGCTCTTCCCTGCAGCAGCCCACCTTTTCCTTATTTGTTTTTCTTCCCTTGAGAACTATTCTTTCCCTCTCATATGCTGTAGTAATTACAAGCAGTAACTTAACAGTTGCTCTGCTATTCCAGGCTCAGCAGAGACACGCACCTCCGCCTTCCCCCCTTCCCACAGCTCCAGGTCAGCAACTTGGCTTCAGCAGTTAGGGATTCCTGCAATTTCTGCCACTCTGGAGGATCTGGACCCTTTTCCCCTCAGTCACCATCTGTCCTCCGCCTGCCAGTGTTGCCAAGGGGGATGGGACTGCAACATCCATCTGTTCCCATGGAGAAAACTGAGCCAGCAAATGTACATGCCCCACATCCAGGGTGAAGGCCAGCAGAGAGGGGGTGAGAGGGATTTTCTTGTATATTTGTTTCATTATCATGTGTCTGGTGTCACTTGTGAGGTCTGCTGCAGGTGACAACCACCACCCTTGCTCACAATGGACTCCTGAGCCATCTTGGTGGATAGATGGTGGCCTTAGACATGATATGGCAGATACCACAATCACAGCTGGTGGACTAAGTCCACACCCCTTAGATGAATGCAGTGCCATTCCCTTTTCCCATGCAACAGTGGAGGTGCAAAAGCAATTGCATTAAAAGAACTTCTTGGGTCCAGAAGCTTTGGTAGCAGCCCAGCACTGCAGGCTGCAACCAACTGAGCTAAAAAAGGTGCAGAGATGGAGAACAGAGCTGAGCTGAGAGGGTCAAATGCAGCTTTTCAGTGGTGAGGAATGGTAGTTGCAAAACCAAATTCATGTAATTAAAGGTTTTATTGTGTTGGTCTGGGCTTATCCCAAAGAGGCTTTTGTTAAAGAGATAAGGGGAAAACAAGGAGGTTGCCCATGGCCTGGAAGTCCTCTTCCCTGTCCTGTGTTGCATGCTGCTCCAGCTGTGTTGACACATGCACGCGTAGCCCACAGTCCCCCTGGGCATACCATGTCACCCTCAGCGCTGCACCGTGCTGCATCCCATCCTGGCACACTCCCCAGGAGGTCATAGTTGCCCCACACAGCATACCTGGGGTCCAGAGCAGCACCCAGCCCTCCTCCTTTGGGTGTGGAAGGGTTTTTTTTCTCACTTTGCAAGAGATTTTTGCCTACAGCTTATCCTATTGCTGAAAACCCAGCAAGAAAAATACGGCAGGATGAGGTGTTTCTGCCTTCTCCTCCTCAAGGAAAGCACTGCCTCTCAGATCATGCCAGTCTCTTCCCAGTCTGCCAAGGCCAGAAGCACATCTCCAGCACAGATGAAGCTTCACAGAAATGTGTCAAGACAGCCCCATCCACGGAAGTGGTAGCAAGATGTGTGAGTTTCTGCTTCATGCTGGCTCATCAAGCCCACGAAAGGCTGTATTCCACTTCTTAAGCAGTGCCAATCTGCTGCCTGCCTGCTTGCTCCTGTACTGTCCAGTATCAGCTGCTTCCCATCTTCCAAAGGCAACATTCCCAGCACCACTAGTTGCAGCAGGCTCAGGGCAGCAACAAAGCCCTGCAGCAACCTGAGGCAAGTGTCTGCAGCGTGACCAGAACCTGAATTCATTTTTGGCAAGCTGTGGTGCAGGCAGGTTACCTGTTCTTCTTCCCTTGAGTGCTCTTGGTTTTACTGAGATAGAAAAATGCTGGGGATTAAAGACAGTATTTTGCAGAAGGGTGGGATTTGCCAGAGCCACCAGCTTGCAGTGGACCCAGCTTCTCTCTCATGAAGGCATACCACAGCAGGTAACATCTTTCCCTGCCACCAGCCAGCCTGTCCTCACACAGGTAGTTCCCACAGGATGCCTGGGGCAGGTCTCTCTAAGGGATGGGAGTGGATGCTCTTTCTCATGGTCCTCCCAAAGTCGTGGGAATAAAAAGTGGGAATGTGCGAGGAGGAGGGTCTTCCCAGGAATTTCACTTCCCACTTCAATGCAGCGGTGGGCAAGGTCAGGGTCCATGGCCAGGGCTTTTGTACACAAAGAGGCTTTTCACACAGCAGGGTGACTACAAAAATTTCGTGCTTCTGCTTTTGAGTCGGCAGCTGTGCTGCTCTGCTTTGAATTACTCTCCATCCAGAGGGCATTTTGAAGAGGTGACATAGTGTTTATCTGAGCTGGCTTTGACGTTTAGTAGCTCTGCGGGATCACCAAGCACAGGCTTCAGTGCCGGCAGTGGTGCCACTGGGGTACACTAGAGGATCATTCGCCCAGGGAAGCAACACATGCCTCGCTTACACCTCCCACGTGGGAATAGGCAGCCCCAGGAAAAGGCGGCTTGAAAAGACTGTGCCATCTCGTACGGGTAAGTTGGCAGCTCCATCTGGCTCTGCTTTGGTGGAGCCCTCTGAGGATCTGCCAAGGGCGGCTGGTGGGGTCTGTGGGTAGTGTGCCAGGAGAGTGTGAGGAGGAGGAGCAGCAGGTGGAATACATGTGCCCCACACTGCTAAGTTTCTCTTGGAGGGTCCTAACCCTTCATTAAAGCAACCAGACTGCCCCATGAGAGGGATGGTGGGTCCAGGTGCCCGTTTATGGTGTGTTGCTGGTGCTCAGCTGGAGGGGAAGGTGCTATAGGGGCTTCAGCTGACCCATATGAGGTGGCCCTGGGGACATACTGGGCTTTGTGCCCAGGAGGTTCAGCCAACAAATGCTCTGAGCGACCATGTGTGTTTGACATACAGTGACGTCTCTTTGCGGCTCTGCTCATTTTCCCAGGTCTCGTACTTTGCTCTCACTCTCCCAAAAGGCGGTGATTTTTTTCTTGAAACTAGTGATGTAATAGCTGAGTCATCATCAAAACAGGAAGCTGGAGTATTTGTTAGGATAAAAACACATGGGATTAGCTCCATACTCCTCGCCTCTCTGAGTCCAAGCTAATTCGCAACAAAATTACAGTCCTTATCTCCACCCAAGTTTTGCAGCAGAGTGACTGCAGCCATTTGGTTATTGGTTCCTTCATTTCAATGTCTTTGATCATGTGCCACAATTAATCTGATCTGATGAGTAGGAGTCAGAAGTGAAATTGTAATCGTCTGTGCCTTTGGCATGCGGGAATGGAATAGTTTTGCAGTCTCATCTCCACGCTGGTAGCTCTAGAAAAAGCCTTCATCACTGGAACAGCTAACAACACTGTGCAAGGCTAAGGGGAACAGATATAAATGGAAATACTCGGTCCGGGGTGCCATCACTGTTCCCTGTTCATTTATTTTCACAAGGTGCGTGCTACAAACCGCCATGTCAATGCCTGAAAACCAGCTGGCATCAGTGGGCTCTGGGCACAAAGACAAGTCCGTGATAAGTTGCCTACAACCTCATCAGTGCTTGCTCTCACCTGCCATGATGTGATACCAGGCAGCTATTCCCCAGCGTTGTTTCATTGCCTGAGTCAAAGGTAATGTGTTTTTAGTGGGCTGAGAGGAAGGAGGCGAGTGGAAGGAGCATCAGGAGGTGACACAGTGCTGCCCAGCCCTGTCCTGTCTCTCCCAGCACTTTTTGCTTGCTAGATCCCAACAGTGCAGCACCGGCACTGTTTTTTGCTACCCCGACAGCTGGGATAGAAGTGTTTCCCGCTCTCTAGCCCAGACTACCCTTGCCCCCACCACACTGACTTTTCTTCTGCCTACACAAACCCAGATCTCCATCACAGCCCTTTCTGTATTTGAAACGTCTCTTCAGTCTTTCCTTTCATAGACAAAACAATCCCAGTTCCTTTACCAACCACTCCTTGATCACTTTTCTGCCCATCTGATTGCTCATCTCTCTTCAAGGGTTTCTTACCACTCTTGAAAAGCATTACCAGCACAGAGCAGAATTAACCATGCAAGGGAGCTGTTTTGCACTGTTCATAACCCATTTCATGGGTCACCTTTTCTATAGAGATTCTTCCTCTCCATCTTCCCTTTGTCCAACTGATTATCCCATCTCACCTCACCCTCACTTCTGTTGAATTATGTTTAGGAAAGGGTTCCAGATTCTTCCTCCAGTTTCTAATGACCATTTTGAATCATTATCCCTTTGTCAGGTGTTCTTGCAATTCTTCGCGTTTACTGTTATCTCCAGACTGAATACCTGAATGGGTTAACAATTTTGAGCTCTCTCTGTTTTGGCCTGAGCAACCAGTAAATATGCTCCGCTCACTCTTTGTATAGTGTTTTTCATTTCTACAATCATTCCCCAGACTTTCCCATGTGAATGTTTTATCCATAACAATGCCTGAAGTCTTTTTAACATCAAAATATGTTGTCTCCTGCTTTTTCCCTGTCCACAAAGCTGGTGGCTCCACACAGGGGATGGTTGGATGAGTTTGACACAGCTCACCCTCAACACATCCCAGTGGGTGGTGACAGGGTGTAGTTTTACGCTTGCTACACTCACCAGAGCAAAAGCAAGAACTGAGCAGAAGACATGAACTATGAGGGCTGCTCTCCATCCGATGTTTCACTGTATCTTCTTGGTTGCATTGAGAAGCCCAGTCTGTCATACCCAGTCTTGCTAATGGTGTGTGACAATAAGTAGATCTGCTGTGGATTGCATCTCCCTGCAGTGTCCCATGCTCTTCACTGCAACACCAGTACCTCCCTGCCAAGCAAAACTGGCATGTGATCTCAAACAAAAAGCGTATTCCAGGTGAAGAGCAAAGACAAAGGCTATCCTCTGCCTGGCTGTCCCTCTGGATTTGTCCCCAGTCTCTGTGTGGTGCCTCTTGCCAGATGCCAGCCATCACTGCTGGTTATCAATAACTCTCATCCCCCAGAGGTTGTCTCTTTCAGGGAAAAGCTGACACATTTCATCTCGGTACAGTTTCCGGGTGCTCAACCCTAGCTGTCAGCCTCCTGAGAGTTTCCCACATGGAGCAGACCGGCTTTGCAAAACAGTTATGGAAGGAAGCCCAATGAAAAGCAATTTAGGCTGAGAAGCCTAAATGAGCTCTCATTAAAATACCTTCAGAAAAGGACTGACAGAAAGACCCTGACTCTCAGCTGGGACTCCTGTCTGGCACCAGGAAAATGGAAAAAAAAAAAAAAAAGAAAGAGAAGAGGAGGAGTGAATTAATGCCGGTTTATAGGCAGAGCCCATAAAGGCGATCCTTCTGGCAGCCCTTCTGGCAGTCCTCTGCCCTCAGCCTGCCCAAAGGTTCATGCGAGGAGCTGGGGCTGGTGCTCACTGCTCTTGTTCACCTCTGCTGTGGGGCAATGGGCTGGAGTAGAGCCATGCTTCCTCCTCTCTGGCACTATGGGACATTGCTGTATTCCTGTTTCTGGCTGGGATGGGGTGCCCAAATACTCTGAAGTGATGCTTGCTTCAGGGAAGAAGCTTTGTTGCCCTATGAGTGACAAGGGGCAACTAGCTGGCACTTGGCAGGGAACAGTTTTGGGGTCCGTATCTTCTGTGTGCAGGATAAACTACGGCACTGGGTACATGCACCTGTGCATTTCTGAACAAGCTTTGACAACTGATCCTCATGGGTCTGATTCCCCCTGCGCATGTAGGGTGGGCTTCCTCCCCACACACCCTTAGGGAGTGAGTGATTCCCTCCCTAAGCTCCATCAGTGAACAGCAGGCTCCAGGGAGGTGGGAAGATGTCGAGGCTAGAGGGTCGAGATCCCGAAAGGGCCATTTCTCTGCTTAGGCAGTCATGCTTCTGTTTGCAGCACCGGGACTGAAGAAAAGGCTGGATGTATTATCAGCGTACCCAAGTCCCCCATCATAGATCCTGAGCATTTCTTGGGGGCCCAGGGAAACTCCCAGGTGTTTCTATTCTGGAGTACTCATGACAGACAATATAAAATCAGCCAAGGGCTGTATTGACAGTCTCATTTGAAAAATAAAGGATTAATGGTCTCTTGAAGCTGCTCAGTACTCTCTGACTGCTCAGGATTGATGCACCCATGGGAGAGACAGTAGAAAGTGCTAGGGGACCTCTTCTTATCCCCATAGCACACTCATCCATGTTTAGCTGGGACAGCCATGGTTCCTGCTGAAGTTCCCACACTGCCCATCTGGATCCCTTTAGGAAACAGCTCTCACAAGTCACTTTTCATGCAGGGGAAGCCCCTCCAGAGCCACCCATCCAGTGCAGCTTCTTCAAAAGGTGCTTAGTAAGGAACAGTGGTCCTCTATTGTCCTTAATGCCATTCATGAGACTGGGTGGTTTTAAGTGCAGGCCAGGGCAGTACCCGGTCCTCTGCACAGCAGGACCCAGGGAAACAAACCACTTGTGTTTGAGTTGTGGTACCACCCAGCTGATCAAACAGAAACCACTGCTCCACTGGGGACATCACCATCTCGGCATACACCACGAGGGTGACAAGGGGAGAGGTGATGACCTTTGATTTGGAGAAGAGACTCCGGAGCCCAGACCTTGGTTATGTTTCTGCAATACAAGGAAACCCTAGGGTGGCTGAGTCAGTCTGTAAACCCGCCTGGCATCACCCCAGAAAGCAGCTGCAGAGTCAGGAGCTGAAGCCTGCTTTTCTGCACACAACTCAGGTGTTTGCAGATGTGTAGGAGTGAGCTCATCCTGAGAAAGAAAGACTGGTGGACTTCAGGTGGGAGAAAAGCCATGGCTTGCCGTTGTTCCCACATCCTGCTGGCTCGGGACAAAGCAGTATCCAAGCTGGCTTTCAAACACAAGGCAGCTCCTTTCCAAGAAAGGGAAAGAGGACAGGAAGAAACCAGAACTGCCTTTTAAAAAATGTTTGCTTTAGGTAACCCCTCCAACTCAGGGGCCTGAAAGGCAGATAAAAAGCCTCGTTGACCTGACGTTAACCTTCAGCTGTCAGCCATTCAACTCCCTGGTCCTCACATGCCGCTGCTTAATCCAGGAGGAAAAAATGTATAAAGCCTGCCCAGAGCCTGTGCCATCTCTCTAACATTTGGCTTAAACAAGATTTTTGTCCTGCACTGCAAGTGTAGTGGTTCCAGTTCAAATAGCACTTTCCTTTGCCATTGCCTTCGCAGAATGTCCCAATGGTGTACCGGCTTATCACAGCTTCTGCAGGGCCATGCTTTGGGGCTAGGATCTCTGAGGCGATCAACACCTGGTGAAGTGTAAGCTGGGCAGAGGCATTGGCATTTTTTGGCTTCATGAGAACTTGAAAAGACCTTTCTGTGAGGTTGCATGGTCCTTTTTTTGGCCAAGATGAGGTGGCTCCTGATAGGCACAAGACACAGACTAAACATGGGTTTGGCTGATGCATGGCACCTCTTGTTGGGGCTGATGATCACACAAGGCCATAAAAGCCAGACCACAGTGTCTGGCTTGCCATCACATCCCTCATGATGTATCTTTAGTGGAGGAGAAGGTCAGAGGTGTGGTTAAGGAAGACATCAAATAGGAGGGACAACAAGGAGCACGTGGGCATTTGAGCTTCAGCCTGCCACCTTCTACCCCCTCACTTGTGCAGACTTCACTTCGTTAAACACGAAAGCTCTGTGCTTTCCTGAGCTAGTAAGTATGACATGTGGTTCAGCACACATGAAGCCGGCAAGGGGACCTGCTGCCCCAGGTGTTGGCATGGGGCTAGCAAGGGTTTTCTCTTCCCAGCTGGGAGATAGCACTGGTAAGAACATGTTTCCACCTGACAAGCAAGCTGGAGGAGGTGGGTGGGTGGCTTTATGCTTTCTAACATGAGCAGTGTGCTTTTGGTGGTGGAGAAACACAGCCACCAGCTGAACAGGTTTGTGTGTGCTTGGAAATAGAGCTTCAGTTTTATAAAAGATGCACGATCCTCTATAGGCTTGATGGGATTCTTCAATGGAAGGACCTCAGATTCTGCTGACTATGATAACCCTTTACCAACAAGTCATTTGAGGCTGCAGCTTTGTATCTTTCATGTAGGCTAGCAGTTGAGGACATGCACTACAGGGAGAAATGATTTGCTATCAAACTTTCTTGGTGATAAGTTTTAGCACATCTCTGATCCTGGGGCGCCTAAGGAGATGACTGGGATCCATATGGCTGCTTAGCCATGAGTAAGTAGAAACTCCTGTAGGTCAGACCAAGGGTTTGAATTGCTAGGTGTCCTAGGAAGCCTTCAGGGAGCTCCCAATGGCATGTTGCTTGGCACCCCCTCAATTCCCACCCTTTGTCATCTTCTCCAGGAATGAGAGCCATGTGGGCAGAATGTGGCTTGTATATCCCTTCACCATTCTCTACTGACACAGGTCGAGAGCATAGCCCTACATGCTTCTTAAACAGTATTTCTCTGTATTTATTAATCCAGATGATCAACTTGTCCAGCCTTGTCTTTAACACATGTAAATGCTCATATCCAACAGCATCCTTGGGCAAGGAGTTCCCCAGGTCTGTGCCCCACTGCACAAGGACCTGCCTGCTTTGAAATCCACCCCAATTTTTGCAATGGGAAGAGGCAGCAAGGCACATCCCTATCAGCCTTTGGGCCATGCATGATTTCATAGCCGTCTACCACAACCTCTTCAATCACATCTTTTCCATGCTGAGGAGTCCTGGTGTGCACAAGTCCTTGCGTGCAGGGAAGCTCCTCCAGACCTTTGATCCTCCTTCATCCCGTTCTCTGTGTTGGCCTATAATATTTTGGGTTTGAGGCTGCAAAGAGGTGCCTTTTGGGGCACAGGTCAATGCGGTAGCTTGGTTAGCATGCCTGCCCTGCAGCTCTCACTCCCTCCAGATGCTGCTGTTTCTTCACCACAGACTGTGCCAGCTCCTGTGATCCCATTTGCTTAAGTAATTGGCAGTGTATACCATGCATAAACAGCTTGTTTGTTTTTTTGGTTTTGGTTTTTGTTTTTTGTTTGGTTTGGGTTTTTGGTTGTTTGTTTTGTTTTTGTTTGGTTTTGGTTTTGTTTGGTTTTGGGTTTTTTTAATGCAGAACTCTTTCTCCTCTGAAGGGTAGAGGTGACATAGGGCTTGTTTTATGAGCATTGGCTGTTTCCTGACTGCAAAGCCATCCTCTCAGTGTTAAATCTGCTTGGTTTTCCTACAGTGACCCCATGGTGTGTAAGTGACTCTAGGCAAGAGCCTGGTGCTGCCCAAGAGCTTAAGGGAATGCATTTAGTGCTGTACCAGCTCCTTCCCTTTGCATTTATCCCAGGTAAAACATATTTACAAAACAACATAGAGAAGCAAAGCAAGAAAACAAACCTCACTGTGGTCTATTCCTTCCTGGCTTATTTCATGCTAGTAAGTCAGTGACGGACTCAAACTGGAACTTCAAAGTTCTTTGAAGGCATTCAGCCTCTCATAATAGCAAGAACCAGATGCTCAGTTTGAGTTCTAAGATGAACTTTGCTGCAGATGAGGCTGTAATGTGAATCTGTCTTGAGAAACAATAACTCTTTTTCCTACACTTTTTTCCTTTCTCTTAGCCCCACTGCAAATCTGCTCTCACCACTCAGCACTAATCTCTTCTTTGGCAGCTAAAACTATTATCTTTATTGTTTCAGGGCTTTGCTTCTTCCTGTTAGATCTCCTAATTGGATTTTTACTCTCTGATCCATTTAGTCTCTTCTGTGCATTCAGTAAAACCGTTTAACCCTTTGGCACCCTTCCACTTTGCTAACTGATTGCCCTTGAAGGTTCTCCTCTCCCCACACTGTTCTGATTTATCTCCTCTCCCTGATTTGCATGGGTATGGCTTTCCTAAGCAATGGCTGTCATCTCCAGTCTCACTGTCTTCATCACCATCTTCTTTACACTTTCCAACTTTTAATCAAGGGTTAAACCTGAGTTGTAACCAAGAACAAGCAAAACAATCCACATCACCCTTTAAAAGGAGGTCTGAGGTCACTCTAGGCCAAAATATTCCAGAAATGATGAAAATTTAGCTGTGGCTAACAGAAGGCTTCATCCAGATTCACCTCTCACCTCAGAGGAGAGAGAGCAGTCCAGCAAGACCAGGTGTCAGTCCCATATTTCTGGCTGTGTCTTAAGAGTAAGAGCAACCACAAGAGAGGTGATACACCAGTGGTGCTGTATCCACTTCTGGCTCTGCCATGGACATCTGTGCTGACCATGGGCAGGTCACTCAACACTTCCGCTCCTCTACATCCTCTCTGGAAAACGCAGATCACAAAGCATGCTTTCTTCCATTTCCCACCAATCTTGCCCCTTCGACTTGCAAGCTCTATGGGACAGGGTCTTGCCCTTGCGGTGCCTCCCATAACAGGGTCTGGGTCTTCACTGCAGGCATCAGGTACACCAATAATGATCCAATTGCATTGCAGGTGCTTTCTATAGAGCTGCAATGACCTCTGTCCTCTCTACAAGTAAATAAGTGGGAAAATTATTCTTCTATTTATCCAGCCAGCAGATACGCTTGAAGCTGTCCTATGAGCATGGGTTAGATGCAATGTAGCATGGAGGGGACTTGAGTACCCCCTATCCAAAGAAGGGGCTGTTTGGTTTCATAGCCTGAGCCACATGGTTCATCTCACAGAAGAAAGATGGATCCAAGATGATGGCGTCACACTGATGGTCTCTTTTTTCCATCAGGCCATACAGTAATGCAGTGCTGGGACTTTCAAGCAGCTGGGATCTTCACTTGTAGTGTATCTTTACTACAATTCAGAGCACAGCGAAGCAAACGCTAGTCCAGGTCAATCAAGCCCGGTGGTGGCAGAGGTGATGGACCTCCTCTTAGCAAGATGCTGAGATGTGTAGCACAATGGGAGGAAAACGGCTGCTCGGCCCAGGTCCAGGTGCCTGGCTCTTCACAGATCTTTATGGACCTGGTCCCCCTCCTCCTTTGACACTTTTTTCCCAGACTTTTACAACCTTTGTGCCTTTGTGTTTTTAATGCTGGAGCACATTGCCATATTAAAGCTGTCATTCACAGCAGTGTTTGCATCTTACCTGTGAGATTTTTAGAGATTTTGTCTTTGGTGTATCAGGCCAAGGTATTAATATCTGGACAGATGTCTGTTGTCCAGCAACACAAAAGCTTTGCTGACAGCACAGCTGCAGGAAAGCTGTGCAAAAGGGGATTTTGTGCTCCCTTCCCATGCTGGCAGCAGCAGCATCTTCAGCTCTGCAAGAAGCTGGTGAGTCCTAGAGGAGGAAGCTGAACCCACGCCTGGGCAAAATGCATGGGGCTGGTGGGCAGTGACTACCAGCTAAGGAGTGAGACCCAGGTCCTCTGGAGTATTTTGGTGTCTCACATCCTTTGATTTTGCCTGGACGCATGTCTCATTTCCCATTTAACAAGAGGTACTTGACTATTCCTGGTTATACCTGGCTCCTGCCTGTGTGGAGGAGGGAGATGGCACATCCAGGGGCTGAGTCAGCTACCCAAGTCACTCTCAGTTGTTTATTTTCCATTCACTGAAAATCTCCCCACAAGACTGAGACACAAGATTAGCTGTCTAAAATAAAACCTGAGATAAAAGATGGTGACCTAGGTGGCTGGAAGTTCACTCCTGGCTTGGGTAAGAACAGATGGGTAGAGGATAAAGAGGAACATTTCCAAATCATGTGCAAGAAGTGCAGAAATGGTTCTTTCTCCACCAGAGAAATGCTGGTACTATGCCAGCTTGGTGTTTCTGACTGCCTCGTCTCCAAGCCCCACCACTGGACAGGGCTGGGGTGCCTTTTGCATGGCTGCAACTTCGCAGCTCACTGCCATGTGTTGCTACACTATGGCGATGTTCAGCCAGCCAGATCTTGCTGCTTTGCAATCTTGTTCTTGTCCTTTCATATCCAACTGGCTCCATGCTGATGATACACACCTGCTCTCACGCCTCTTTGGGAAGACTCCCAGAAATATTGTTGTTTTCATCCTCCTGTGCTGTGCCTTCTGGTGGGGCTGCAGCCCTTCCTGATGGCTGCCACCCTCACCAACATTAGTAATTGGGATGATGGAGCTGCTGAGGGGGTGAAATCTATCCCGTTGCTTTCTGTGATTGTTGTTGCCCTTCTCCTTCTACAATGAGTCAATGGAGCAACCCGGTATCTGAGCCAAACAAGGGACATCTGTAACTATGGTCCTACCAGCACTGCTAAAGGCTGATGCCAAGGATGAGCAGAGCTACCTCAGAGCTACATGGACACCTCCCTGTGCACTTATTTACTCCACAAAGTCACCATGACTTAACTGTAGGTATGTCCTGACTATTAATGAGTTAAAGTCCTTTAGAGTCCCGCATGGGCCAGCTTCTGCAGAAACAGTCCATAATTCAGTAATACCTCATCCATGAGGTGCTGTATTGAGCCCAAAAGCAAGGAGGGCAGTCTGAGTGCCTGGTACTGTACAGGCAACATGTGGATCCACTGGGAAAAGGCTGATACAACTTATCCACATCCACCTGCAGAGCAGAGCCAGGTGAGAAGCCAGCCTGGATTTGTTAAGTGTTTGCCAGCACTGGGTGGCAAGTAAACCAGCCCAAGTTGCAGCCATGGGAGTGGATTGCACCTCGACAGCGTGGCTAATTAGGGGAGTGAAATGAGTGTTTGGGAGGTGGTATAATGGAGATGTGAGTCAGGCATGGCACCACATGAAGATGATCCTAAAGTTCCTCCCTCCAGTGTGCTCAGACCATGCTTCAGGTGTTCTTCTCTTGGAAGCTGGCAAAACCTCAGTCGTCTTTTGCTGGGCAGAATAAATGACAGATGGCAGGGTTAGCAGAAACCAGTTATGCTTATCCCAGAGGCTCAGTATCTGCTCTGGGCATGGAGGATGTTATCCTGTGATTTCATCCCATGAGCAGGAAGGAGGTCCACATAGATGCCTGAGTTGTCTAAGGGTTTTGATGGGAGGAGCTCTGCCAGAACACCTCGGTCCATGTTGTCCATCTCACACCACAACCAAGGTGATGTGGAGGTTTCTCTTCATTATCTACCCAGGCACCTGGACCTACCCCACCTTTGGAAGGAGCCTTGGTGGGTCTAACCCTCCCCCTCTGTGGGCAACTGAAATGCACTGTCTCCCGCAACTGACACCAAAGGAGCAAAGACGATGGCTGCTTCTTCCACTCAGGTATGCTCCTTGGTAGCAGCTGCACATGTTTGGGCAGGGAAGCCAGCACTAAAAATGGTCCATCTGCATTGTGCACCTCAGTCCCCCATGCTCATGAGGGAGGGGCTTAGGGCTCCACTTCTAGGCTCTATAGAAAACATCTTGCAGGATACAGCTAGGAGAAAAAATACCCTTGTGACCACATCCAAGCCAGAAAGCAACCCTGCAGCTGTGAGTCTGTGCCCACACTGTGTGATCTGGGGCAGAGCTAGGCAGGTGGAAATGAACACACTGGGGGCATGAGGAGCACCCTTCCAGTACTGCTAAAGCTCCATAGCTCCTGGGCAGATGTGACCCAGATGCTGGCTTTCCATGGTGAGGTGACCACTGGGGTCTGGACTGGAGCCAGGAGGTGGAGAGAGAGGATATGCAGAAGACCTTGGGCTTTCAAACTTGGTTTTGGCAGTTGGAGGGAAGAGCTCTTCTCCCTTCCCTTCTCCACGTTTCTTTTGTTTTCCACAGCCCAACAGTAAGTTGCAGGGGTGGGGGTAGAGCCCACCCAAACAAAGGCAGCTCTCCATGGGCTGTGTGACTGCTGTCACACTTTTTCACTCAAATAAATGCCGGTGGTGGATGACGTGGGTCTGGTGCTTCCCAGCCCCAGGGCTGATTGGTCCCAGCTCAGGTTTGAACGCTGGGGCATCCTGGCAACAAGAAGCAGAGGAGTCAGACTTTCCTGTCTCTGTGCTGGGAGAGCGGTGGGTGCTGAGGAAAGGCAGGTACCGTGGAAAAAGGAGCAGCACACAGAGGAACTGGCCCTACTCCTCCAGGTACCCCCTGCGCGGCCCCAGCTCACACCCCAGCCCTGGCTCTGGAGCTGGCATGAGTTTCACCCATTTTGCACAGTGGGTGTCAGCTGGCTGCTGTCAGTGCTGACTTTGCATATTGCTCAGCTGGCACCTGTGCCCCCCGCAGACTTGGCAACAGGGGAGCTTGTTTCCAAGGGGGGTGGGGGGGGGGGGGGGAGGGGAGAGGTGTGGAAGTCAGTGTTTTTTTGGGGGTCTTGAAAGTGACAGTTCAGTTGGGCTTGCAGGAGGGATGCTTGGGGAGAAATTGTGCAGGCAGAGGGGAGTCAAGGGGTGCATGCCCATCCCCCTGGAGCTGTGGCTGTGGGGAAGAAGGGCCCTCAGGCCCAGCTGTGTGCAAGGAAGCAAGGGGAATTTGGAGGGGGCATGCTGTAATGAAAGGGCTTTTTCCTGCACTTGGGAAATAGGAGCAAAGGTGTGAGGATGTGGCAGGATGAGGACGTTTGCCTGCACAGGGAGGCAGCACTCAGCATAGCGAATCTTGTACCTATCAAAACTGACAGAACCACAGGTGTAATACCATGTGCCAGCCATCAATGACAGGGCAGGTCCAAGCTGTCCAAGATGAGAAACCCCCTCCACATGGTAATATCCATCCCAGAGAAGCCTCCTGGCTCAGTGGAAGGTCACGAGCTTGCAGAAGGGCTGACAACATGTGTGGATTCAGAGCACATGTTGAAAAGCAGTGCCACAATTCAGAAAAGCTGTGGTGCCCCAAGTGAGGGATCGATCGGGCTCACAATGTCAAGACCTTTTAGCTCATGGCTTGTGTTATTTGCCAGGGCACAGGGCAGGGAGCTGCCTGAACAGACCTTTCCCACAGACCCAAAGGCACGAGGAGACTTGGAGATCCCTTCTAGCCTCATGCTTGTAGCAAAAGAGCAGTCCCGCAGCATCCTGGTGGCAAGTAAAGGCAGAGGAACATCATTAAATTAGCAGAGAGGGTTCTGCTGACAGCATGCCAAGCAGAAAGGGATATCCTCAGGCCAAGTGGGCATATTTCATTTGCCCCATCCCTGAAACAGCATTTGGAGGCCTTGTCCAGACATCCCTTAGGGCACATGCTCAGGCAAAGTGACTGCTGCCATCCAGGTGTTTCCCTCCATCCCCAGCCAGATCACAGCTGGATGTGTCACTGGAGTGGGGAGGTGGAGCATAGGAGCCATCCCAAACCATTTTCCATTCAGAGGCATGGGGACGTTGGGAGCAGGACACAACAAGGACTCCTCTACCAAAGGAGTCCCCAAAACAACGGTGTAATCACTAAGTAGCCTCATGATGGGAAGCAAACTGCTTGTTATTGCTGACCTGGTTTTGCCATGATGACCTGGAGGTATAAGATTAGCACAGCCATCCTGTTCCAGGGCTGGAGCGGGGAATTAGAGAGAGGGAAAGAGTCATGCCTGTTACATAGATCATTTTTACTATTTAAATGGGAATATGTAGCACAAGTTGTCAGTTTTCAAAAAAAACAGGCATCATGCAGTGTCACTAAAGTTTACAATTTTAGGGGAAGCCTTACAGCAGTATAAGCTTTGCCTAGAAGACCCAGTTACTGGATCTATGAAAATCAATGATGCTTTTGGTATCTAAATAAAAGTTAAGGAAAAACAACTCTCCCATGTACTTAGGGGAGGTTTGGCCTAGATGAACCTAGAAATTCAGAATCCTAAAGGTGAATGAAATTAATTGCGTATTTTAATTATTTTTTCAACAGTAATGGGGTTTGAGCCAATTTTTAAAGTTCAGCAACTTGGGACTGGGTGATGCTGCTCCTACTTGGACCAACAGCTCTCCCTGCTCCAGTTAGTTCAAAAGAGCCTTGTTTCTCTGAAGGGTTAAGCCAAGTACATTTTTCAGGCTTTATTAAACCCATTAACAGTAATGCCAGTCCGAAAACCAAGAGAGAGGAAAACATACACCTTGCAGGCCATAAACAGAAATAAATTCGGCTCTCTATCTCCTGAACAGTTGTGTTGAGGCAGTTTATGAACTGGGGATGCTAGCCCCAGTGAAGCATGACTTTCCCAGATAGCTATTAAATAACTTGTCTTTCCTGTATCTGCTTTTGTTTGAGCGGGATCATATTTTAGAACAATCCTTCTGCTCAGTTTGCATGTTTGCAGTGATCCCAGCAAGTAATCACTCCGCGACTGGTAGTAAATTTACTCCCAGATGTTTAATGATGGTATTTACTGTTGAGAGTAGGAGCTACCAGTTTTAGGGCTGTAGTGATGATGCGGTGATTAGGGTGGGTTGATGGGACACAAAGCAGTTGGGTAATTGCTAGCAATGAGCTAGTGAACTCCCAGGTAATTGTACCTTACCTGGAGATGTGTGTTGTCATGAATGGTGGTTTAAAGGCGAAGTTGTGAGGTGTATAAAGGAGTCAGTGACTCCGTATGACAGGGCTGAACTATCCTAGGAAATATCCAGGAAACTATCCCTTCTCCTTACCCAGAAAAATAACATTTGATCTGTTTTCTTTCCTCTTGCTTTTATAAAGAAGACACACTCATGGTAAGACTTGCACCCCTTCCTTCTCTTCAGAGCCTTTAAACACTGTTGAGAAGTAGAGATGCTCTGCTGATGTGCCAAAAATGGGTCTTGAGGGGAGGAAAGAGAAAGACTCACTGACTGAGCCTATGAAGGCCCAGCATAGACCCAACCTCTGCTAGCCACCAGGGAGTCCTTGTAGCAGAGGGACCCTGGCAAAGCTCACTCACTAGAAGGCTTCAGCATAAGCTCAGATCTTCTCCATATACATGAGCCTCAAGCAATCCTGGTTCCTAGGAGAACAGACATAATGAACAAGGTTTTTAAAGGTAGACATTAATTTTACTTCTAATGAATGTGGCATCTGCAGGAGTTAGTGTGATCACTTGCCCCATTGGCCCTTGGGCAAGATTTCCCAAGTCCCAGCCATCTCTGTGTGTGCTTGCGCTCCTCAGGGTGTTAATCAACCTGAGTATATTTAGAGCTGGTAGTCCTCACCTAGGCCTCGCATCTGAGGCTATTTACAACACCTGCAGTCTCCAGCCTTTTCACTTCTTGTTTGTTTGCTCTGGATAGCCATCAGTGGAGAAGCCAAAATTGCTTTGCCCTCCCTGCTGGTGGAGAAAAGGGCTGGAGACTCAGTTGCTGTAATTGTCACCCTCTCCTACTCTGGAAAGGAGAAATCCCCAAAGCAATGGTGACACTAGTACTCTAATGCTTCTGGAGTCTTCATCAGCAGGTCCTGGAGGGGTTTGGGAAAGATGCTGTAAGCATTGCATCTATTTTACAGCTGGGAGGGTAGAAGTGGGGGGCAGAGCCTTGACACACGCTGCCAGGAGGAGAGCAGGTTTGGGTAGAGGCTCTTCCAGCAGAGCCAAGAAGCTGACAGTGTTGCTCTCACCTCACCCAAGGGAGCAGCTCATCAGATGGTGGGAACTCTCTAGTTGAGTGGCTCGTTATCTGCTAGAGCCTTTTCATTTTGCTTCATTATTAAGAGACAAAGATGGAGAGCGTGTCTCTTCTCTCTTTTTTAATAAGCTTTCCTCTCCCTGTGTAATAAGAGAAAAATTGCAGCAAAACAGTCTTCAGTACAAGATTGTTCCAGCAATGGGGAGAAAATAAGTAGTTTGTGGGCCCAGGACCACCCAAGAGAGGGGCTGCTCCTTGCTCAGCAGTGATTTAAGGGGTTTAGCAAGCCAGAAGTGCCAACAGTAAAGCAGGGTTATCAGTATGTTATTAATTTAGGGCAACTGGACCAGTTATTTGCAGGTATAGGCTGATAGAAAAGACAGGTCCAGGTTGCTGTAGCTCCATCGACATGCCTGGAGCTGCTCTAGTGCTACAGTTAGCGATGGGAAAAGTGGTTTAAGCTGTTCTCAGTCCCCAGCCTGATCCAAGCACTTGTTCCTCCACCTTCTCTTTTGTTGACATAAAAGTTTCCATGACTACCTGAGTCAGAGGCACCAGTCTGGCAGAAAAAAAATAACCATTTTCTCCCCTGGGCTTTTTCTACAGCTGGACCTGTCCTTGATCCAGTTCTGTGCAACAAGAGTAGGGCCATCCTGATGGGGGGGGCAACCCAGGCTGTCAGGCCACCAGTGCCTGCTTTAACCAGTCCAAAATATCAGCTGGGATGAGAGGTCTCAGACAGATCCTTTCCCTTCACTTTCCTGTGGGGCTGTTAAGGGAAACACACGCTGATTGTGGTTTTACTAACCACTGCCAGAAGTTTGAAATTATTTAGTTTAACTTTTGGTCCAGGAACACTCAGTCTAGTGGCTGTGACCGCTGGAGTGCTGAGCTGAAGCAAATCCCTTGAAATCTGTGCTCTGGTGTGAAGATGATCACCAGGCTTCATGACACCATTTTTGAACCTGAAGGTAGTGAGGTACAGGCAAAGATCAGAGCATGAGATTCAAAGGCAGGCGCTGCTGAGTGTCGATCCTTCTTCTACTGCTGAATCTTTTTGTCCTGGGGCAAATTATTTAGCTTTCCTTTGCCCCACTCACCTTCCATCCCTTTTCCAAAACCTTTGTCACATGAGGGTTGGAGAGAAGCTTGCAAAACACCTGCTGAAGTGCTTTGAAGATGGAAAGCGGTATGCACAAATGATAAGTTGTATAGGCAATATAAACAAACCTGGATCTACGTCTCTCAGTCTAAATGAGGAAGGAGGAGGGGTTAACTGGTGGATGGCACCCACCTCCTAATTACAAGGCTTGTCTCTGGAACCCTTCAGTGCAAAGCATCCTCTTGGCTAAAGAACAACTGACATGGTCACCCCTGAGGAAATGTAAGGGAGGAAAAACTGGTCACACAACCACAGTGGCTGGAAATTTTCTTCGGGAAGACAGGGGTGAGCAGTGGGTGCTAGCAGTGGGTTGGAGATCATTTCCTGGACCACCTCCAGACCTACCGGTTCTGCTCTATCTCCTCTTGCTTCTTGTCTGGTGATTTTTTTCAAGTAATTGCCATATGGTCTTGAGGGTCTCGTAAGATCTAGGAAAGTCCTTCTTGTAGCTGCCATTAGTCTCAATTTATCCTCTCTGACACCTGATTTTGGGGAGGAACCTCTGACGTGTTTGTACTCTGTTGATCTCACACCAGTTTGTTGATGCAAAAAAGTGGCACAACCCAAAAGTGTAAGATGGAAGCAGTAAATCGTAGGTATGCTTTGCTTTCTGAACCTTCACAGTGTTTCTGTGTCACACTTCTAACTTATTTTCACAACAGTGGGTGTTAAAACCTGATGGTGCATGTGTATGTGCAAGGAGAGGTGAGATATCCATGTAATCAGCAACAAGAAACACTTCAGAAGCCATTAGGGCTGACAGATCTTCTGAGATCAGTTCCAGCCAGATGCCTTGGTCATCTTCCACAGTGCCCATAGCTCTCTCCTCACTGCTGCTTCTTGCATCTCACATATGCTTATGACCTTGCCCTAAATCTAGGTTATTCTTGCAGGCATAGCTCCCCCTGAAGACTACCTAGGATAGGTTTGCAAGTCTGGCTCCTTGTTTTGGCCAAGTACGGCAGCTGTTTTCTGCATGGGCAGGGAAGTGCAGGTTTAGCAGGCTGAGACCAAGGAAAGTGGTTGCAATTCGCATCTCTGCCTTTGATGCTTTGTAGCTTAGTCAAAAATCATCCAGGACCAGCTGCATGAAGACACAGAAGTACCTAAAAATGCGGGTTAATATCTGCATGCTGTTTATTTTGCTTTTAAGCTGGCTGTGAGAATTTCATTCTCCATTTGGGAAATAGGAAAAAGTATCTTTTCTCTGTCCTTTTGTTAGTCTTCTCCATGCTAAAAGCTTTCTGGGGTAGCAGATGTCCCCACCTGTGTGCAAGTGCATGTTGCAGGCCCTGATCTCAGCTGGAGACTTGTACTGAATCACACAAAACCAGCTATGGAGCTGAGCAGCCCAAGATGCTCTTTAAGCCTTGCAGAGCTACAGGTAGTGGAGGATATTTTTTCCCAGCTGAGTGGTTGATTCTCACAGTGCTATTAGGAGAGGGGGATATCTGCACTGCCTGGGTGTCCCTCCATCACTTACCAGAGCTGGGCAGCACTCACTCACAACTGGTGCTTCACCCTGGAAACTGCTCAGGGATGCCAAGTCTATCTGCTACCTAGTTTCTCCTATCCTGCAGGTAACAGCCTGGATTATTATTGCCCCACCCATCCCACTTGCCAGACAGATGTTAGAGGCAGTGATGGATATATGCTCTTGGATTAAAAAGCAATTTAAAATGCATCCCCATCCAGCTGTGGTCCTCTTCCCTGTTAGCTTTCAAGTGCTTTCTTGAATAAATCCTCTTTTTTAACTCAGGCCTACCTTTTCCTGCAGTCTTCTCCTGCTGTTTTCTGCCTGGCAAAGCTCCAGCAGCAGCCCCCGAGCAACGTGGCACGTGCAGAGGAAATGACTTTGGCTGACTGGGGTGCTTTTGTAGGGAGCCCAGGTGCTGTACACAGTACAGTGGGGAGAAGAACACGCCTCCAGATGGAAGTTAATGATCTCTTCCTCCTCCCTTTTTCCTCCTGGATCCAGCAATTCAGCAATTGTGTCAGCATAACTCAGCAGTGTGGGGATAGGGAGGAGCTGGAGCTTCCGTTGCATCAACCAAAACCGTCGCTTTGCTCTCAGATGCTGTGTGAACCAACTCAGGCACGTTGCGAGAAGAGCCAGAGGCCACGAATGCAATTGCAAAGAGCAAATTTTATTTTAGTTACCTTGCTACTGGGGGATTTCCAAAGCAGCAGCTAAGCTCCTGGCCAGAGGTAACACAAGCAGGAATGCCAGTGCTGCACAATTCAGCCCTTGTAGAAGATCGCTGGGCCTGCTGCATTCTCCTGTATTTCAAGGCTTCAAGCAGGCACAGCTTTCTGCTCTTTCTCACAACAGAGCAGGAATCTCAGGCATAATGATAAGGTGCCATAGAGTTTCTCACAGGCCTGTGTTATCTAACAGAGGTTCTACTCGTCAAGCACACAAGGTCAGTAAAACAGTGTGATGTGTGTGCCTTTTCTACACCACAGCTGCAAGTGACTTGAGTGTATTTACATTTAACCTTCTCGCCATTCTTGCACAATTCCCATATAGATGCCTTTTGAAGGCACCTATTTATGTGTCCTGGTTGTGGAGGGAGAAAAAGACCTGCAGGGAGGGACACTATAGGACAACTCCTTCGGGGGGAGGGTGAATGCTTTGTCTTCTGCCTTGGACATATCTATACCAGCTTGCCCTGCCCCAGTGTCTCTGCATAGGAAAGATCTCCCTTGACGTGGATATTCCTGCCTTTCCCCAAGGACTGTGAGAGCTAACCATCCCTGGGCTACCTTTCCAGAACTTTTCATCCTGCTAGAGACCATACCAGCATGGGCTGTGGTGAAGGTCTCATTCCTTCCCTGGGTTTGCCCTGCATCGGCAGCAGCAAGGATGTGCTGGTCCCTACAGTCAAACTACAGGCTGGTAGGCTTCCTTTTTGCCTAGGTAGATTTAAAAGCCTAAGAGCAACAATATCTCAAAAATACTTCCTCCTTTGGCAGTAGATCTGGGTGAGAAATTTTGGCTCAGAGTTGACGTTGCTTTGGGACAGGGATGCTGCGATGTCAGTGCTAGTGGGAGATGTCTATGCCTGCGCTACTTGTGGTGATGTAGGTGAAATCGTTAACCTGGAAAAGAAACATATAAATTACATGCATTCAATAGATAGATAAAGCATTACTTCTACCAGCACTGTAAATTAAGACATTTCTCCCCACCTCCACCCAGATTTTGCCAGCCTAAACTGGAATGTTCTGTGCAATATTTTTTTCCCTATTAATACTTTAAGAAACTATATTTTCAAGGAACCAGTGACTTCTTTTTTCTTAAAATCTCAATTTTCCCCTGAAGTCAGCTCAGAACACCTGTCTCTTGGAAAACCAGGACCCTTTAAGATTCTCAGGCTGCTTTGAATCACTAATTGCTTCTCAATAGGCAGGCCAAATGTTTTATCACTTCAAACACCCATAGCAATGCAAATCTATACAGCTGAGAAGCCTCTTTGGATGCATGGGGGTGATGGGTATAGATAAGGACTAAAAGTGGAAAGAAATTCAGCCCAGGGGGTCCTCTTTGTTCCTCCCTGCCCTCAGTGAGGTTGCCAGGACTACATTTGTTCCCCTGCATCTTTTTTGGATGGGATCCAGTGCCCCTTGAATGCAAAGGCAAGAGGTACAGTGGCTGGAGAATGTTGGATGAGGTCCTAGGTACATACACATTTCATTGCCCATGCCAGGCTCTGTATTGTCTTCTCTCTCTGTTTTCACAAGTGTGGTGTTTTCTAAAGCTCCCCCTTGTTGAGGGTGGTGTCCTCCAGGCTTCATCCATTCTAAAGTTTCTGGTTGTTCAGTTGATTTCCACTTTCTCTGAATACCAGCCAGGCATATTTCCATGCCTGGTGGGAAAAGTAGGGAAGTTTGGTGGGAAAAACAGGACCCACCGGAGAGTCGTTTGTAGGCACCAACATCTTCCATGACATGTCCTTTTTGGGGCTGTTTCCTGTGTTTTGGGGCTATGCTGGTTCACACAGTGTGCAGGAGATGTGCAGCAGGTCTTTGCAGAGTCTCCGCGGTGCTGGGTTGCCCCTGACTTCTTTGCCTGAAGGCAAATCTTGACTAATAAGAGGTGGAAAATCTCAGCGAGCAAGGACAGCCTAAACCCTCCTTTTTGCTTAGATTGTCTGTTGTTAAAGCTGCCTGCTGTGTGCTGAGTACGGTTGCACACAAAAATTGCCAAGATCTCAGCATTATGGGAGCGAAAGCCAATATACTGACTTTCCAATAGAAAGGAAGATGCATGCTGAATGTGCATCTGTTGGATGATACTTCTATTTCAGGCATGCTGCTAACATACAAACGGAAAAGCATGATTTTTTTGCATTATTTATGTAGTTACTAGAAAACCTTGGGTTAAGAATACAGCAATACTTTGTAGGCATCAGCTGTTATTTATTCTTAGCCTAGAAGGTAATAAAATCTATTTTCTCTCTGATTTTGCAAGTGAATTCCAGTTGACTGAGATACATTACCTAACTTGCTCAAGTACTCTGGACATGGAAAGCAAATAAAGTATCCTGACAAATAGTATCTTCATGTAAAATTAATAACTAATAAAAAAAATAGTCCATTTAGGATAATAACTTATCTTTAAAATTAAAATAAAAACTGCAAAATTTAGTCAGATGGGGAAAAAAAATCTCTGCTCCTCTTTATTTAGGTATCATTCTTTCTGTGTTTCAGATGCTTATAGGACCCACTTAGGACTCAAAATAACTAAGGATAACTATAACTATATATCCTTCAGGTCTTTAAGTCTTTAGTGAGGAGTTCCAACCCAAGTGTAACTGTCTTGCTAAACTGGAGTATACCCTTCATGTATAACCCTGGTCTTCCTAGCTGGGCTATCCAAGTCAGTACTCCAAACAGTTCAGGCTTGGGACCCTTCTTGTTTCTGCCTGAGGTCCCCATTGTTTAGTGCCACAGCATAGAGCTGGTGTGGGACTGTGCTGTGCTCTGGTGTCTGGCACCATCAACCACAGCAGAGCCAGGCCCTGGGAGAGGACCTCTGCTTTGCGTGGTGTGAGAGGACTGTGGCACTGACTGTGTGTAACATGGGGGTTTCTGAGAGCACAGGCTGGAAGGTGGCTACTGAAGCACAGTATTGGAAAAGCAGTTTGGGACCAACAGGAATGGCATGGGTAGAGAGCAGAAAAAGGTGTCCCAAAGGGTGGAAGTTATGCTCCTCCCCAGTCACAGGTGCCCTCCCAGTGCGAAACTGGGAGCCCAGGCAGGGAAGGAGGTGGAAAGGCTGCAGCAAAAACTGGAAAAACCTGTTCATGCAAGCTCAGGATCCACGTTACTTGCACTGCACTGGTTTAAAACCGGTCATGTTTGCTTTTGTTTCAAGGCAGAGACAGCCAAACTGTCTAAAGACTGTTTTCAGCCCAGCTTAGAGAAGGTCTGAGCTCCTGTGTGCCTGTTTTCTGTGTCACTGCCCCTGTGCTCTCCTAACCCATTGTCAGTGCATGGTCTTACTAGGGGTTTAAGCCTTTCTAACCAGAGGCTGGGCTAGGAGCATGCACACAGGCATGTTCCCCAGCCCATCTGAGAGGCAGAATCCACAAGCAGTGGGATCACATCCAGGTGCTCAAACCTCCTGACCAGCAATTGGCTTTGAAGAAGCTCACCCAGTGAGTTTGCTAGTTGAAGGTGGGTGGGAGTCAGCTTCTGGGTATGCCTCCCATTGCAAAGGAAGCGTGTTTGACCTCCCCTCAATGCCATAGCAGGTGAGAAGCTCATGGCAGTGATGCCACTTGAAGCTGCCCCACTGCAGGTCTCATCAATGCTAGCACTGGGGCTGGCTGCACCATGCTTCTTCCCACCAGAAGCTGAGGCAGATGGGTCAGGCCCATATGATCTATCGGATTATTACAGTCAACTAGGTGTGAGTAGCAGGGCTGAAACCATGCTCTGGTTGGGAAGGAGAAAAAATGAAGCTAATAGAGTTACAAATCAGATTGTCTGAGGCTAATGCCTCTATCTGCTTATTAGGCAGCAATAACAATAATTTAGCTTTGAAGGGCAATAATTCATCCTAACACTTTGCACCTACCTCATGAATCCTCACTGCTTATCTCACCCCTCTTGTTTGGGTATCTGAAAGCACTTAATAAACATTAATTAATTATTCCTCCACACCCCTGTAAGCAAAGTAAATATTATCCTCATTTTGCAGCTGGGGAAGCTGAGCTCACGTGAGGAGATAATAACTGAGCAAGGATGCAGGTGCCCAGAAAGCAAACCTCTACCCCATCTTCTACCACAAGCACCTTTCTTCAGAGGGCTCTGCAGTGTGAGTGTTGGGGACATAATCCAGGGTAGCTCAGGCCCTCAACCATGCACATTTCTGTGCTTATCACTGTTTTCAGGTGGCAGGAAAGGTGTAAAAAGGGTGAGGGCTGCTCCTGCTTTGGAGATGTCTGCAACAATGGTGGCCATCACTATCTCATCACATTTAAGCCTCCACCATGGCGGACCAGGCATCTGCCAGTGTGAAGCACCTGTCGTTATTTGCAACAGGACTCTCCATTTTTTAATGACTGGATTGATGACCCTAATCTGTTGGTGTGAAAGTGGTTAATCCCACAGCTCTAAGGACTGTCAGTTCAGAAACTTTTCTTCTCCTCCCTCTTCACACCTCATTTTGCATCCTAATCTAATGCTCTAGCACCAGAATGGTGGATCTTGTGCAAAGCAGAAGGTTCCAACCCCTGTCCTGGCTTGGAAATTGCGCTGCTATGAGAAACAGGATGCAACAGTGAAAAATCAGGCCATCCATGTCCCTCCTCTCAGCTCGGGGATGTGAGACACATAGTGCCGTCCCAAAACAAGATGCTTGAAGTTAAACCTGTGCTCAAGTGTTTTAATGGATCTTGGCCTTTGAGGAAGAGGAAGTCTGGCACCATGACTGCGGTATATGACAAAGATGTAAATTAAGGGGGGGATGTCCTCTGAAAATAATGAGCAGTGGCAGCAGAGAGGAGGATGAGACACCCAAGGTCCATGCAAGGCCAATGGAAGCCTATTGGAAGGTTTGTTGTTTGTTTGTTTGCTTGTTTTCAAAACTAACAGTTGACTTTTAGAAGGCAAAGGGATGCTAGCATCAGAGTGGGAGTAAGGTCGTGTTCCATAGACAAGTCACAGTGGATTAAATGTAAATGACTCTGCAGCTTGATGGACAGATGTGAACAGTGCTGGCAACCCCAGCTCCTGGTGGGGAATGGATTAGTAATGGGTACCAGTGCGTTTGCACACAAGAAAGGAGTGAAAGACAAGGCAGGGAGTTTTCCAGCATTACCCTGCCTGTAGCACCACAAGAAAGAGACATCTTTGGGCCCAAAGAAGAGAAGTCAAGCCTAGATAAACACCAGCTTGGTCCCCCATCAGACAATCACTGAGGCATAAAGAAAATCTTTAACAGCTTCAATGCTGGTTTTGAACCACTTAGTAAAAGGGAGGGTCAGGAGGTCAAAACTTTCAATGCCCCTGGGAAGGAGAGGACTTTGAAAAAGGCTTTGAAAAACCTGAACTAAATTAGCATGACCACACACTAAATGCTTGGGAAATCCGGATAGCTCAGGTCACAGGCTCCCCCAGCAGCAGAGTGGTGAAGAGCTGTTGCATTTCCATACTCAACAGCCGCAATTAATGGCGCTATTTCCTAGGTGAAAGGCAGATCTTGAGAATCCTACCCAGCACCTGGATGGGAAATAAAAGCTTGCAGAATGTTCCCTGAGCATCCTTTCTCTTCTCTGATGCCCTTTCCCCTTTCTATTTCTCCCATGCATTTTTGCTCTTCACCATTGTTTTGGCTGTTTCTTCTTCCCCTGTTCCTGGTGTTGCATGTCTCAACTTGCTGTTGAACTGGGGAAAGATGGTAAAGCTGTAATGACCCACCCATACCTTCCCCTGGGGATCCAGGACCTCCAACATAATTACATCACATTTTTTCTACTTTTTATTGCAAAAGGTGTGAGTGAGAGACCTGCTCTACATTTTGAGTTATTCACTTCCATTTCAAAGGTAGATTTTACTGGTTTGGACCTTTTGCAAGAGCTGTTCTAGCAAAGAACAGGCAACACAAGTTTCTGGAGGATGTAGGGACCTGAGATTTCTACCTTTGACCTCATTGTGGATTTTTACAGTGTTGACCTTCCACTTGGCCCGTTCCTTTGCACCATGAGTTTTCTGGACACTACTTTTCAGGAGACCCTTTGCAGGTCATCTCCATTCACAGCTCCCACTACCACAGGAGTAGAAAGCAGATGGGCACACGTAGACACTGCAGCTATCGTTAATGTTTTCAGAAAAGTGCTGTGTACCTATGAGGTGCAATCAAAATACATAAGAAGGAAAATGTGGCCAAAAAGTTTACTGTCTAGGACTGCAGTCCTACAGGACGCTGTTGAGCATCCCCATTCCTATTGTAGCCATAGGACACAAGTGTTCAGCAACTTCTGCAGGCTTGCTGCAGAAGCAGAATAAATACTTCATTGAACAAAGAAGGAGGACAGGAAATATAGCATGTTTCAGAGGTCAGAAGGCCTGCCCTTGAAGGAGAATGACAGGCCACCAGATCAAAATGTCTCCTTCCTGCAAGCCCTAACCTAAGTAGGGCTGTGGGTGGGAATGGCAGGGTACTGTCAGCTGCAGTGGCTCTGCGGTACTGAGCCCTGATTTGGCTTTCCTGTGATGCTGCAGCATCTTTTCTTTCTCATGCCTCTTGTTGTCCTAGAAACAGAGGATAAAATTCTTTCAGGCAAGTCCTTTTGTTACACTCCAGGCAGCATCTTCTGTTTCTTAGCAAAATGGTGTATAGTTGCATAATAAAACCCTTGCCAGAGAAAAAATGATGTGTTCAAAACCTTCTAAAGAAACCTGGAAAAACTTCACACCATCCAAACTTTCCCAAAGTCCTAAGAGTGCTGTAATGGTCAACTGACACTTCCCAACCCTGCTGCAAGTATATGCTGAGCAACAGAAGGCAGTACTCCTGTGTATATGTATAAAAAACTGTATCTTTTATTGATATTTATATCTCTGGAATTATATCTCTTATTTATATGTATTTTTTATATATACTTATGTAGATATACACAATAGGTCCTCACTTCTGTATTTGAATTACAGCTCTTGAGGTCAGGAAGTCTGCTGGAAGAGAAAGTCAATATACTGTATGGTACTGACCCCTTTTCTCTCTTGGTGCTGAGGCTTCCCTGGAAATGCCAGAATTTTGGGGGTGATTGTCTTTATTTCAGAGGGAAGCTTGTCTTCTGGGGAAACATGCCCTTCTGTATGCTGAGCCAGGCAAGGGATGTGCTGCATAATTTCTGTGTGGCACATGAAACATCACAGCTGTGTCAGGAAAGGATGGTGACTGACAAATTTCCTGAGGTTCGCAGGGTCTGGAAGCACATTCCCAAGGTATCAAGGACTTCATGGCAAAGGGAGAAAGAAAGGAAAGCACCATGGGGACCATGCAGCCCTTGTCCCCCAGGAGGAAGGGGACTGTAGCTCCTGCCTCTGGAAGTGTCTGGTGGGAGATGGTGAAATAACAGATGACCCTCAGGCCAACAAGAAGGTTTGTTAGCCATGATGCTGACCACATCCAGCTCCTGTAGAGACCAGTGGATGTGGGACAGCTCTGAAAATCTGACTTCTCATTCTTTCCTTTTGGAGATGGACCTGGAAAAGAAACTTTCCCCTAGTCTGCCCTCACAACAACAGCTCAGAGTGTTTTAGCTTTTAGCAGAAAACCAAAACCCAACAGCTCTGCAGATTCTGGTGTCAAATACCCATTTTCCTTTCATCACCCATGGTGACCATGCAGTGCCACATTGCAGCACGGACTAATACTGCTGTGCTTGATCTTGCTTGGGTGGTTGTCTCAGTGGAGAAGTGCTCTGTTAACAGAGGCTGTGACTGGTCACGAAATTATGAGCTGCTGCTAGTACATGGTACATTTGTACTCATGAGGGGATTTTTGTGCAAACATGTTCCGTATCCAAACAGGCCTCTGAGCAAGGAGTCTTCTTGTTACAACTATCTCAACTGCAATAGGGAGGCTGCTGGTAAGACCACAGGACCTGCTTGGTTATAATTCAACAGCTCAAGATGCTGAGGTAGCTCCACTCTCCTCCCAAAAGCAGCTTGGCTGCTCAGTGTACAACAAGCATACCATTTTCAAATCTTTAACATGCACCTTTAGAAAACCCAGTGAAGGACCAGTGAGCACAAACCCAGAAATCATCTCTGTCACTGCTGCTGGGTCAGTTCCAGAAGGTGGCCTCAGGAGCTTCTGAGCTTTGGGAGTAAATCTGGAGGTGAGCTGAGACGCTGCAAGGGTTGGAAGAGGTGGTCCATCAGCAGCCAGTCTGGAAGAGGTCACCAGTAGGAGCCTGTCCTCTGGACACTCTCATCCATCTCAGTTGATGGAAGTCATGGAGAACTCTTTGTAGGGTGGGGGATCATGCAGATGTGCAGGTACAGATTTAGAAGTATATTTCCATTCTTTTTACAAGCTGCTTAGGGTAGAAAGATTAAACACTCAAAATCTTTTTATTAAAAGAAAGACAACTGTCCTCACTAGCGACAAATGAACCTCTGTTGAGTTCATGTCTGATTAGGATCTCAGAAGAATATCCAAGCTAGTAAATAAGATACATATCTCCTGAGAACTGCTTTTGTTGTTTTCTTGTACAGATCTTTGTTCCTCCTGTGCTGTAAAGTCTCCAAGGCATTGGCCATGTTACAGAGTGCCAGATGTAATATCTGATTTTAGGAGATCACAATTATGAGAAATACGTCAGAACAACAGAAAACTTCATTTGAAAGCCCAATTAAAGCTGCTGAGTGATAGCTGCATATGAGTGTGTTGCATCACCTCCTAATCCAGCAGCCCAGATGCGGAGAAGTGAGTAGTTCAGGATGTTGTAAACCTGACATAGTCCACACGAGATGGAGGTTTTTCTGACTGTAAGTAAAAATGAACAGACATTTCATGATGGAGCAGCAGCACTGAGATCCATTTTAGAGCAGCCACCTCAGCCTGATGGGTGGGTGGGTTACCCTTTCTCATGAGCAGTAGGACATTTCACAAAAATTTCTGGATAAAGAAAAATAAAGTTAACTGTCCCCACGCCCTACTTCAGGAGATGCTTGGCACTGGGATTGCACCAGCATGGGCATGGCTGGAGCACCCTCGCTGATGAAGACTGCCAGGATGGGGCACTGAGGCTGATGCCACCACAGCCATCTTCCTTGCTTGGCACGCCACAGAGGAAGGGTGTCAGCATGCACGGCGTGGGGAGCTTTCAGATGGGGTTTTTGGGAGGTAGGATGGAAAAAGCATGTGAGGGGAGGAGATGAGCAGTTTCCAAAGCCTCCAGTGTGGCAGCAGGCACCTGCTTCTTCCCAAACTGGCTAAACCTGTCTCCCTCCCGTTGCCTCTCTGTGTGTTTGAAAGGTGTTTGAAACCCCCAGCCAGCTGGAGGGTGTGGGGCCTGTGCCCACCTCCTAGGCCAAGCCAAGCTCTTCCTCTCCAAAAAGCGTTGTTTCCTTCATCTGACCTGGGGACCTGTGGATGGGGCAGAGGCTTTTAGGTAAGGCTGAGTGCTTCTAGCCAGGAATGAGCCCATTCACATGGCCCCTGCAGTGCTGTGAGCTGGTGATAGAGAAGGACAGTGAAGTTTTGCTTGGTTTAGTTTTAAAAAGGGAGAATTTAAGACTTTGTTAAAAAACCACGATAACAATTTAAGACTTTTAAAAAAAAAAAAAAAAATTAAGAACTTTTTAAAAAATTAAAGGAGAACTTAAGACTTTTGGGGAACAAACAAGATTTTAAGAGATCTTAAAAAAAATAAGGAGAATTTAAAGCTTTTTTTTTTTAAAGGAGCATTTTTGAACTTTTTTTGAAAATAATTTAAGATTTTTTTTAAAAAGAATAAGAATTTTTTTAAACTTCTTTTAAAAAATGATAATTTGAGGAAAATAACAACAACAAAAGCCAAAAATCCCCCACCAAACCAACAAAACCCGGCACCACACGCTACCCAACAGTCTGTAAGAGCTGAAGCGCGGGGGGCGGGGCTCACCTGGCGCGGGGGCGGGGCGGCGGGGGGCGGGGCGCTGGGAGGGGGCGGGGCGGGGGCTGCAGGTCGCCGGGGCTCCGCGCTGCTGAGCGGGGCGGTGGGATCGGGCCGGAGCGGTTGCCGTTGGCGGGAGGAGCCGGAGTTGTGCTGCTGTGGCCGAGTCGGCGACAGGTGAGTGCGCACCGGGGCAGTGGGGCCAGGCCGGGCCTCTTGGCGAGAGGCCGCCGGCGCTTTGCAGCAGCGGGGTGCGGCGCGGCCCTGCCTGCAGCTGGGCCGGCACCCTCGGGGAGGGTGGCTGCTGCTGCTGCTGCTGCTGCTGCGGCGGCGTGGTGGCCGCTGGCCCCGGGTCTCCCAGGCGCGAGCCGCCCCCGGGACAGTCGGCGCCTTGTCGGCCTGGCAGGGCACACCGTCAGCGGGGGATGATCCCACTATTTTGGGGCTGCACAGTGTAACGACCCTCCCGGGTGTGCGGAGTGAGGCAGGAACGGTGAGGAGGTGACTTGGGGGCAGAATGCCTGCAGAAACTCCAGATGCCTTAATGAGAGCCCAGGCAGGATGACTGGGAGTGACTTTTGGCACTGGTGAGACCTTGAGCCCCTTTGCCACCTGCCTGGTGCTGTGCTGGTTGTGTCCTGGTTGGTCAGGCTTTGCCTCCCAGCTGCCTGGGGCACCCTAGCAACACCTATCACCAGCATGACCCACCCAAGCTCTGCCTGAAGGAGCAGCATTGCAGTCCCACTTTGCACTGAAAATGCTGTCCAGAGCCCACACTGGAGGAGCAGCTGAGGTGACATGAGTCTCAGCTACCCATTCCAGAGGCCTCACTGGGTGGTCTGTACCCACAGGGCAAAGCTGTCCCTCCTCCCTTCAAAGTCATCTCTGGCTTCCTGAAGAGAGGGGTTAAATTCCTCGACAAGAGCCTGGCTCCTTGCTGCATGCTTCCGATGCCTTCTGTGAACTATGCCAGCAGGTTGTTTTGTAACTCCACTTGTGGCCCGCTGCAGGTGGGAGCACAAACTCCTCTCCCTGTTTTTTAGCCTGCCCTGCAACAGCACTTCTTTATTGCACATTAAAAACCCAGTTGCAGGTTAAAAAAACAAATGCAGGTTTTGGGGTGGTATTGCATGGAGGGAGGGGTCATGGCCACGCACTCCTTGTTCAAACAGAGCAGCTGACTCCAGCACAGCCTGTGGCACTCCTCTTGGGATGGCTGGTTACAGGAGAAATTGGGAAGAGACAGGTGGAAACAGGTGAGAAATGGTCTGAAGAGGCAAGACAGGAGTTTTGGCTGCTCCTCGCAATAAGCCAGGGCTGGCTCCCAGGGATACCGGTGCTAATGGCATGCTTGCAGGCCCTGGCTCAGTGCTTTGCTGAGACTTGCCAGGCAGGTGCTGGGTCCCAGGAATGTGTGGCAGCAGGAACGCCAGAGCTCAGCTGTCCGATGGTGGGACGCTGGATCTGCCTGAGATGGGGCAGTGGTGCTGCATGTACCCAGCTACTCCCATTGAAGGGTAGTTGTGTGGGGTTGCACTCCTCATGCAGCAAGAATTGCAGCTCTTCTTGGGAAGAAGAAGGAAAAATGCCTGTGTGCGCATGCTGTATCTGTAGTGGTTATGAGCAGGAAGCATATCTGAATGCCGCCCGCTTTCCGTAGTGAGCAGTGCCAGTGGTGTCTGCTCCAGAAGGGGCTGTGGGGAAGGGGACATGCTCTTACCTTCTGCTGGTGCTGTTGGAATGCCAGGAATCCTCCTGCACCCTGGTTATCTTCTGGGAGAGCCTGAGCAGGCGCCTGGCCTCCCTCTCCGCATAGCTTTGCTAGTTTCCCCGCTCCCTCTTGAAAGAAATAGCACGGAAATCAAGAAGCCCTCCAGAGTGCATACATCTTCCTAAAGCCTTTCTTCTACCTTTTCATAGAAAGTTGTGAGGCCAAGGAGCTTGCAGTGCACTTCAAAGCATTGAGCGCTGTGGGTCCAAGGGTCCTGCGCTCTGAAATTTCCTAGCAAGGGCATGCCAGTTGCTTTAAAAAATAATACTCTTTGCAAATGAATATGAGAGATATGGGAGTAAGCTCTGCCAAGGGCTTGAAGCGGGGTGGGGAGGGGGGGTGCACCTGAGCAACAGCCTGACACTGAGATAACAAAACAACTTAAGAACAAAGTCTGATTTATTTTGATTTTTTTTTTTTTTCTTATGCTTAAGAAAAGTGAGTTACGGCTGTGGTCAGGCACTTGGTAGCTTTGGATACCCACAGGCCCCAGCAAGCGTGCTAGGGAGCTTGCCAGGCTTGACCAAACCTTTTGGCAGTGGGCAGCAGCTGGCCGAAGCAATGCACTGACAGCTGTTCTGAGTCATCCCAGGGTGCTCTGTTCCCTGCTCTTTGAAATGCAACTTGATGAAAAAAGGTAATGTGATGTAATTGCTGAAGATACAGGGATTTACTGCACCAAGGCAAACAGAGGAGCTTCTGTGCTGAAGTACAGAGTGTTTCAAAAGGACAGACCCAGTTTGAAATCACTATTGCTTTGAAATTGGATCCATCTTTTTGAAACACCCTGTATTTTGGGGACTGGATGTAAGAGGAAGGTGGCTGGGAGCTGGTCTGCTCTGGCAACGTGTGTTGTCTGTGTCTGGAGTGGAGACTTGTGTCACGGCTTGTCTTCACTGAAGCCATGTGTTGCAGAGAAGTGTTGCTTCAATGCATCTGCTTGTGCCCCCCCTGGATCATCTAATCTCTGTTTTTCAACATCTTTCTACCCTGCCCTGTTTGTGTCTTCTGCTACGGGAAAAACTTCCAGTGGTGTCTTGGAAGTGACCCAAGCCCATGTTCTGCTGTATGTGTTGGGGGGGATGATGCTTTGGGACCACATCCAGAGGAGGGGTTGATCCTACCTGCCTGGGAGCCATGATGTGCATGCCAAGGCTTCGTAGCAGGATATTTCCTCAAGTTGTGTGATGTCAGGTGCTGTGGTGAGCTAGGAAGAAGTCCAGGTGCTGCTTGATGATGGGTTGCTCTGTGCCTGAGTTTAAAGTCATGAGATATGTTTTAAGTATTAGCTCTGTGTTCATGTGTTGTTTTTTAAAAGTATCCTATTAAGGGATGTTCCTTGATCTGTCCCAACTTGTCTGTGCCCTTGTAAACCTGTGTAGTCAAATCAAGGCATAAGCGTGTCTTCACAGCATGTTTTTAACAAAATCCTATTATTGTAAATGATTGCTAACAATTTGATGTCCTGCCATTTTTCAGATGCCAAGTTCATGAGCTTTTAAAAGCAGCTGGTTATCTGGCTTTTTGTGGACTGCATTCAGCACTTTCTTGAGGGCTGGGGTGCTTCCAGTTGCCCCAGGCTAGCCATGTAGAATAACTCGTTGCTTCAAAAAAAGAAAAGGGGGGGGAGGCAACTTCTTACCTAAAGACATGGGTGGGTCAGCCCTGAGCTGGAAACTTTGGGGCAGTTGAGCACTGCCTGAATTTGGAAAAGTTTCCTCTGCTGCAGTGCAGGACCTGCTGGAGCTCTTGGTCTTAGGAGCCACATGCTCAGACTTCCCCAAATGCCTCATGTGTACCAGGAAGACTGGTGATGGGATGCTACAGTGCTCTCACAGCATTTTGGGGTCCAGCATTCTCCATGTTAAACCTAGCACTGTGCTCCCATTCACAGGGACTTTGGAGGCACCTATAGGAAAAGCACCCTATAGCAAAGCGGCTGAATCAGCAGAGAAGCCCAGTGAGCAACAACCTCCCCTTTGCTCCCTGTTTTTCCTGCCAACCTGGAGAAGCCATTGGCAAGGGTGAGAGCACTCAGCTAGTGTTGTGTAGTGAGGGATTGCAGGGAGGGCATTTTTTAGCGTTCTTGCTGGTTTGATGATTCCTGCTGGGAATATTGTTTTTCTTGGGAGACACAAGTGTGCAGCAAGGAGCTGGTCTCTGCCTCTGCATGCTAGCCTGTGATGGATGGTGGTGTGCAGCAGGTTGGATGAACAGCACAGAGAATAAAGGTGAGAATAAAGATGGATTGTTTTTATTATTATTTTGAAGGCTTTGTGGTTGCTATTTTCACTTGCTGAGTTTTATTTATTTTCTTTTCCAAGTTCTGGCAATGTTTGGAGGTGGCAGTGCTCCTTTCTGCAAAGAGCCAAATGTACTTGCAGTGGGAAGGCTGAGTGGGCCAGGCAATGGGATTTTATCCTCTTTGCATGTCGTGATCAGTGCTGGCTGGTTCCTGCTACATGACTTCCCCTGCTTCTCTGAGGGACAACATGAGCTTGATAAATTGTCAGAAAGCAGCTGGTGGTCTCCTTGGGCTCTTGACCAATACACCCAGGTCTTTTGCTTGGGCTCTTGACCAATACACCCAGGTCTTTTGCTTAATGGTTTGTGCCTGTAGAAAATCAGGTGTTTCCCAGGTTTGCTCTGAGGATATCTCTCCTCCTTCTCACTACCCTGATTTCTCTGGAATGGGGCTTTCTCAGAGCATCTCATCGAGTCCTTGAGGTCCCATCATAAAGGGGTGGCATTGCGAGGCTTTCCCAGGGCTAACCCAGCCCAGGGACCAGGTTATACCACGTCATACCTGGTCCAAGGGGTTCTCACCTGCCCCACCATCAGTGGGGAAAAAGCTGTATCTGCACAGGGATTTGTACTGCGGAAATTGTTGCTGTATGTTGTGGTGGAGTTTTTTGGTTGTTTTTTTGTTTGTTTGTTTGTTTTTAAGTCCTTTTTCATTGCTCTTTCTAGTCTTTTAAGAATCTTACAACTCAACACCTTATGTTGTGAAAGGACATTTGCTCTCCCACTCAGGCAGGGAAATATCCCTGGGATACAGGAGTTGATCCACTAGAAACAATATCGCTTTGCATCTTTGAGATGCTGCATGCCAAAGACTAGTTGTTCCTCCAGTCTACTTTGCCTCAAGTAACTTTTTGAGTGTTCTAACACAGTTTGAGGATTGCTTAGATTGCGATGTTGGACTTGGTGCTCTCCTCTCTGAATTCATTTGGCTTTTTAATGACCTCCTAGGGAGTATAAAGAAGTTGAGGTAGAAGGTTCAAAAGGTGGAGTTTCCTCAATATGATCCTAGGTGAGCATGAGTTGTGTGAGGATTAAGCTCCTAAATGCTGCTGAAAACCCAAGATTTTTGTTATTGCAACTCCCTCTCCATGCAGGTGGGAGGGCTAGCACAGTCCCTGGCACTGGTTCCCATCACATCTTGGTCCTTCAGGTATCACCAAGTGCCAGCCCCAGCGTTTGGAAGGAGGACACCTATCTCTGGAGGGAGAGATGAAGCCCTTTGCTGGCATTGAAATCCCTTCAGCCAAAGGTTCACCACCACCCAGCAAGGATGTTTTGGGGACTGAAGTTGGTTATGCAGCCATGATCTTTATTGCTTGCTGAAGGATGGTGACTTGTACACCCGATGGATGGCCCTTTGCATTTTGTTGCCAGATGGGGGATTGAGGTGCCTCTCCAGAGATGTGCATCCGTTTTAGTGCTTTAAAGAGCTTATTATCTCTGGATGGATTCAGGCAGGGATTGATAGCACCTCCACCTAATTAATCATGTGTCAGGTAGTGTGAAAGCAGAGACTTCTAAAATACCCAAGTGTTTTATCAAAAGTTTCAGCCTGGATTAATTCTGGGTGACTTGTTTGACTCTGCATCGCTGTGTGTGTGAGAGAAAGAATGGAGCCATTTCAGCTCTTGGCAAATGGTCATTAAAGGCCTTTCTAATCCTACGAAGTTATAAATAAAGGTATGTGGCAGCATGCGCCTGCATATTCATCAGTGCATCCTCTCCTATGGGACTCAGCAGTGCATCCTTGGCACATCGCCACTTTCCAAAGCAGAATCAGAAACTGCGAGTTATTCTGGAAACAGAAAATAAAATCTAGAAGGTTTATCCCCAGTTTTGCATTTGTTAATTACTGTCTCCCCTAGGATGAGAGTTGGAGTGGAAAGAGGATTGCTGGTAGCTGATGATGGCTCTTCTGAAGGAGGCTGGAAGGCAGGTTGGGGGAGAATATATGTAGTTCATTTGGCTTCTTCATGTCCTTGGTCCTACTCAGAGGAGCCTGATTTTTTTTCTGTAATCGTATGAAAATTACATCCTTGATCACTTTGAAATGAGACAGGGAAGACAGCAGGTCAGTGCCTGTCTCCCCTTGCTTTGTGGATGGCCAAAGTGCATCTTGTCCTCTGGGCTGCACTGGGTGAGCGTTATGAAGAAGCTGCACTTTGAGGGTTATTTCTGGATCTTCTGGAGGCATTGAAAGAAGTAGCTTGTTGGTTGGGTTTTCGTTGTTTTGGTCTTGACCTTGGAGGGGGTGTAAATTGGAAATCTGGAGGAAATTGAAACACTTTTCCTTCTCTTTGGCTGTGGAAGAGAAAGCAGGTACTTCGGGTACTTCAGAGTATTTCAAAGGCTTGAACTGGCTTTTGCGTCTCCGGATTTGCAGCATTCCTCTTGCGTCCCGTGTGATGAGAAATATAAGCTGTTTTCTGACTTGAGGAATGGGCTGCGTGTAACAATGGAGGAATATTCACAAATTGCATCATGCTTTCACTGGTGACCGCTGCGGAAGACGAATACAGCAGAGATGCTGGACCTGCTAGCAGATGCGTGCCGAGGTTGTGTTGCTGTGCAGATGATCTGCCAAACACCACTCAGAGCTTGGCTTTTAAGAGCTGGATTGTGAGTCACCCCCTGAAAACAAACAGGCATTTGGGCATCCTGGTGATGCTGTGCTGGGGCTTGCAGCTGTACAGCAGTGCCATGACAGCCAAAGAGCAAGCACCAAATAAATGTGTTTTAAAATAAAGGCAACAGTTTACGGAAAAAAATGGGGGATGGACTCAACCCTGAAGGGTTTTCAAGTCCAACACCTAATCCTCAAGGCTGATTTTGGCCAGACTAGATTTCAAGGAGACCCAGCCTTTCCCCTGTGCTGGGAGCTGGACACGAAAATACTTCCCCAGCCTCTCCTGGGCTTGCCATCTGGGCGAGTTAAATTGCTCAAGAGAAAAAGGAGAGTTGTAGTGCAAGAGCCTTTCCTCTTTCCCCTCTTATCTACACATTGTTGCTGGTTTTGCTTCACCCCCTTGAGAAGAAACTATGAAATTATTCTCAGCTGCTTTAAAGAAGTTGCACTTCACCTATGCATCTGGGATTGATGGCAATGGTTACAGCAATAGCAGGTGCTGCTAACTAATGTTTCCCTTGCAAACCTTCATCTTTATGCCAGCCTTGCCATCTCTTCTGCCCCTGTGGACAGTAACCATTAGTGCTGCAAGGGAGAAATACGATGCATTAAGGTGAACATGATCCATCACTTCCAGGCTGAAATGCTGTAACATGAGTGTGTGCGGGGGGGGGGGGGGGGGGGGGGCGCACTTTTAATTTATAATGAGCTTTTGGTTGGTTGTTCATCTGCAGGTTGGAGTGTCTAGTAAAGACCCCTGAAACATTGTCACTACCCATAATCCTTGATGTTTCAACATGGCTCTGAATGATAGCTTGCCATGGCCACAAATCTTGGCTTGTTTGAGAGGGGAAAAAATGTTCCGCAGCTTTGTCCCAGTGCTGTTTTTGAAAGCTTTGTGTGGGTCCAGTGCTGTAGCAGACCAAAAACTTGGGTGAAAGAAATGGTGAGAGAAATCCCCATAGGTGGAGCTGGGATGGGGTGAGCTCTTCCGTATCCGCCAGGACGTGAGCCTCCCTCCCCTAAATCCCTGTTGAAGGCTGTCACCCTGAGACCTGATGGATCCCTGTTACAGCCCTCGGCAGGATTTGTCCCTGGCTTTTCCTGCCTTGTTCAGCAGCATCCAGCCTCACCAGTACACCCCAAGCATGTTAGCATGCGTCTGTAATTTTGGGGAGGAAGTGGAGCAGAAAATGTCCAAGCCTCTGTTGTGCTCTTAATGGGGAGGTGCTGATGTGGTGCTTATGGCTCTCCAGAAATCCATCTCTTTGGGCAATTCCTGCAAGATCCTACTGTGTGGGACACATGCCCTTTGGGGTGCCAGGGGACTTAGGTGGTGATCTGTGGCTTCAGGACAAGTGATGCTTCATCTCTTGAGCAATGCAAGTGCCATGGAACTTAGCTTTTCTGGTCTTGGCCCTTCAATCTCCTTTGGGTGCAAAAAGCCTTTGAAACATAGACTTCTTCAGATGCCAGGTGTACATCATGCATCATAAGATGCCACCAGCAGAAGCCACTTGCTATCAAAGTGCAACAGAGCCCGGGGTGCATGTGGGCTGGGATCCGTCTGCACGTTTCTGGTAAAGCTGCACCTTCAGGGTATGTTTGCAGTGGTTTTCCCTGTCCCCAGCTGGGGTTTCTCCAGTGGAAGGAGGAGAGAAAAGCAGAGTCCACAAACCCTTCATGCAGTTTTGAAATTACTGATTTCAGTAATTTGCTAATTTTTGGAGTTTGCTGTCAGGCATGCTATGGCAGAGCAGGGAGCTGGACAGGGCATGATTGGTGGCAGACTATTATGGCCACCCCTAAATAAGCCACTGGGGTGTAAATTAGAGCCCTATATTTGCTGTTTTCTTGCTCTTGGGTGCTTGCGGCTGCCTTGCATAAGAGCTGGTGGCTTCAATAGGTTTGGGGGGGTGAGTAACACCTGCACACCCTCCCTGTGATGGCAGAAGGATGAAGAGCTGCCTCCCTGGGCTGTGACCACTCTGGTAAGACTAGTTTGTCACCTCTTGAGCCTGTTTAACCCCTGTTAGCTCTTTGTGCTGGGATGAAGTAACTCATTTGCTGCATTGGGCTGGAGCCCTGTGCTTGTGTCCTGCCCCCACACTGCAGGAGAGGACAATGACCTCTTTGGTGGGTGGTCCTCTTGGCTGCTTTGCACGGGGCCAGGAGATGGTGTCTTTTCAGGATCCCAGGGCCAGCATCCTCAGGTTAATCACGGCACTGTGGAAAGGTCCTGCACCACATGGCTGCAGGCAGGGCCTTGCCTCGTGCTCCCTGCTGTGGTGGCAGTGGCCATTGATGGTTGCCAGAGTCTGCTGCATGGACAGCTCATTCAGAGCTGTGCGTGATCATTTCCACCCAGTGTGGGAACTGCAAGACTGGGAGCTTCAACCCTTGCCATGGCTAGTCTCTGCCAAGCATTGGACCTGTCAGTGACATTAACCCTTCGCTACAGCCTCAACCTTTGACTGCAGCATCAGCTTCTGGCCTGGGATGGACATGGGATGGAAAACCCAGCAGGGCTGCTCTACCCCTGCAACACCTCAGCCAAGGACAAGTGGGGCTTCTCCAAAAGAAGGACCTGAGGCAGGAGTACACTGTCGATGGGCTGGACCACACGCAGTCCCCTCCAACAGGAGGGGATGAGCTCCATCAGGTGGCTTCAGTTCTCTGTGGATCTCCTCCATGTTGGGTCACCTCTCCATACCTGAGTAATGGGGAGGCTTCTGTTCCACCAAAGGGTTTCAGCATGTGGGCAAGTACCATCTCTTCCCTTTGGTGCTCAGGAGTTGGGGCCAGTGCTTCTGGCAGGGCGGGACCTCCGGAAATACTAAATAGCTTCTGGATGTGTCACTGCAGCAGCTGATCTGGAGCACTGAGTCACAGCACTCTGGCATGTCACATGGTGGCACAGGGCCACTCCTTACCTCCCTTCGCTGCTTGCTCTTTACTCGTGTGTTGGCCTTTTTTCAACTTGTGTGTCTGCATGCACCTGTGATGAGCATCCTCCCCCAGCACTGGGGAGGAGCAAGAGAGTTGGGTTCAAAGCAGGAATAAAATGATCAAGAGCACACCAGCATCTGCCTAGAATGCATCCAAAGGGATGCGGAGCCACTGGTCCCCATGAACACCTTGGTCCTTCTTCGCAAGTACAAATTCATAATTCGATAAAAATGTGTTTTTATAACCTTACCTCCAGCCCAAACCCTGACTCAAAAGGCTAGTCTTCTGACTTTTTGCAGTTTTAATTAGGCTTGCTGAGAAGTTCTCCCTGTGCCTTTGCTCTCCTGTCTGCCCAGCCCCATACCCAGCTCTCTGCAGGGAGCGGCCATAGTAAGAGAAGAGAGCAAAAACCCCCCAAATGGGTGAAACCTCAGCACTGGCATGATGCTTACATCAAAACTTTCATGCTTGTCCCAGATGGTACTTGCTAAGAGCTTGTTAAATAGAGGGGTTTGGGATGCAGCGGGATTTGGGTTGCAGCTGGCCTTGATGTTAGGTGCAAAATTGTTGGTTATTTTCCTACCATTTTTTTTGTGTGTGTGTGGCAAAATATGGGAGAAAAGCACAGGTAAAGTGTTTGCAGTCCTTGGCTGGAAGGTGCTGTCTCGGCTTTTAGAAGCCCCTGTGGGGAGCACCAGAGCTGTCCCTGCAAATCAGTGGTGACCCTCCCCTCTGCAAGGAGGGTGGCTGGCCAGTTTTCTTGGCTGGATGTGTGTTATTTCAGGTCCAAGGAGATCACTGAACCCTTGCAAGTCCTGGCAGCTATCAAGATGGCAGTTTGCAGGAGCTGTGCAAAATGTATGTCCTCCCTCACATGCAGAAATGCTCCTTCATCTCCTCTTCCTTTAGCCATTCGGCTTTGGGGAGGCTGGGAGATGGCAGTGCCAGGAAACAAAATAAAGCTGCAAGATCTGAGGTTGTTCATTTTTAGGTTTGGGGGGTTTAGTGGGGTTTTTTTGATTTTTTTTTTTTGTTTGGTTTTTTTGTTTTTTTTTTTTTGTTTGGTTGGTTGGTGTTGTTTGTTTTTTTTATGATGGTTTGGGTTTTTTTTGTGTGTTTTTTGTTTGGTTGTGGTTTGTTTTTGTTTTTTTTTTTTTTCTGGTTTTGTGTGTGTGTCAGCATTTGAAATTCCAACTTGTTAGGATATTTGTTGAAGTCATTGTATGAGTCATCCATACCCTCAGTTTTAGGACTCATCACATGGGGAAGAGAGCAGAAAATTAGTCACTCTGTTAATAATCTGCTTCCAATAAAAACGATTTAGAAACCCATAGTGGAGAGAGGGAAATAAAAATAAAATGGGAGCAGCCGTCACACATCGTGGTGCCCACAGCCACTTGCTCACTTCCCTGTGCTGTTCTTGGGGCAGTTGGCAAGTTGGCAGGGCCTGACAGCTGCCTGCACTTCTGGTTCATGATCAAAGTGACCACTTAGGACAAATATAAACAGAGGCAGGTGGAAACTGGCCTCCTGCTGAGAGGTACTTCTTCCCCCCAAAAAAGGCCTTTTTTTACTACCTGGTGATGTAACAGATGCACCTACTAATTAAAGCAGGGGGTGGGCAGTGAAGCTTGGGGAAAGGGGGGTCATATTTGCAAGTGGTGCAATGAGACTGCCCCTCAGCTGCTGATTTTTTTTAGCAGTGATGGTAAAGAGCTGGGAGGTGCAACAGCAGAGGTGATGCTGGAGGCAAGGTGGACATTTTGGGGTTTATTGCCTGGTGGGTGTTTTTTTTGTTTGTTTGTTTGGTTTTTTTTGAAGCAGGGTGAGGCTGCCATGGTGGGATATAGTCGGTAAGATGCCACGTGTAGTTTGTGGTGGTCTGATTCTGCTTTGGGAAGGAATGGGGAGGGTAGGCAGAGGAAAGAGCAACCCCCAGCCCTATTTACCACCCCGTTGCAAGGGAGCAGAAAATATCCTGTATCTGGCAGCAAGCTGGGGATGGTGACCCCCAAAAACCCAAGCAGTTACAGTGAGTGGTCAGTTAACAGGGACACCTGCACTTGCAAAGATTTAAGGAAATAATAATAACAGTGATGGGATTTTGGGGTGCTGGAAGATGTGACAGAGATGCAGTGGAGAGGAATGCACTGGCTGCTTTTTAGGGGGGGTTGCCCCAAACCAGAAGAAAAGCTGGCCACCACCACTCACAGTTTTTGGCAGTGATGTGCTGTGTGCTGGCTGCTGGTAAATGATTGCCGGAGTGCCCAGTGGAGGCGGGGCTGGAGATTAGTGCCCAAACAGGTGCCTAGGACTGGTGTGGCCGCAGCCATTCTGTTCCTGCACCCAGCATTTGGCAACCACTGGATTTTTTTCATCAGAGTGAGACTGTGTGGCGTGACTCAACCAGTTAGGTTATTTTTTCTAATTTATTTTTAGGCCCCCAGCCTCCCTGCAGGGTCAGGGCAGGGGAAGCTGGGTTCAATGCTAGCCCGGTTCGATGCCAGCTGGGTCCTTGGCAATGCTCCCCAGGATGCGTTGCCATCCCAAATTTGGCGTTAGAGTGCAGGGCGGGGGGGGGGAGGTGTAAGGGGGCAGGTCAGTGGCTTCGGTCCGAGCTGGGTGGTGCCACAGCAGCACCTGGACTTTGCTCTGCGCCGGGCCGGTTGCAGCCTTGAGTGCACAGGGTGGGGGAAGCAGTACCAAACCCCAGCCTTGAAATTAAATTGGGCTACACCTTGCAAATTTTAGTGGTTTTGCACTCACAGAGAGATCGGCTGAGCCCAAGGTGCCCTTCACCCCCACCTGGTTTCCCCAGCTGCCCAGCCAAGGCAAACATGAGCCAGCATCAAAGTATTTGTGGCAGCTACTCTGTGCCCACATTTCTGAGGTGGGAAGGAGGGTGGTACTGATGGGACCCAGCACTCATGGGGAACAGCCTTACTGAACTGTATCTTCCCCGATTTCTCCTTGCCTTTCTGGCACCATGATTAAAATCCCCTCATTGCTGGAGGCAGGAACCTTTAAACCCCTGCTTTGATTACTCAAGCAGGCAGCAAAAAGTAAGCAAGAAGTGATGTTTAACCCAAGATCAAACTTTCTCGCAGCCCAGCTGCAAACTTGGGAGAGCTGGAGCTGACGGATAGAGACTGACCAGCTGCATTAGTTGGGAAAGTAGTTTGGGATCCTCTGGACCAAGGGCCTGGAAATTTCCTATATACATTCTTCTATCAGGAGCTTTCAGACAAGCCTGATGCTAGAAAAAACAGTGGCATACTGGGGGAAAAAAGATACATCTTTCTTTGCACAGTGTTTGAAAACACTATAAGCTCAAATATTTGAGTTCTTTACAGCTTGTGCTCAATTTTATTGTTGTTGAGCTGCTAGAAGAGGCAGGAGTTGGGTGCAACTGAACTAACAGGTTTTATTTTAAGACAGGAGAAGTAACTGCCATGTGTGAGCCAGACTGGGCCCTGGTGTTGCACATAGCATCCCTGGGGAGCCCAGGCTTCGCTGCGGGCATTTGTGCCTGGCTCCCCCTCCCAAACCCCACCTTTGGTCACGTTTTTGTACAGAAAGGGGCTTTATTTTAATTTCTTAATCCCTCTCTGGTGAAGTGAGATGGAGGTAAATAGATTAAAATGTGCATTATCTGCACCTTCTTTCAATATCCCGTTGTGAGTGTGGGCAGCTGGCAGATTCTCCGCCTTTTCCAATATTGTCTGGAAAATCCCGTGGTGCCGTGCTGCCAAATTGTCAGATAAATCACAGTGAAAGTCCAGCAAACCTACTAAAAGTCTGCGCTCCTGGCAGAAATAACCTGGGCATCTTCTGGGCACCACGTAGGCACACAAACCATTTCTGCTATGGGAAGATTTATTTGGACCTGCTGCCCAGACTACAGCAAAAGATAAAATCTTGGGTGTTTGGTTGGTTTGTTTCGATTTTTTCGGTTGTGTTGGGGTTTTTTGGTGTTTTTTTGGGGGGTTTGTTTTTGTTTGGTTTTTTTAGATGAACGTCATTGTTTTAATAATATCAACAAAAAATGCAATCTATGTGCAGGTGGAGATGCAGAGATGGGTGGACAGTGGCAGTGGGTCATTGCTTGGGCTAGGCATTACAGGATGCTGGCATTAAAGATGATGTGATGATGCCATTCCTAAAGCATCTTGTATTCCTTGTTAGTGTCTTGAGATGAAAACCTGATTTCTTTTCTCCCCTCAGGCAGCCTGTCCTGCAATGAACCAGTGTGCCTGAGGCCTGGTAGCCAGGGGGATGGAGCTGAAGGTCTGGGTGGATGGAATCCAGAGGGTCGTCTGCGGCGTCTCAGAACAAACCACCTGCCAAGAAGTGGTCATTGCCTTGGCACGGGCTATCGGTGAGCCATCCCCACCTGCTGGGGGTATGCCCTTTGTGGGTGGAGGCATCTGCTGAGGGGATGCCCCATCTGCAGGTGCTTCCTGGGAAGAAGAGACCTTTGGGTGGGTATGGGTCCTACTCCAGGGTGGTGGGGATGTCACCAGCCACTGCCTGTGGCACAGCAGCCTTGGCACATCACTGCTGGCCATGGCTTTCCCCATCTGAGGTGCTTACCTCCTTCTGGCAGGTCAGACAGGCCGCTATGTGCTGGTGCAGAAGCTGCGGGAGAAGGAGCGTCAGCTGCTGCCGCTGGAGTGCCCCTTGGAGTCCCTGGCCAAGTGTGGGCAGTATGCCAGTGATGTGCAGTTTGTCCTGCGGCGGACGGGCCCTAGTGTGGCCGAGCGACCCTCCTCAGAGGGTGCTCCCCAAGCTCCTGAGAGGACGTTCATCCGGGCCAGCTTGCCCATCAAGCCCAGACCTGCCAGCACGGATGCATCCCGTTCCCGGGAGCCAAAAAAATCCATGACCTTCAGCTTGGGTCCTACAGGCTCCAGTGATCCATTTGCCATGAGCCGCTGGAGACACCAAGTGCAGGAAGGGATGGACTTGGAAGGCCGTGGAGTCATCCAGCCCTCCAAGGAGGAACTGTTTAGGAGGGTGCTGTGGCAGCAGGAGCAACTGCATTCCTTGGAGGCCCATGGTGTCACTCTGGAGACGGACCTACGGCTCTGGGAGTGTGGCCGGTTTGCTGGCCAGGAGGATGAGATCCTCTATCTGGAGCACCTGGTGCGGAGAAATGAGACAGAGCTGGGCGAGGAGGAGTTTTGGCAGAGTGAGCTCTGGCTGGAGAAGGAGTGTGAGCGGGAGCGGCAGGAGCGGGTTAGGAGCCTGCGGGCCAGCCTGGAGGAGTACACCCAGAGGATCTACGAGCTGAGTGCCCAAACCGAAGCCCTGCAGGAGGAGATCCAGTGGGAGATGGCTGAGAGGGCCAAGAGGGGGAAGGAGACTCCTGTACCCAGCCCCACAGAGCTGGAGGACATGGCTGCCAAGATGAAGAGAGACCTGGAGGCCAAGGTCAAGCAAGGCACCCAGCTGGAGAGCAACCTGGCCAGCGTGGAGAAAGCCCTAGAGGAAGCCGAAAGGAATCTACAGGTAGATAAGATGGGGTTGAAAAGCCCCGTGTGGTGGTGGGACCTTCAGGTGTGGATGGGACCAGTTTCTAGTGGCATGAGGCTAATGGGTTGAATGGGGTTGGTCCTGCCCCACCTGGCCAGTGAGCCTGAGGCTGGGTGCATGGAGATAGCTCAGCAGCAGTGGCCACTTTCAGGGGGATACCACCTGTCTTACCCAGACAGTGCAGAGTCCCACACCCATCGCTCTCTGTGCAAATTGCGTCTGGGCAGGGTCTCCTGCTGGCTGGTACATGGGGAGCACAGCATTGCCCCACTCCAGAATCGGTGATGTTGCTGAGCAAATGGTGCCTATGAAGGGTTGGTGGGTGGGTAAATGTCATCTTGGATAAAGGAGTCATGGAGGTGAGTAGCGTAGGTCCCCATGGTGCCTGTGCATGAAGCCTTTGATCATGCAAGCTGTACAGGGGCTCAAGCTCATGGCAGGAGGCTGTGCGGTGTATTGATGGCAGCCGTGGAGCTGAGCCACAATGCCCCCGCCTTGCCTGTCCCAGTCTCCAGCATCAGGGTGTCCAGGCACTGTGTGATGCCTGCCCTACACCCACCGGGTCCCCTTCAGTGGAGCAGAAGGGAGAAGCTTTTGCCCAGCCAGGCAGTGGTAGCTGCCCTTCCCCACGGTGGCCATGCTTGCAGCATCTCGTTTTGAGCATCTCGTTTGCATCCAGCATCTCGGGTGGCGGCCAACATGTGGTGACCGCTTGCGCCCTCTTGTGGAGACAGAGCAAAGCAGATCTGTTCCCAAAACAAGGCCTTCCTCATCCCTGGCCCCTGGGCACCCCGCTTCCCGCAGGCCCTCGTAGAGGGGCAGCTAAGCTGTGGTACCCCCGAGGTCCCCTCTGCCAACTCTGGCAGAGTGAGCCTCAGCTAGGGGAGGAGCCCTGGAGGATGTCTACCAGCTGATTTTGGAGCATGGGGGGAACATGCAGCTCACCCTGTCTCCCCGCTTGGTGTGTGTTTTGCAGGCCCAGACCCAAGAGCTGGAGGAGTTAAATAAGGAGCTGAGGCAGTGTAATTTGCAGCAGTTTATTCAGCAGACGGGGGCCACGGTGACCGTCCTGCAGGCCAGGTCCGAGGAGGACGCCCAGCCGGAGCCGAGCCCGCGCGAGCTGCCAGCCTGCCGGAAAAACGGAGGTCAGCATGCTGCCGCTGGCTCGGCCGCGGGGGCTGCTCCGCGGGACCCCTGCCCACTCACTGCCTCCCCTAGCCAAGGGGTTTGGCCCCAAAGCTAGCCAGTTCTGGCCTGACTACTGAGGTTAGGCAGCAGGATGAGGTTTCAGTGCTGGCGTGGTGGTCACTCACCACCCCACGGGGTCTCTGAGGTTTGCCAGCCTTAAGGCTCCTCCCTCATCTTCCCTGTTGAAGCCACAGGACTGCTCATAGCCATGCTCAGGGGTTGAATCCTGTGTTGCTGCTTTTGTGGCTGGGGCAGCTGTGGGGAGCTTTCCCTTGCAGCATTGCTTCATGCCACTACAGAGGCAGCAGAAAAAAGCAGGCGTCCGAGAGTCAGCATCTTTGTGTTTCGTGTGGGAAGGGCAAGTGTGGTGCCTGGGGCCATATCTGTATTCTTGAAGGGGTGAGAGGATGTGGTGGGAGGCTCTCGTGGAAGGGGATGGGGGACAACAAGGACCCCGTTGTTTCTCTTCCGGAGCACTGAGAGGATGATGGGGCTGCCCTGCAGCACTGTATTGGCTGTGCCCAGTGAGCACAGGAGGCACGAGCCTGGCCTGTACCAGGTGTTTTTTCCTATCCTGTAGGTTTTCCTCTCACCACCAGCACTGACTCGCCTCCCCGAGCCAGCAGCAAGCAGCTCATCGGCCATCCCAGGACTCTGCCGGAGCCCCTGGTGTCCAGCCTGAACCCCGAGGGTGCGTACGTCCCAGCAGGCCTCAGGAGTGCAAGCTGGGATGGGGAGGATGCATGGGAAGAGGGGAGAGGCTTTTGCTGCCCAAAATGGGGTGAAGAGAGCAAACGTGTGCTGGAAGCAGGAGGCCGGAGCTGTTCATAGATGCCATTAGAAAGAGCAAATCTTACACCCTGGCAGCCTCCACTCTGCTGACAAGGGCTCGCATGCTGGCAGTCTGGCTCTCCACCCTGCTGGGAGCTGGGGAGCATGCCACTCATCTCTCCTGTGGCCCCACATCCCCTGGGGCTAAGATCTTGCTAAGGTTAAGATGGGGAGTATTTGGCTCCCATCTTTCACAGGAGTCACTTATTCTCCATAGAATCATAGAATAGTTTGGGTTTGAAGGGACCTTCAAAGATCATCTGGTCCAACCCCCCTGCTATGAGCAGGGACATCTTCAACTAGATCAGGTTGCTCAGACCCCCATCCAGCCTGGCCTTGAATGTTTCCAGGGATGAGGCATCTACCACCTCTTTGGGCAACCTCTCCCAGTATTTCACCACCCTCATTGTAAAAAAAATTATTCCTCATGTCTAGCCTGAATCTCCCATCCTTTGGTTTAAAAATGTTACCCCTTGTCCTTTCATAACACACCTTTCTAAAATGTCTGTCCCCATTCTTATTAAGTACTGAAAGGCTGCAATAAGATCTCCACAGAGCCTTCTCTTCTACAGGCTGAACAACCCCAACTCTCTCAGCCTGTGCTCACAGGAGAGCTATTCCAGCACTCTGATAATTTTCATGTCCCTCCTCTAGACCCTCTCCAACAAGTCCATGTCTTCCCTGTGCTGAGGGCTCCAGAGCTGGATGCTGTAATGCAGGTGGGGTCTCACCAGAGCAGAGTAGAGGGGCAGAATCACCTCCCTTGACCTGCTGGCCACGCTCCTTTCGATGCAGCCCAAGATATGATTTGGCTTTCTGGGCTGTAAGCTCACGTTGCTGGGTCATGTCCAGTCTCATCCACCAGTACTTCCAAGTCCTTCTCCACAGGGCTGCTCTCAATCCCTTCATCCTCCAACCTGTATTTATACTGGGGGGTTACCCTCACCCAGGTGCAGGACCTTGCACTTGACCTTATGAACCTCATGAGGTTCACATGAGCCCACTTCTCCAGCTTGTCCAGGTCCCTCTGGATGGCATCCTTTTTCCTCAGTCATGTCAACTGAACCACTCAGCCAGAGGTCATCTGCAAACTTGCTGAATGTGCACTCAATCCCATTGTCTGTCATGATTAAGATATTCAACAGTACTCGTCCCAGTGTACCCCTGAGGGACACCACTTGTTACCTGTGTCCATCCAAACATTGTGCCATTGGTCACTACTCTCTGGATGTGACCATCCAGCCAGATCCTCATCCACTGAAAAGTCTGCTTATCAAATCCGTCTCTCTCCAATTTAGAGAGAAGGATGTTGTGGCTGACTGTGTCAAGGTTTTATAGAATTCCAGATAGACAGTATCCATAGCCCCTCCTTTGTCCACTGATGTAGTTACTCCATTATAGAAAGCCACTATGTTGGTCAGCCAGGACTTGCCTTTGGTGAAGCCATGCTGGCTGTCCTGAATCACCTCCTGTTCATCATGTGCCTTAACATAGCTTCTAGGAGGATCTGTTTCATGATCTTCCCAGGCACAGAGGTAAGGCTGACAGGTCAGTAGTTCCCAGGGTCCTCCTTCTACCCTTTTTAAAAATGGGCGTGATGTTTCCCTTTTTCCAGTCATCAGAGGCTTCACCTGAGTGCCGTGACTAAATGTCATGGAGAGTGGCTTGGCAACTACATCAGCCAGTTCCCTCAGGACTCTGGGATGCATCTCACCAGGTCCCATAGACTTATGTATGTTCAGGCTTCTTAAGTGGTCATGCACCTGATTCTCACAGTCAGAAGGGCTTTGTTCCCCCAGGCCCTGTCTTGCAGTTCATCCACTTGAGGTGTGGGAAGAGAGCTTGGGGCCTGGTTCACCCAAAAACCTTTTCCACTTCCCGCAACCCTTTTTGCATCTTGCACCATGTTTTCAGGTGCACCAAAAGTAAGCTGTGATGTCCCTGCCCAGTGTAGCAATACTGCCTGCATCCCCTTCCCACCTAGGACACCATCCCCTCAGCAAAACCCTACTGCCATCCTTCTCACAGCCCAAAACATCCATCCGCATCTCACCAGATGCTGCAGCATCTGCATCGTCATCTTCCATCCCAGGCTTTGCACTTGCATATGTCCTGTTTCCAATTCCCTTTTTTTTTCACAACCACTCACCTGCCATGATGAGGTTGCTCAGGTTGTTTTTGTCTTGTCTTACAGTGGTATCAACCAGACAGAGCATCTGGAGATAGAAGGGCCCAGCCAGTGGAGGATTGATTGCCTTGCAAGTGTAACTGTACAAATAAACCATATTTTATATATATATTTATTTTTTACTCCTTTATATCATGAATGAATGTGGATGACCAGACAAGAGTATTTTTACAGACTAAAATCAAATCAGAGACCAATGACACAAAGTGACCCTCTTCACCTGTGGATGGATGCAACCCTCTCATTCTACTTTATTTTTTTAAGTACTTTCTGTATTCAACAGAAAACAGCAGTGCTCTTGTTCCATGTAGCCTCCTCAAAAAACCCATCATGTATTTGGAGAAGTCCTTGCTCCTTTGACTAGGAGAGCAAAGCTGCCATGGACACCTGCCTGGAACCTCACCTGGATGGAGCAAGTTAACAGGTTTAACAGCATTTTGCTGCAGCAAATGGAGCCATGGCAAACAGCCTCTTCACTGGCCATGGAGGAGGCACAAGAGTAGCTTTAAGACAAATTTTATTATTATAAGAAACCTGTAGTAAAACCCCTTTCTCCATGGTGCCACAAACCAGGTTTCAAGGGAGCAGGCAGCACACGGCAGGGGCTTATTTTGCTTAAATCCACTTAACTTTTCAACCTGTTTTTAAAATTAAAAAAATCACGGAACGACCCCTTCCCTGGTGACAGCACAGGTAGGAAGCAGGACCAAAATGTACTTGGTGATGTTTCACTGTTTTTTTGGTTTTTTACTTGATGGGCAGTAGTTACTCTCAGTTTTTATTCATCTGTCCCAGTGTTTTAATTGCAAAACCAAATAGGTTTGGGGAGGGGATGGGTTTGTCCCGGAGGTCCCCAAGCCTGTTTTCAATGCATCGTATGCCAAAAAAAACAAAAAAAGTGACTTGGGCACAGTGTTTGCCATAAAGCCCTGCTTTCCACATACAAGTGTAATTGTGTGTGCTGCGGTCTGAATTTTCAATAAATCTTTGGGGAAGGAATTAAGCAAAGTGAGTATGAGCGTGCTGTTGTGGCCTAGGGCGAGCCACCCCACCAGCTCCTAGTCCAGTACCCAACGGGCACATCCAACCAGCTTTCATACCCCATGGCCACCTTTTTAATTTCTAAGCCATCTCTTTCCACTTGCTGTATTAAAGCTATAAGTATTTTATGACCAAAAGCATCTTATGCACATGCTCTTCTTCTTTTTTTCTTTTTTTCTTTTCTTTTTTTAAATCGCAAAGTGCTTTACAGCCAGCAGATTAAGTGTGTCTCCAGTGAGAGGGTGGACATCTCTGGGATAAAACATGGCAGCATTTTAATAATGCACAGCAGCAGCTCAGAGTATTTTAGGACAGGAGGCGAAGAGAATGGTGCTTAGCTGCAGATTGGAGCAGGTAAGGAGGAACTTTCCATTTGCCTTCAGGCCCCTCTGTCTGCACCTGGATAACCACAAACCAGATAGTTGGCTCTTGCTCTCCATCAGCATCTTCCATGAGGCTCTGCTGGGCTCTCGTCCTCAGGGATGTGCTCCTCTCAAAGCCAATGTTCAAGGTGCCACCACAGTTGAGCAGGTTGTTCAAATTATATTGAACGGTTAAAGTTTGCTTTGTTGGAAGGGTGCTGGTGGAGCTACATCTCTGGTTACAACTGGAGAGCTGCTGTAGCGGGGAGGTGCAATTTCAGAGTTGTCTTTTTTTAACTGAGGGGAGGTGGTGGGTAGTCCCTGCCACCCCTTCCCCCTTAAATCACGTATCTTGGGGAAAATTAGTTAAAAATACGTTTGCTCCATACAGCTGTATCAAATTTCTCTCCTGCTTGCTTCCTTTTTGGGTTTCTTGTGCTCATTTTTTGGACTCTCTTGCTTTTAAAACGAGACTCCACCTTGCTAAGAAGAGAAGCAGAGGGTGATGGAGGTTGTAAAGAGCATTTCAGTGCTGCTTGGTAGAAAAACACCTAAAAAGTGGGTTCAGAAAACCTGCTTGCCTTGGACAGGGCCAGATTTTTGGGATGTTACATGAAGTCCTCAGCGTGTCCTGAAAACTTACCCCTGGAGGTTAAAAACTGGATCTTTCATTTTTGGGGATACATTTTGCTTTCTGCAAAATAAATGGGAATAAAGTGGAAAGGGTCATCACTTATAGCACTTCCCACAGGGAAAAATGGGGCAGAAAGTTAATTTGAATCTCTGATTTTGGCATGGGGTTTTTGCCTTGCGCTTATGTATTACTTGATTATTGTTTTTGCACATTATTTCTGTTTAGCCCTTATCTGATGGGCTAAACCAGCACCAGTCTTTCTTGGGGGTGAGGGGAGCATGGAAATAAGGTTTTTAAAAATGTATATCACAGCAGATTAGATCCTGGAGCTGGTGCCACCTGACTGGGATGCAGGATTTGGAACTGTTGCGTGGGGTGGGGGACAGTGTAACTCAGCTCTGTCCCCCACTGTGCTCTGAGAATCAGGTGTGGAGTTAGGGAGAGCACCGTAGCCAGGGGCTAACTTTTTTCAGTGTCACTTTGCAGATTTTTTTTTTTTTAATGTCCTGTAAACCATCACCTAGCTGCTGCAAAGGCAGTGGTGTTTCCTAAGGTAAAAAATCAGTTTGATGAACACCTCTCATCCTGCTGTGGTGGACATCATGGTCTGTGGAGAGGCATTAACCAAACTCATTTATTACCTTAGGAAATTCCCCACCTGTGGGTGACCTATATTCCTCCCAGCACAAGGGACATGCAATGGCATGGCAAGCATGCAAGTCCCTGCATGTTAGTTAACTGAGCAAGGCTCGATACCCGCTCTGGCTCCCATGCCTTTCCACTTTTATCCACTCTAAAGGCTGTGTCAATAATACATTTCTGCCATTGAATATTTTATTGATGGTTTGACTTTTTTGCTGCTCGCAATTCCCATTTCAAGGCTGCATGATTGTTCCTAATTAAAATTTTATGCCCTGGGAGAAGCCTTCTTGCTACAGTGGAGATGATGCTGTCCTTTTCTAGGCCACTACAGAGCAATAGGAAGGAATTACTCATTGTTACGAGATTAAAACAAAGCAAATAAATGATTGGTTTTTTTCCCTTAAAAAACAAACCAAAAGCCCAGTGTATGGCACATACTGGAGAGGGAACAACTGCCTCACAGGCAAAGCAGGGATCCAAGTGTACCAGGTGGCTCAAGGATGCTGTGCCTGGGTGAGCAGAGAGTTGTGTTCCTGTGTCCCTTGGACACTATGGGTACAGCTTCTTTCCCTGCAGTGAGTGGGAATGGGCTTCAGGGCTTCTCCCTCCTTGGATGCTTCTCACTGCCAGCTCCAGTGCCACCCAAAAAACACAAAGCAGAGGATATATACCTGGTCTGTTTTTCACTCATGAATAGTCCCAGCATCCAGAAATCTGCAAGCTACCTGCAGGCTCTGTCAGCACAAGACACTATTCAGGGGAGTAATCCAGCCACCTCCAGCCTCCCAGGGGCTCTTCTTCTCTCTGTACTACCCTTGTTTTTTTAATATTTCATAAGAAAAATAGCTCCCAGCTTCTCTACCCTGGACTGCGTCAGCTTGTTAGGCCAAGCATCCTTTGCAGATGGTGGTCAGAGCACCACTGCTTCCCCAGGCTAGTATGGGTTCTCAAGGGCAGCACAGCTGCATACACTTGAAACATTCCCAGTTTGCAGTCATGGATTTGTACAAGTTCTTCAGTGTTTGGGTTTGGTTTTTACCCCCCCCTAAACTTTACCTAGAGTGCTAGAAGCATTTGTGCTGTCTACCAGCCCCTGGACTTGGCAAGCAGCTTCAGCACCAGTTACATAAGGAAACGTGTGAATGACTGGAGGAGAAAATGCCTGTTGGTTGTGCTCTCCAAGTGGTGTACAGATGCTCTGCTGCTTGCTCCTGGGTGCACAGCTCCTGCAAGGGTAGTTGACTGCAGATGGAGAACATAAACTATTTGAACTGGCATGCGTGTCTGTGCGGGAGTGTTGTCTGCTTTCCCTATGATGATTTCCCTTCCTCTGTCTCAGGGTAAAGACTGCATGCATTCTACCTTACCCTGGAAAAAAAAAAATCATGAAGCACTAGAGGAGGCCGGGAAATTTTCTTGTTTATGGATGAGCAAGTTTCTCTCCCAACGGAACCTCCTGCCAGCAGAATATTTTTTTTTTTTTTTAGGATGTATTATGTAAGTCCCCACTTGCATTTAACCAACTGCCTTCTTCTTAAACAATTTATGTACTCCTATTTCTCACAGGCCAGCCTGCTCCTTCAGCAAGGTTCACCACATAGGACCTGCCACTGGTACACATTATAGACAGAACACGATAGGCACTTCCTAGTATGATGCTTGAAGCATTAGGCCTGTTTACTTCCCTCTGCGAAGCGCTGAAACAAGAGAACAAAATCTTTGAGGAGCACAGAAAGTCCATTCAGCTTAACAGGTTTGACATTCAGCATCTTCCCCTCCTGTAAGGCCCACCCCTGCCTCTCCCCAAAAATGTTACGGCACCAGTTCTGAACAAGAGCTTTTAGCACTCTAGCTCCTCTTGTTACCCGGTTAACTATCACCTTACAAATCTGTTTATTAGCTACTGAAGAACATGAAATTAAGGGCCATATTAGCCCTGGTGCATTTTCTCCTAACTTGGGAGCACTCCATGGCTCTTGGGCTAGGGCAGGGGTGAAGGCACTGATGCTGGAGTTTCTGCTTGAGGGATAAGCAGGTTGTGCCCCTCTGCTCTCCTTTGCAAGCCACCTTCACTGGCTACAGAGGCAAGAGATGGGAGGAATGGGGCATGCAACGTATGTCAGATACATCACTGAGAAGGCACAGTCTTCCTCTTCAGCAGGTCTGGTGCCCTGGATTACACTAATAAGCACCCAAACACTGGTTTTGCACTATTTATTGAAGACTTCAGGTGACAGCACAGCAGGTTAATTTTGAATCATGCCACAAGAATGTTAAAAACAGGAATTGAGCCGTATGTTCCCTGCCCTCTCCCCCCACTTACTGGAGACACAAAAAAAAAAAAAAAAAGAGGCAAAACCAAACAAACTTCACTTCAACCCCTTGCCTTTGCTTACTGAACAGGATGATTCCTTAGGTAGTGGGAAGCTGGAAGTGTTCATACCACAGTGCTGCTCACCAGAACTGGGACAAGTCTTGCCAGGTGACCCACAGAGCTGCTTCTGCCAGTGGCATCTCCACGGGTTAGTCATCAGGCAGCACAGTCCCAAGCACAGGGCAATTTCTTCAAAGAGAAACAAAGTGCCTTCATTTTCAGATACATGTTTGTTACCTGTGCAGTAACCTATGAAACAGGGTGGTAAGGGGACTGCAGAGCTTCAGTTTTAGCTTGCAGACACACTCATACACAGGTGTGTTCTGCACCAGGTTCCCTGCTCTCCACATGGCTACATTATGCTCCTGCCTGCTCTGGACCAGCAATAGAAGATGCTGTTGGTGTAGCTAGGGAGGGGAAAGCTGTGAACTTGTTCTCCCCCCATTGAAAAAAGACCCATTTGGCTTCTGAACAAGTGTGATAGAAGCGTCAGTAAATTCAGGCATTTTTCCTTTCTTTCCAGCATGTTTGAGCACCCTGGACTCAAGCAGTCTGTGTGAGGCACAGAGGGCGCTGATTTTTCTTGTGGGAGAGCTCCTCTGGGATCCAGAGGGAGAAATGACAAAAGACCACAGCCAGGAAAGATGGGGACAGGTAAAATTTCTCTGTGCAGAGGACTTTTCTCTGCCTCACATGTAATCAACTACTTACTGACCAAAGCACTGCTGATTCCTTCAGATCAAGCCTTTACAACAGTCCAGGGCTATATGTGAGCAGCACAAGCAAGAGGGAGACTACCTAAGCCCTTTCAGGGAACCTCGGCAAGCTGCAGAGAATCCTATCTCATTATTATGAGCTTAAGCTGCTGATAAAGTTGTGCTACAGTTCAAAACAAGACACTTTTCAACTACCCAGCTTCTTCACCAGCCCAAAAATCACAAGAAAACACTTTGTAAGAGAAGCAATCTGCTTCGTCACTTCCTCCGTTTCTAGTGAGAGCCACCCTGGGCAGCTGGAGGAATCCCTGCCCAGCTTGCCTTCCTGTTCCTCGGTACCATGAAGTCAGAGTCCCCAGTGACAGCACAGCACGATCGCATAAGGCAGCTCTGCCAGCACCTGGCCAGGACTGAGGGTCCAAAAGAGCCCTGGCACAAGAAGTGGAAAGCAGCAAGCAAAGATGAGGGATGGGATGGGAAACAGAACAGCAACAAAAAGGAAAGTGAGGCTCATTTTTGCTTTTCATTTAGCAGACTAGGGAGTCTCTCTTTAAAGGTGACTCATCCAGGGCAATACCAGGCATGGCTTCTTCTGTTAACACACCCTTGGCAATAGCAGTTCAGTTAGTTACTGACTGGGTATCAAGACATCAGCAGCCAGCATGAAGAGCCTCTTTAACTTGCTACAGAGTCCACTAGCACTTACGCACTTTGAGGAAGAGCAGAGAAGGAGAGAGGGGGGGCAAGCCATCCCTCCTACGCAACTTTACCACCAACTCTTCACGTCCGCGAGCCACCACAGCCCACTCGCTCACCTCCATTGCTGCCAGACACACCGAGACCCACCACAAGAAGCGTTCTATCTTTTCACATTCCACCGTGCAGCACGGCGCTACCGACTGCACGTCGGGGGTCCGTCAGGCCAAGGATGGAAAGCCGCTGGAGGCAGGACAGTGGCGTTGGATGGGGGGTGAGTCCTTTGCATGCCGGAGCCCCTCACCTGGGTAGCGGGGCGCCGTAGCGTCGAGGCATGGCTCCGCGGAGGCGAGACGGCCGCACAGCGATGTCCGAGGAGCAGGTTAGCCGCTGTCACACGCACAGTGGAGTCGCCGAGAGCACAATGTGCGTTAGTCAGTGGCTCACCTGCTCCTGGAGGGTGACGGGGGGCGGCGGGGCCCACCTGCAGCACAGGAGACACCGGGCAGCGTGAGTGATGGGGCGGGGGGTCGCGCCGTGCCCGGGCTCCGAGGCGCGCCTCGGCACGGAGGGCTGCAATTCCACGCACCCACCCGCGGGATATGCTCCCTCGTGCCGCCCCGGGGACGGCGGCACCCCCTCCGTTGCCGGGGCGGGGGCGAGGGAGGTTCTCTCCCCGTCACGGACGCTGCTCACCTGCGCTCCCACTGCTCCACGCTCCCCCCGCCGCCGCCGCTGCCAACTTCTCGCACTGCCCCGGCCCGGCCCACGCCGCGCGCCGCGACCCCTCCCCGCCCCGCCCACTCAGCCGGGTCCGCCAATGGCGACCCCGCCCGCCCTCCCGTCGGCCCCGCCCCCGCACCGCAGTGGCCAATGGCGGCTCCATCACCGCCCGCGGGCCGCGGCGGTGGGGCGGGGCAGGGCGGGCCATGCGGCCCCCCCCGCCCCCTCGGCAGTGACAGCGGCGGGCGCGGCGCGTTCACTTCTGCACGTCGCTGCTGCGGGGAGGAACCATTTGTACCTGTTGAAACGCCGCCCGCCTCCCATTCACCCCGCCCTCGCCGAACCCCTCCCCGCCCTCGCCGCTACGCCTCACGCCGGTGGCCGCTAGCGGTACCCCCATATGCCGCCGCAGCCGGCGGAGAACCCCTTTCCCTCTGGAGCCCCCTTGCCCACTCTCTTCTCTCCCCCAATCCCCTTCGTCCCCTTCCCGCCCCCACCGCAGCCCGGCCCATGGTACGGTCCGCCAGGGCCGTGCCATCAGGGCAGTGTCGGGGCGCACGTAGGCGGTGCGCGGGGAGGGGGGGTGGTTGGCCGCACGCGGGGCCACTACCGCGGTTGGGAGGGGCGGGGAGTCGCCGGCTGGCCTCCGGCCTCAGCTGCTGCTTTGCACTTTATGGTATTAAATTTTACGTTGCTATATTAGGTTTTTTAGTATTTTTTTTCCTCATTGCTCCCCACCGGGTTGTGTGTGTGGAGGGGTGGATCAAAGAGTGCTACAGGCGTACCGCAGCCTGGAAGGTCCCACTCTGTGCCGGGGTGGCTTCAAGTGGCAAGAGCCCAGACACCCCGGGAGTCTTTTTCCAGCAACTTCCCCAAAAAAAGGATGGGCAGCTGAAGGCCGCCTGTGTGTTCTCAGTTAACAGTGCAGATCTTCATATTGGGAGAGCTTGCTCTTGCCCATCAACCTGCAAGCCAGCAGCCAAGCAAGGTCAAAATGCTGAAAATTTTAGGGCACCTGGAGGATCTGCTAAGCACTAAAGGTAATGCTTTATGGAAGGGCATAGCACTGTCCAGCAGAAGTGAAGAGCCCTGTTTGGAGGCACAGAGTCAGACATGGAGCCGGCAGGCTGGCTCCCATCTGAGGAAGTGAGCACGTTTGGTGGGACCCCTGCTTCATCCATACTACTGATGTTCAGGAAAAAAACACTTTGGGTGGAAACGTGGCCACTGACCAAACAGTAGCCAGACACCACATCTCTGCTGAACTGATATTGCACACTGTCTAGCAAAAGATATGAGCTCTGATCATCTCTTGTGAAAACTTCCTGAGCACCAGCTGTTGTGGCTCTAACAGGTATTTTGCAATCTGGTGCTCCTCCTGCAAGGTATGGTGCAAGATTTAGAAGCAAAACCCACCGTGGGTTCCCTGATAGCTGGTGGCAATTTCCCACCAAAAGGATTTTCCTATGTGTTCTGCTGATAGCTGGTGGCAATTCCCCACCGAAAGGATTTCCCTGTGTGTTCTGCTGGAGCGCTTACCAGTCCCCCGTGTCTCTGCTCTCCCGTTGCTGGGGCAGGGGAGGGAGGGCAGGGGTCACCCCTCTTCTGCGTGACAGCCCGCACAATGACAGCTTCTGTTGCTGTTTTGCGTGCACGCCATGTGGGGGGTTTTTTTGTTTTCACTCAGCAGCTGTAGGGAAAAAAATCACGTCTTTTATGTCCCCAGCACAGGGCTTGCACTCAGATTGGAGCGAAATCTGCCATGGAGCACGCCGGAGTGAGCCAACACAAAAAGCAAGACACGGCCATGGAAAATACTTGCTTTGTCTAAAAATAGGTGTTTTGTGTGGAGTAACATGGCTGGGTACTGCCCCAACACCTCCCTGCCCACGCTGCTGCTTCTGCTGGGCTGCTCCATGGGGCATGCTTGTCGTCTGCTGCTTTGCTCTGCCAAGTCCCTCGTCTTGTCTTCCAGGTGGTGCCTTACATTTCAGGTTTCATATTAAAAATATAAATAAATAAAATCATTCTTCTCTGACTGTAAGCGCACAGGGAAAGAGCGTGTTTTGATGCACTGCTTGTACAGCTGGCTGCCTGCATAGTCAGGCTGCGCATGTTGGTTGGACCTCCCTGGGCGATGTATTAAACCATCCGGCACAGAACGGGGCTGGAGAGGTGCCAGCTGACCAACGGGTGGGCAGGCGGACAGCAAAGCGCTCTCCCGCAGCCCAAGTGAAGGGTGCAATGGGTGCTTGCTCTGGAGGTACCATCGTGCATGTCTTTAAACAAACAGCAGGAACCCCCAGGCTCAGAGGATGGCCTGGCATCACCCTGGCGAGGCGCCGGGACAGGGAGCTTTCCAAGCAATCCCGGTGCGTGCTCTTGGCCCTCAGCCCCTGCTCCAGCTCCGAACGAGCTCCTGGCTCAGCCCTTAATCTCCGGGATGAAACTTCCTGCTGACACGGCCGGGGCTGCTCCGGGCAGAGCCTCCGCTCATCCCGGCCCTGAAGCTCTTCTCTTTGTTCCCAACAGCCGTTCAGTCGCCGCGGCGGTGCGGCGCTGCCAGAGCCCCGACGTGCGCGGTGAGAGAAAACCGCGTCTGCTGACGGAAGAGTGCCGCGGGCTGCCCCTCCGCCCGGGCTGCCCTCCCTCCGCCCGGGCTGCCCTCCCTCCGCCCGGGCTGCCCTCCCTCCGCCCGGGCTGCCCTCCCTCCGCCCGGGCTGCCCTCCCTCCGCCCGGGCTGCCCTCCCTCCGCCCGGGCTGCCCTCCTGGCACGCCCTAGCGCAACGCCGGTGCCGTCGTGCGGGAGGCCCCTTGCTACCCCCGGGGGCCGCCAAATGCCGTATCAACTAACGTGCCATTAGAAAGTCGTCTCTTAACAGCGCAGATCTTGTCTTTTCAAACACGAGGCACTTTGTGTTTCCTGGCTGCGGCTTCACCAGGGTTCTCACCCCAGCCGTCCCGCTTCACCCCTCTCCCACAGCCCCGAGCGGGCAGCCAGCAGCATGGCTGGCGCAGGTTTTGGTCCCCTGTTTGCAGGAAAAGGACCTTATTTTCCCCCCCCGACTCCGATTTCTGACAATGACCTGAGTGTCTGCGAGGACACAGGCGTTACGTCACGTCCGCCTGTGCTCCCCTTGCCGGCGGACAGCCGAGCCTGGGCAGAGAACCACAGCCGAGGAAACGCTGCCAGGGGAAAAATACCCCTTCCTCCGCTACGTGCGTGCGGTCATCATGAGGAACGGGAACATTGCGTTGGGATCAGCTACGCGTAGTTAGAGGGGGAAAAAAAATCACCCGCGATCTGTGCCGCTTTGAAGAGATGTTTACAAGTGATCCGTGTCCTCACAGACCGCACGATTTCCCTCCCGGAGAGCAGCACGCGCCCGGCTGCGCCCGCCCTGCCGCGCTGCCGCCGCCAGCAGCTGGGAAGGCGCCGTCCGCCGACCTTCCCTGCGGCTTTCCCTGGTACGACGGCAGCCCAGCCTTCAGCCTGAGGTGCCACCGCGGGGCACCGCCACCGCCCGCGCGGGCTGACGGGCTGAGCTCCGTGAGCAGTGGCCCATCTCCGGACACACGGGGCCGGGCGGGGCGCAGGCAGCTACGCGGGCCCAGCCCCCCGCTGTCCTCGCGGCCTCGACACCTACCCGGCTCGGTGGCCTTTGCGCCCCCTCCCCCCACCCCAAAGCCCGGGGCCACCGGCCGAAGGGACAGCGAGCCCTCTTGGGATGTCAGGGCCCCTCTCAGGCCTGCTTCTGAGGGGCAACGAGGAGGCGCCGGTGGGAGACAGACACACCCGTCCCCGCAGCCGCGCTGCGCGGCGCTGCCCGCTAGCTCTGAGCTCCCTCCCCTCGGGGCGGTGCGGCCCCGCCCTTTCGCGGCTTCGCAGTGGTACAACCCGGTGCACCCCTCCTCCAATGGTTCACTCTTTAGGCCGCTCTCCCCCCTCCCGCGAATGGTTTATCCTGTTGCCTCTCCCCTTCCCGAGCGCTCGCGTAGTGGTTCAGTCCTGCTGCCACCGGCGCTTTCGTGACCCGGAAGTGTGCCGGCAGCACTGCCGGGGCAAGGGGGTTTCTGTCTAGGCAACCTGCTACGGGGCCCGGTTATGTGAGCGCTCTGCCCTTCTCCTCACGTGAGTGCCCAGGGATGGGGCGGCTACCGGGCCCTGCTTGGTGGAGGGGGGCGGCGGCGGGCCGGGCCAGGCCAGGCCGGGCGGCGGCAGCGGGCCGAGGGCCCGAGTTGCGCGGAGCGGCCGTTCCCCGCCGCGGCGGGCTGTCAGCTCCGGAGCGAAACTGCCCCGCCGCGCTCGGGATTTTTTATACGGTTGTGTTGCTATAAACGTATTTATTCATTTATTTTCTGAGTAATCGCCGGCGGCAGCTGCCTGGCGGCTGTCGGGATGCGCGGCGGAGCGGCGCCGCTGCGGGGGGGGGCTGCCCCTGCCCGGGGAGTGTTCTGGGCCGTCCAGAGCCGCGTTTCCCGGGGCAGCGGCCTCGCGGCGGTACCGTTGCCGAGCGCGCGGAGGCGCCGTTGCCAAGCGCGCGGAGGCGTCTCTGCGCGCGCCGTTAACGGCGCCGGCCTGGGGAGCGATCCGGCGCGGCGGCGAAGGCAGCTTCATTTGCTTCGTCGTCCACCCCTCCTCCTGTTGTTTGCCGTGCACGGGTGAGCGCGTTAGAAGTTAAAAGCTATTTCGGCTTTCTTCAATATTGGGGTCTTGGTGGCCAAGGGCTAACAAGTAGAAACGAGGTTTCCGTGCGTTTTTAAACACCCATTAGCCTATTGCAAAAGCGTGTTTGGGCTTGAAAACTTCGTTGAGGGCCTTGTGCCTTCCTGACGGCTTTTTAAGGTGTGTAACAATGGGGTGGGTGTGCGTCTTCACAACAGAATAGAACGTCCTGAACTGGAAGGGACCCACAAAGACCATCGAGTCCCCTGCTGGTGGTTGCATGGATGCGTTGCTGATGCGTTGCAGAGGCGTTAGCTGTGTTATTTCCTTTAGGTCAGTAGATCTTGTTTCCTTTGTTATGCCCAGAAAAAACGGTCGTTTAAGTAGGGGGGGTGTTTGGTTTTGTGGCAGGGTTTTTTTTTGTGTTGTGGTGGTAGTTTTTGTTTGGTTTCGGTTGGGTTTCGTTGTGGCTTTGGGGTTTTTTGTTGTGTTTGTTGTTGAGTTTTTTGTTTTGTTGGGTGTTTGGTTGGTTGTGTTTTTTTTTTTTTTTCTTCCAGCTGTGCCCATAAACAGCAGGGAAAATTGTACTTTAAAGATGGGAAGGGTGTTAAAGACTGATGCTGAACAGGAACTCACTAGTAAGGGTGACTCTTTCTAAGAAAATAACCCTGTTAGGAAAGAGGAGGATGTGCGGCGTTAGAGAGTGTTTGATTCACAGCTGGAGATGGAGCCAGTGGTTTCAGGGAATTGCAGGCTGGGAGCTGAATAAAGCTTGGCTGCTGTTTTGAATACAGAGGTACAAAACGCTCAGCTGCTCCTCTGGGTAAGATGCCACACTTCAAGAGTGCCTTTGCAAAATCCATGTGTTGCTTTGTTTGTGTTACAAACTCCCTGATGGGTGCAGTGTCAGCTTCTGGGATGGCTTTGGTGGACAGTTTTGGGCCTGGAATTTAGGGTGGCTAAATTTAGGGCAGGACCAGGATGGGGGAATGGTAAGTACCCCCTTACCTACCCTAGGATTAATTTTCTGTGCCTTATTTGTTAAGTTCTTAGGCACTTCCATTATTTAAATAATTACATGGAGAGTTCTGATAGTGGTATGTAAGAATTAATATTTTCATAATTTAAACAGGGGAAAGTTGGATCTAAATTCAGATTTGAGGGCTTTCATAAAGCTTCCTGCGCACACTAGATTTGCATCATGTGACTTTAGACTGTAGGAGCTTCTTGTAAATTTGAACACTTTTCTGACTAGTTCCTCTTTTACCTTTGGAATGTGGTGGTGGCAGATACTAGTCACACCATATTCAGATGCTCCAGGCCCCTAATAGTCTTTGTAGCCTGCTGCTGGACTCCCTCCAGTAATTCCTTATCCTTCTTAAACTGGGGAGCCCAGAACTGGATGCAGTACTCCAGATGTGGCCTCACCAGGGCAGAATAGAGCAGGAGGAACATTACCCTGAATGTTACCCAAGCAGATTAAAATAAATGCCTTGTCTAGTAGCTCTTCTGTTTCTGAAAACTAGAAACTATGGTAAGAAGTTGGTGATGAAGGGGGTCGGTGGTGGAAAGGTGTGTTTGACTCAGAGTCACTCCCTGTTTTAGGTGGCTCTGTCAGCTTCATGTCAGAATGAGGTGGAGCTTGAGTGTGTTTTGCAGACCATGTCTCCTCTTTTGGTTAGAAACCTGCACTTCCCTTCTAGCTGGAACATACTCAAAATACATTAAAATACTGAGTTGTGGTAATGCGTAAAGATCTTGGTTCAAAAAAACTGTGTGTTTACTGAAGAGCTTGTTTGATAAACACTTATTCTGGAGGAAATAATCATCTTTGTTCTTAAAGCCAACAGAAAACCCTATTGCTAATATGGCTTGAAGAAAGTATTTGTAATTGCTATTTGTACAATTAAAATGAGTTAAGGCAGCTCGTTGTAAAAATGTAATCTGTCTTAATAGCAAAGCCCAGGCTTACAATTTATATTGCAGCAGCAGCTGTGCTGCAGTAGGCACGCATCACTCAGTGCAAATCCAGCTTGGCCCTTCTGAGGTTGTGCCCTTGCACAGGGAACCTAGGGCTGGGGAAAATGTGCTTGAACATGTAAAGTGATTGAACACCTGTCACACACTCATTGCTTATGTGGTTTGGTATTTTAGTAAAATATTGTGAGGTTCTTTTAAATGAGAATTTGAGAACGGACAGACATTAAGGAGTACGGTGTCTGCCTTTGGCAGACCTAGTGTGCAACCTGTAATTCAAATACTGGATGTGCTGTGTGCAGACTACCAATGTGTAAATGATTCACCTGCTCAGGGAACTGAAATGGGCTTTGCTGTAAGCGGTGACACCTTTTGTTAGTGGTTTTGAGCCGAAAGACAGGGGATCTCCGGGCAGGTTACCCTGCATCTGCATTTGCGAGCTGCCTGGTGGGGAAGCACCTTAATTACTCTGAATAGAGTCCTTTAAGTGGGATGCAGAAGAGAGGATCGGCAGATGGGAGAGCCTCCGCTGCCAAAGGGAGTTCTGCACATCACGGGATTTTCCAAGTGAGCAAGCGGAGAGGGGTTGGTTACAGTGGTGAGGGTAGGTCCTTGGTACCTCTGGAACAGGGATAACCAGTTGCTTTTCAGCCGTCTGGGCTTTTATGTTATGGAAGTGTGTAGTTAAGGTTTGCCTCAGAGGAATGACTACAGTCTCCTTCTAAACAACCTTCTTGGTTTACCTAATAGTAATAAAAATGCTTCCTATCTATTTTATATCTGCTGGTTCTAGCTCGGTAGGACTTAGAAAAATTCTAATGTGGTAAGTGCTGGAACAAAAGCTGGGCTTTTGTATAGGTAGGTGGGTGAGCTTTCTGAAGTTTATAATAAATGTGTTTGTGTTTTGCCTTCCATAAGGAAAAAAAAAACCCAACCAACCAAAACAAACAAACACAAACAAAAAACTTTGGAAATGCTTTGTTCTTAAAAAATAAGAGAAAAAGCTTTGGTTTCCTTTTTTTGTTGTTGTTTTTTGTTTTATTTGTTTTGTTTTTTAAGAGGAGCTGCCCAGTTTGGAAAAGATTTTTCCTAAAGTAAGATTTATGATGTGCTTCAAATCTCAAATTCACTTCATTTTGCTTTTTCTCCTTGACTCTTCCCAACTGTCCTCAAAAGAGGCTTTTATTTTCACTGACAGGATTTGAAAACTTGATTGTTTGCTGCAATACCAGATTTTCCTTAACTCTGAGTTTTGCCTCCGAGCAAAGTAGAAGCCTGCATTTGCAGCATAAATATGTCAGTTTAGATTGTCATGTCACAAGTGGTGATTTGTTTGCCTCTGTGCTTAAATGATATCCTTCTGTGGGGTAGCGGGGTGAAAATAACATGAGTAGTTGTTTTATTCCACAGCAGTGAAGACATGCATGCTGTTTGCACAGCAGTGATTTAGTATAAGTTGTTCAGAACTGTGGTTTTTGGGAATCACTTTTAAAAATAAGCACAGTCAGGAAAGGATCTTTTTATTGCTTTGCTTTAAGGAGAACTAGGGAGCAGGAGCTACAGGTCATTGTAGCAACGAAGTGGAGGCTCATGCCCGGTTTACCTCCACAGCGGCTGTGGTTGGCCTCAGAATGCTGTCTCTGGCTGGATGTGGCAGTGACAGCCAGGCAGGAACCCACTCTGTTCCCACAGCCTGCCAGTGGAGAAGTGATACAGGCAGAGGTTCTGCGTAAAATCTAAATACACTGTTTAAATTCCTGCTATGTACATAATAGGCCTGCTGCTGCCCTGCTCTGGGCATGATGCAGCCAGTCTCTGCCCTCATGTATCCTGGCTCTAACGTCACCACAAGTTTTGCGTGGTTAACTTAGCTTTTGTGAGGATATTATATAATTGAATTTGTTTGAATAATTCATACGCACACACTGCTGAAACTTGAAAAATAGCGTTCTTCCTATTTTTTTTTCAGTTACCTCATGGAGTGATTGGCTTTTGATGAGTTTCTGTGTTTTCAGCCAACATAAAATGTTTTTAAACACAATACTGTTAACAGCCACAAATTTAGCTAAAGATTTAAACCTCTAGGCAAGATTCTTACTGAAGTTAGGAGAAATCTTTACCAAAAACTTGATAGTGTTCGGGCTCAATTGTTTTTTTCTTCTTAGCTTTTTCTTTTTTTTTCTTACCCTGAGTATTTAATGAAGACTCCATTTGCAGTCTAGTCTAGTCTAGTTTAGCGAAACCTGCATTTTTAAGGGTCTTAAGTGCAGAGCTGTGCTATATGGCTCAAAACCAGGCCATGCAAGTAAAGGTACACATCAAGAGCACTTGAATAAAACCTGGTTTGTTCCAAAAATTCTCTTTAATATGCAAGCTATATAATGTGGAGCAGGGAGAGTGGGATAAGAACTCCAGATTGAAACTTTTTTGGCATGCTTGTAGAATAATCCTTTTTTTTTTTTTTAATTGTGATATGCCATCTAGCTTTAAGTGTCAATTAATTATATTTTCCCATGAGTTGCTCATAGAAGTTTGCAGGGATCTCTTTCTTAATGCTTTGTAGTGTTATAAATTATAAACTCTGTTTTGATTGTCTTGAATTCGGCTCAGGAGACATCTGTCAGTATCTGTCAGTTTTATTGCCAGTCTGTGCTAATTCACAGTAATTAATGTGATTGCATAATTAATATGCAACAAATCAAGTCATCTCATTCCTGTAGAATAATGGTGGTGAGGTCTGAGACTTCTCTATTTTGTGTCAGAGCTGTGAAAAGGCCTTTTTTTCAAAAGACTTAAAATACGTAATGTTTCTTCTTTTTTCTTTTAAGGTGAGCAAGATAGAGTATTTTGATTTGAAACACATACTGTCATGCTGTTAGGCCTTGGTCAAAAGGTTTCAGTTGCCTTTCATTTTTGCATTTTATTGCTAGTCCACAGGATGGTTTTGGTTTTCTATTCCTATTTTCAGTGGGGAGTTCTGGCTATATATTTTTGTGTCACCTAGGAGCCCAAGATAAAGCTGAATCTTTCACCTAAACAGAGTTTCACAAGCAGCTGGTTTCATCTAGCTCAACAGGGCTGTGAAACTTGAGGTAACGATAACTGCTTACCTGTAGACACCTCTGACTTGAAACTGAGAAAACTACTCAGTGTGACGATCCTTTGCTGTAGCGCAATGTCCCTTCTACCATTTGCATCTCCACAGATGCATTGGATGCTCTTTGCCAGGCTGATGCCTGCTCTGCTTGTGTAGGTAGTGCACTATCTCACTGAAGTCTGCCTTCTTGCAGGGAGGAGATTCCAAATGTCCTGCCATGGATGATGACAGCCAGGATGAACTGATCAACAAGAATGCTGCTTTAAGCAAGGGCAGAAGACCAAGTTTCGTGCTCCTCAGTGAAACAGGTAAATGCAGCCTCTCTGTGTGTGCACACTTCTAGGTTGGGAGAACCTATTGGATAACCTCCAGAGAGAAGTAAAGATATAATTGTGACCATTTATTTATTTTTCTCTGAGATTTTTTCTTTTTTTTGTTTGCTTTATAAATTCTGCATCTCAGACTGCTGGCATGCTTCCCTGGAATTTCTTAGAACAGGCAGCTTTGATACCACTGAGGAAATTTGGGCTTTCACTTCATATATAACATCCTGTGTAGGAATACTGGTGTGTCCTTCACTGTTCTGCTTGTCTATCTGCATCAAATAGATATTTTCCTCTTTTCTTTTTAAGAAAGCAGTAGTTCAGAAGATGATACCGGAAGTGAAGACGAAGATGATGACACCGAGGAAGAGGGAGGTGAGGACGACAATGGAGAAAGTGAAGATGAAGACCTAGGTAGGTCTGCTAATGTGCATTAACAGGCTTTTTTTTTTTTAATAGTTGGATGAAAGCTTTCCTCCAGAAATTAACCGTGAAATGTAAATCCACAGATGCTGCTGTGTCAGGCCAGTGCCCAAATCCTACAGTAATAAACAAACAAGGAATGTTTCCCAGTTTCTAGGTTAATAAATCATTTGTATTTTTGAAGACCATCTGCTAGCCGAAGTGATGTAGTTATAGTCAGTAGAAGTGAAGTCAAAATCACAGCAATGGCTCATGCTGTTTTTTCACTTCAAAAAAACATGTATGTTTGTTTGCTTTGGCATGGGGCTCTAAAATGAATGTTGTGATGGGGAATTTTGGAAATAAATCACTATTACTGTTAAGCCTAGGGAGGAGGGAAGAAGACTTGATTGATTTTTCTTTGAAAAAGGAGTGTGGATGTTACTTGGATTTTTTCATTTTACTGAAAGCGTACTCTGTAGATGCATGTACTTCTGAAACTGCTACACTCAAATTATTATTTGGATAGAAAAAAAAAGTAGTTTTTTGTCACATCTCAAAGCTTGTTGGGAAGCCAAGAGCACAGTTTTCCAAGTTACTAGTTAGACTGATTTGAACACAGACTAAAAGGTTGATGCCAGGTGCCAAAAAGCTTTATTGATCCGTCATTTAGAGTATTCTCTGCTGGACTCCATTTTCATTCTTAAAAAAAATAAAGCTGCCCTCCACCCCTCCAAAAATCAAACAAACAAAAAAACCAAATAAGTGGGAGGTTTTCATAGGTAACTTTTCACTGCTTCTTGAAAATGTCAATGTATTTCACAGGTTTTAGGGAAAGACTAAGACGTTTCTGTATTTTGTACCAAGAATAAAAACACCTTTCAGCAGTGTGTGTTGAGTGTTTAAAATAATTTTACTCAAAACCAAGCTTATTTATGCAGTCTTCAGCTGGGCACCCAAATGCCTTGATTATCAAAATAATGATTTACTGTTGCTATCTCTAACCTGTTCTTCTGCAAGTGAGCATATTGCTGCTGCTTGTTCTTTGGAGTGTCTATTGAAAAAAAAAAACAACCAACCAAAAACAAACCAACCAAACAAGCAAAAAACTGGATACATAATAGCTCTTGTATAACTTTATTTTTTTTTACTTCAGTGGTAGCCTGACATATCCTACTCTCTTCTTGTTTTGATAATCTGTTTGTTTTTCTGCTGTCTGTCCTTTAAATCTCTTGCAAGATTAGTCACATTATCAGGCTTTATTTTCTGTCAGAGTAGTCCATTGCTTTTGAGTGAAGGGATTTAGAAAAAAGAAAACGGCAAAAAATATTGCCTCAAATTGGGGAGGTTGTGCTTTGCCCTTGTAGACCCATAAAATAAGTTTACTTGGAATTTTCTGTGAACATGGTACCCCATCCTGCCCACCCCCTTTGCCCTCGCTGCTGAAACCCTGCAGCACACAAGAGCTGTTTGTCTGACTTTTTAAGATTTTGAAGATGATGATGAAGAAGAGGAGGAAGAAACTGAGGCCACTGTGAAGGGATTGGCTGATTCTCAGAAATTAGAGACACATGTAAGGAGAGTGGGCGTTTCTTCTGATGAGGATGGTGAAACCTGCCCCATTTGCCTCAACACGTTTACGGATCAGCCTGTTGGAACTCCTGAGAACTGTTCCCATTTCTTCTGCTTGGACTGCATTGTGGAGTGGTCTAAGGTGAGCTGTTTTGTCCCTGATGTCACGTGGCCTTCTGGTGTGCTTTGCTCTCTCCCCTCTGATCATGCTGTAATGAGAACTGTAATATTTATATTTGCTTGCTTAAGCTTTTTTACACAGACCTGGGTTACTGCTCTATTTGGCAGGACTCATGTTTGTGAAGTGTGGATCTGTTTTTCTTGTACCCGTTCTGATCTGTTCTGTTCTCTGAAAGCTGCAATGTCATAAACAAGTGGTTTTCTCTGTGTATATATTTCTCTGTATATCTATGTTTATGTCTTGTTGAGTTCTGTGTTGTGGCTGTTGGATGGGGGTCTGTTGTGACAGTGATTGTTTAAACATGCCACAGTATCAGCAGTTAAATTGAAAAAAATATCACTCTTACTAAATATATTTGCCCAAAAGAAAGAAAATGCCATAAAACATGAGCACTGTTTCAAGGCAATGTTTGGAAGAACTTTGTTGCTTTGGCAATTGAATAATAATTAAATAACTGATATAATCGCTTTTCTAAAAATGCATGTTTTCTCTGATACAAGGGGTTGTTTGTAAGCCACATAAATCAGATTTAAGTACTTAAAGTATCAAGACCAATAGCTGCTAAAATGATTACTACATGAATTTAATGCTTATTACAGTAATAATTTAATATTTCCATTTAAAAATGAAATCAAGAGAGGTGTTAATTAACTGAACGGTGTGGGTTTCTTTTTTTTCTTCCTAGAATGCAAATTCCTGTCCAGTGGATCGAATCTGTTTTAACTACATTATCATTCGGGCACATTTTGGTGGTAAAATCTTAGAAAAGGTAAGCTTTCTACTCTACCAAGCAACAAGGCCAATTAAAATTTAAAATACCCATTTGAAGGTTTATACTTCTAGCATGTTTATCTGATATTTGGCATCTTGATGGATTATTTCTTAACTATTTTGAGATGGCCTTTTAAGGAACTGTTACAATTTTTCTTCCTCTTTAATCATGTTTCCTGTAGTATTGTGTGTGGATTTAAGTCTGGCATTGTTTCTGATGGCAAAAAGGTGGATTTCATAACTGCCTCTTTAGCATAGTGGATGTTTGACTCTAAGCTGTTCTGCATTTAAAAGCCTGTCCACATGGGGGAACTTGCCCTGTATACTGCACGTGCTGTTATAATAAGAATAGGAATAATCAAGGTTATGCATTATCTCTTCCTTATGTCTTGCAATCAGCTACACTGTGTAGCAGTTGGGTTTGTAAGGGGAGAGAGACACAAGGCAATAGTAGAGCTCTTGAAGGCACAGGTTGAGTGTGCCAGTAGTCTCTCACAAAAGAATATTGAAGAGCTGTCATTGCTTTTTATTAGTATCAGGAACATGTTGGTTTTCAGGGGACATCATGGAGTTTGATGCTCTGTTTTCATAAACTGATAGTTTATTTTTAAGTGTTTGCATTTTAAAAGAAGTGCAAATTATCATTTAAATCATATGTTTAGGTGGGAAAAAGTGCTAATTTTTCTCTCTTTTGTTTTCGGGGTTTTCTTTTTTGTCTGACTGCTTTAGATCTTATTTTTGGTTTAATTTTGGTTTCACTTTTTCTTAAAATGTAGTTCTCTGTAGTTGGTGTCTGAGAGTAGACAAGTTCAGTAGATATTGTCAAGCATTTGGTCCTTGATGTTCTGAAAGAACTAAATGAAGGCTCTGGTATTTAACAGCAAGTTTGGTTCATTCACTCTTAGATTTCGTTGCAGGTGCTGTTGATGTGACAATGGATTTTAGAAAGTGCCATGTTCTGTATAAAATGTGAATCCCTCTTATTTAGATTCCTGCTGAGAACACGAATACTCAGAGTTATGATGATGATGATGATGAGGATGATCCAACCTTCTGTGAGGTGTGTGGCAGAAGTGACCGTGAGGATCGCCTGCTGCTGTGTGATGGCTGTGATGCAGGGTAAGAAAGGTTGAAATGAATGCAGCACCTGAATCATTGCAGATGGCACTGCGGGGCTGGCCTGTGTTTGGTCCACAGGCACTATCTGGTCTGTAGGCTGCCTCTCACAGCTCTTTTCAGGTTCATCATGTGGCCACATTTGTATCCATATAGTGCAGACATCCCCGTCATGTGACAGAACCTTTTCTAGTCACGTAGCAGCATCTGTGTGGAAAGTCCTGCACATGTCAGTGCTGCAGTTCACTGAACAGGGGATGAAGTTGTTTGTGCTCATCCGTGCAACATCTGAGTGCAAGAAGGGTGAAAAGTATATACCCTTTATGTCTCCTTGAGAGGGTGCATGACTTGTCCCAAATGACTGAGCATTAGTACTGTGTGGGAGCAGTGCTTGTTTTGAGGTCTTTTCTTTATAGACAGAGCTATTAAATTATTCCCTTACTCTTGCTCATTTCTGTCTCTAACATATTTTTTTCCCCCTCTTAGATTAATAAAATAAGTGTTTAAGTAGAGGCATCAAGATAGTTGAACACAACTTTGGGCCTACATTCTTCTGCTAAAATTTAAAGCTCTTTTACTGTTTAATCAGTCTTGCAGCATTGTCAATTTTATGATGTCAAAAGTTACCTATTGAACAAAGAGGGATACTTGCCTGCAATAAATATATAAAATGATCTTTCAAAAATTACTTCTAGCAAGCTAACTAGACATCTGCTAAGTCTAGTTTTGTCTTTGTTCTGTAGTGTCCCTATACACTGATTTACCTTCTGGAGAAGAGACAAAATCAGGGACACTAAATATTGTTAAGCATGTCATCAGAAAACTAAGTTTAAAATACTTAACCAAAACCAGTGTTTCATAGGTCTTATCTGAAGTCATGTCTTTCAGTTTTCCTGAACTTTCATAAGCCTTATCTGAACTCAGGGTATTGCTTCAGATTTTCCTTTGTGGTCTCTCAGTAGTTCCTCTGATATTTTTTTCCCCCAAGTCTGATACAGTATTTTTGATTTTTATTATATTTTTTCTAAAATAAGTTCTTTATAAATATGTGACTTCTAGAGTTAGCACTTCAGAAGAAAGAACTTAGTCTTTACTGTCTCTCTGTGGCTGACGTTAACTCTAGAAAAATGTAGAATAGATTGCTTCAAATCCTAGTTTTATTCCTCTACATTTTCTGCGTCACCTGACACTAGGAATGAAATTTTTCAGTTATCTTTGCCAACAATTCTTAAGTCAGTGGAGTCATCCTGTACTTCCATTTCTTTTAGCTAGACACAGTGTTTAAAATGTGTGGTATAATGCTATTATTTTATTACTTTAAGTTATGGTTTAAGTAATCAAATCTTTTTCCATTTAAACCATTTTCAGGTAAGACTTGTTGGAATGTGACAAGATAACTGTCTGAACTGTGTAACAATAGCACTAAGTTTGGTATGAATACAAAAGTGCGCATGTCTAGACACTTGAAAAAACAGTAGAAAAACTGTTAATTGCATTAATGGCATGGCACATTAATGTGTGACTTCATTCAGGTTATCAAATAGCAAGAAGATACTAACACTGATCTACAGATAGGTGTCAAGAATGGGGATACATCCGTGACCAAAATTCCTTAATTTCATAGCTCTAATTTCTCTCATTGTTTGTGAGGACTGAGACAAAATAATGAGGCAGAAGATCCCCAAAAGTGTCCATTCATTCTTTAAAGGTACAAGAAAGAAGTCTGAAATCAGTTCTTCACTGCCAGTCACAGAGCCCAAGAGGTGTGCTGAGGACTTGATGGCCAGTGTCTCTTGCGCTCTGCATTACACGCAAATAATCCTGGCCAGACTGCTTGGGCACACAGAGTCTTTGTGCTTATGTGTGGTTGGGTGCAAGAGTGCAATTAAATGAACTTGGGAAAATAAGTGTTAATAAAATCAATTTACTCCCGAGTGTTTGAGGGTTTGGGGTTTTTTTTGGGTTTTTTTTTGTTTGGTTGGTTGGTTTGTTTGTGTGTCTGTGTGTGTGTGTAAAACAAGTATCACCTTATCTCCTTCTATAAGATACGGCATTGAGTTTTGTTATGATGATTTCCTGTGCGATGAATTTCTTTCCCTATCCAGGGGACTCTAGATAGCTGTTGTAATAGGCTCTCCAGTGTCCAAAGTTTTAGGGCTGAAAGTCCTTGCTTCTCAGGCAGGTCATAATGTGACTTCAGAACTGCCAGAGATAATTTGAACGGTATGTAGTGAAGTTCTTGCTAAAAGTACTTTTGTTATGACTTTGGTCTGAAGCTAACAGTATTACTTGTCAGGATACTGCTCTGACGAAATTATCTCATTCCTGATAGCTAGCAGTCGAAGAATGAACTCTTCTTTCCTGGTGAAGGAAAATACTTTGCTACTCTAATTTTAAAGTAATGATTTGTTGCAAACATTGTTTTTCAACATCTTAAGTTTCTGAAAGAGCATAAAGTCCCATCTGCTGAGTGGTAATCTTTCATGCAAGAAGGACGTGATATTCTACTTTGTATTGACAATATATTTTAGTGTAAACATAATATTGGTGGATTTGACAGTTTAGCTGCAAATTTAGTTTATCACAGCATGGTTGGGAACAGGTTTGTAAGACACAATCTGAAGTTGGAGTGATGGGCGAAAGATAGACTAACAGCTGTAGTCTCTGGGGTTTTTTTGTATTGTTATAAAATGGGGTTAGAGCATCAGATGGATGCTCCTTCCCTTTACTTACTCTGTGGCCAGACACTGAGATGTATTATCAGGCAGTGAATTTTGGCATGGGAAGGTGAAACAGAGAGCTTCGGTCTTTTTTTTCTTTACTTATTTCAGAGTTAAACACTGTACTACATCAGAAATCACAGTAGGGTTTCCCCTTTTAGAGGAAGAACAGAATTGGTCATAGAAATGTTGCTAATTTGAAGCTGAAAACTGGAAGGCTGTGGTTTCTCTGTGTTCCTTGTCTAGGGAACTTGATCTAAGTACTTAGTTTTCATGGAAAGCATCTCATTTACTTGGGAAATCTGTTTAAGTGTAACATGAACATGAGTTGCTTCAAAAATTCTGTGCTACCAACATGTCACTTTGGCTGGGTTTTAATTGCTGAAAATGAAGCTGAATGAATTATGGAAACCAAGTTGGGTAATGCTGAAAGGCTTTCATGGGTAGCTTCTCTGTAAGTGGTTGGTGAGACTGTTCAGGATAGCTGCTCAGCCTGTTGGGTAGAGAACAATTGAAAAGGCCTCCCTAAGGCAGCATCATGCTCTCTTCTTTCCCTTTTGAGATTTGACACAGGCAAGCACAGTTCTCAGTCGGGTGGCGTTTGGAAGTCAAGTGTTGTTAGTCTCCAGTCCTGCAAGCAGCTGTGTGGAGTCAGTGACTGACCAGTGCTCTGCAACCTACCTTGTGCAGTCATGCAGAAATCCTTACCACCAGTTGCCTTAATCAGGCCATGTGTATGTGGGATGCAATGCATTTATTCGATGTAACTAGGCATTGTACTTGACCTGTGTCTAGTCATGCAAAATAAAATATTTGTAAGTGCCAGTGCCAGGTGGCATTGTCTTTCTGGAGATTAGTAGAAGCTGGTGCATAGATCATAGTTTCAAGCTTAAGAAAATACATGCCTTAATGTAGCGTGTGGATAGAGGTAAAAGGCTCTCTTCCCTTTGTAAGGAGCGCGTAGTTTGATTTTTTTTTTTTTTATTTATTTTTTTTTCCCCTCTTATTTTACCAAGGTATCACATGGAATGCCTTAATCCACCTCTGAGTGAAGTCCCTGTAGATGAATGGTTCTGTCCAGTCTGTGTCCCCATGGAAATCGGTGTGGCTGCAGGTAAGGGTTTTGTGGTATCCAGTCAAAGTAAATATTTTTCTCCTGACTTATATGATGTGAAGCATGTGTTGTTTTGAAGAGATGTTTAACCCCTGGTTTTATCTGTTTTAAATAATTGTTTTAATAGGCATTCTCTCTTGAACCTAAAGAGTTGACTTGAACTCTTGACTGATAAGAGGATCTTGTTTATTAAGGTTTTCATCTACAGTTACAAGCTGTGGAGCTGCTTATTACAAGCATTCTTTAACCTTTCTGAGGCAAGCCCAGCACTTCAGTGTGACTGCATTGTATTACATTGGAAAGAATTTATTAGTATCCTGACCTCAGATTGCCAAGGTAGCAGAAATTCCTGTTATCTAGAAAATCATATTTCTGTGTAACAGTCTGAAGCAGTGGTTTCTGCTCATTTCCTTTTGAGAGGATAATGTCTGCCTTTGAAGGTGATTGGTTTAAGAAATCTAATACTGATTTTGTTGTTATTGTCCAGAATTCTTGAAGTGCTTTCACCTATAAAAAGAAAAGTGATGTGGGCATGTTTTCTTTCAAGATACAGGTCATGTCAGTGAAGAGGAGGTTGCTGCCCTTGTGGAGGATGATGATGTTCCTACCACCAGTAGGCCACGCCCTCAAGTCCGAACCCGAGCTATAGCCAGAACTCGGCAGAGCGAACGAGTTAGGGAAACAGTGAACAGAAACCGGATAACAACAGCACAGCAAATTCAGGTATTTAGGAGTATTTGCTAATGAGACTCTTGAAGAACCTTGTAGAAGAGTTGCAGTAAGTCCCCCCTTAAGTAGCTCAGATTGACTGTCCATAGCACAATGGTTAGCAGTTGTGGAGTTCTTTTAAATTAAGATGTAGAACATGTGCAAATTGAGTGCAGCACATGACCAAGACACTCTATTTTGAAATCTGCGTTAGCTTCCTCTCTTAATCTGCATCTTTATCACCTGAGCTGTGAGCAAAATTGTATTCCCAGTGGCTGTTAATGCACATTTATGCACCGCTTCTGTTTTTTCATCATGCTTTTTTGCAGGGACACGGCATGTTTATTTGACATTTGTGTATTTGCTTGTTTGTCGTCCTACCCCCGCTTCCCATAGCGGTAGAACCTGTTGGCCACCTTCAGCCGAACTGAAGAGAAAAATGTATTTTTAAGGTTTCCATGTTTGTGAAAATCGGCCTCTTATTTAAGAGAAAAAAACCCATATGCCACTGTTCTCAGTGATGTGGCACTGTGAGTTTAACCACATTAACAGGTACCAGAGAATCTGTGCGAGAAAGTATCCTGAATACCCAGGGTCCCTCAAATCCTTTACTCGTTGAACTGTTTACTGAAGGTGACTGCTGAGATATTTAGTGATGTTTTTGCTGGCTGGGATAATTATGATCCTTTAGGTAATAACTGGTATGCTTCAAACTGAGAGCTTTCAAACTTGGGAATCTCTTGCCTGCTTTGCCCTCTGGCTTTAGCCAGAGCACTCTGCCTGTTACTTGCATAATTATAAAGAGTCTTAAATTGCACAGGAGCATATGGTGACTTAGTGTGAAAGCAGAACCTGTAAATAACCTCCATAGGACTAGTAATAGGTTAATTGGGTCTTCATTAGTGCTGCTATTGAATTTGATAAAAATGTGTGAAATTCTACCACTTTTGAAAGGAAGAGGAAGATATGACTTGACAGAAGGAAAATAGTTAGTACAAACTATACCTAGAAAGATTATTACAGACTATACCTAGAAAGCCACTATTACTTATTCCCTTTGTCTCTGAATAAAAGTGCATCTAAGATGCACACTAGCTTGTACCTTGAGTTTACTGAAGTTTAATTACAATGGTGAAGAAATATATAAGCTCTTGTCCTCAAAGCATAGAGAGATGTTGATTTCAGATGCTTGGAAGGCTTTAGTGTTTGGGGCAGGGGGGTGGGGCAGTTTGTTTTGTAATTCATCTGTTGTTCTGTAGGTGCCTAAACTAGTGGTGGTTAACTAAATGCACTGTTTTAGGTTCTTCTAGAAAATAAATATGTTTAGACTAATGTTCAGGGCTTTGCTTACTCCATCCCATTCTCTTACAAATCAGAGAACCTTACGTAAGATTTATTGGAACCCACGATACTTAAAACAATGGCATTCCAATAAAAATAGCTCAGTAATATAGTTTGGAGCATGTATTTGTGACGCACAGAAACCTGGCAAAATTACTTCCATAGTAAGATGAATTGACTTGTATTTCCGTTGGTGTATTGTATTTTCAAACATTTTGTGGTTTGAAGCTTCTTTGCCGCTGCAAGATACTCTAAAGCCATTTTCCTCTAGTGTTTGTGCCACATATACATTTTGTAGATGTACAAGGATCTGATGAATATGCTCTGGTAGAATGTACATGTAGTGAATAATCTGTAACGTCAGTGGCGTCTTTGCATCTGCTACCCTCAAATGAAACTATCAATTCTTGATGCATTGTAGTTCCTTGAAGAAAGGAGAGGGGATAGGAAGATGTCCCTGCCTATGGTAGGGGTGTTGGACTAGGTACCGTTAAAGGTCCCTTCCAAGCTAAACCATTTTATGATTCTGTGACCTTTTGGGAATATGGTTGGTGTGGCCATGGCCAACTTAACACGGCTGTTGAGAGAAATCTGCTCTTAACATCTTTCCAGCAGAAAGTCCGGCAAGAAGGCTTTGAGTTCACATTCTGAGGCTGGTGATTCAGAATCCAAATGCTTCAAATGTGGTTGACTCTTGAGTACAGAGAGGAAGATGAATTTGAATTTTGTAGGAGCAGCCCCTGCTTATCTTGGTGAAGTGAGGCTCTGGAGGGGAACTCACACCTGCCATTTCATTGAGTTCCCCGAGGTGTGCATTTGAAATGCTGTCTCTGGACATGTTTCACAGCATTAGGTAAATCTGACCTAAATAATAAGGATTTTAAAATAGGGAACCTGTACTGTGTTGGCTTTTCAGTTTTTGCTCCTTGCATTTTGCTGCGTCATGAACCAGAGAACAGTTAGCTGGATTTGGGAAGGTTTTTAAGTTAACTTTTTCATTGAGGAAATGTCAGTCTTGGAAATTGTTCTTATTTAAAGAATCAGAGTTAGGCTAGCCATGACTTGTAATACTGAGGGAGGCTGAAGAGCAAGGTCATGTTCTCTTTAATATGACAGTCAGTAGGTGAGATAAGTGACATAATTGCTTAACTCTGGCAGCTTGGTGACAGGAGTGCATCTCATTTGAATCTCAAATCCATTTTTCACCAAATGCTTTTATAACTAACTTGTTGCGGATCTTTAGATACCTATATCATGTACCTTCTAATCCTCCATGCAGCACATGCCAGGGCACCTCATGCCCTCTCCTCTGGATGAAACAATTGAGGAAGTTGTAGCAGGCGTAAGCACAGCCGTCTACCAGCGTCCTGTTACACCACGAGCTCCTGCGAGGCATAGAAGAAAAACAGGTAAGGGAATCAGACACATTCTGTGGTTCCCATCTGCAAGAATAAAAGCTTTGGGAAGATAAGTCTGAATCATACAAAATACTCTAAATTAGCTGTATGCTGCTACACCTGTGCAGCTACAGAAGTATACCACTTGCATTTTCTTCTTTCCCTCTGCCATCTCTGCCCAGAAGTCTCTCGAAGGTTGCTTTTAAATAAATCCTAATCCTAGTGATTTCACTTTTTCAGCTCTGCTGTTTTTGCGGTTTCAGCACTCTGTAGGTCGATTTGAGCTGCTTTGTGTGCCATGGGGGAATGAAAAGGGGAGAACAGGGTAAAATGCAGTGCCGGCACACAGCCAGATACTTGTCTTTTGTCCCAGCAGGTAGGAGACGGAAAGTAGGAGGCAAAAAAAGAACTCAGTCAAGGTCTTCTGCTGGGAAGAAGAGTTCAGGGATACAGCTGAAGAGACGCAAGCATCTGATAAGGAAGAGACGGGGAAAAAAGATGAGAGTAAGACCACATGTGAGTTTTTGCCAGTGTCAGTATCTTGTCATTTTTCAGCCATCTGTAAAAGTATCATAACATGGCATTCAGTGGAAGAAATAGCATCTTATGATAGCAGCTAACTTTTTTTTTCTCATGGGAGTATGTGCAGGATGTATACTCCAGAAAGATGCTGTGTGTGGAAACAAGTTGCAGCTTCCAGGCAGGCCTGCTGGGTTTGTTGACAAATCGCATTACCCGAACTGCAGGCATTATACTTTAAAGCATGTCTTGCAGGCTTTCTGTTATGCCTTGCCATTCAGCTGTAGTGTTTATCTGATACTGATGCAAGCTCAGTTAAAATTGCCATCACCTATTCCTTTTAGTAGGCTATGGATTTTTGTGCTGTTGCAAACCCAGGTAATCAGTCCTAAAGACTCTCGAAATCCCTCTCAGTTGTGAATAGGATTCGCATGTGAACTGTACTGAGCACTCTGCACCAGCTTGACTTTTCTCCTCAGCTACCTTAACTAGAGTTTACGTCCTACAGCTGTAACTGTCCCTCCAGCCTATAATAAAGAATTGACCATTTTGAATGACATTATTAGAGATTTTTAGAAACTTACCTGGTCACTTAAATCTGATATGTGTAGTCTCTGTATGAAGTGACATGTAGGCCATAGTTAGAAGTTTAATAAATGCTTTAAAACAAATATAGACAATAAATGCACACCACTTCTACTACCAACAGTAGTAACCCGATGACTGTACTTAGCCGAAGTGAGGAAGTTGGGGCTTTAAACTCTGGATATATACTTGCCCTAACATAAAATAACCTGATTTCTTTATCTGTCCAGATGAAAAATGGGGCTACTACTCGCTCCCGTATTGCAAAAACTCTTGGTCTTAGTAAACCTGTGCATGGGGCCTCACTGCCTTCTGTGTACAAACCAACGGAGCCCTCTCTTGGTCTGATGAGAGCAGATATTGGTGCACCTTCTCTGTCTGTGTTTGGAGATCCATATGCATTTGATCCTTACGAAAGGTAAGTTATCTCTGAATTATTATCAGGGGCCTGGTAATTTTCATAATTGTTGGGTTGTTTGTACATATAACTTTTTGCATAGTGTAGAGCTCACACCTGAAGGCAGCTTCAGATACACAGCTTGTCATAAAATATTGCCCTGTTCTTTCTTTCCTTCTTGGTAGAGTTGCTGAGCTCTTAAAGAATCAGCCTTCTTTAAAGAGGTTTACTGAAATAATAAGCCTCGTGAAAACCTTTAATAAGATCTATGAGGTTATTGAAAGGCTAGAGTCTGAAGAAGTTGGATCCTAATCAGTCATTTTCTATTTAAGTGAAGATAGCTAGCATATTTGGTATACAATAGAGTGGCATCATATAGAATTAAGTGGACCTGTGGAATCTTCCATGTTTCTCCTTTTCCCATCTTCACTTTTCCAGACACATTAAATTAAGGAGGAATCTTACTATGCCATAGTTTGTGTCTCTCTTAAGCTTTGGATTTTGGGGAAGTGGCATCTGAAAGTACCATTGGTGAAATTTAATTTTCCGCTGAATAAGTCTTGTTGATCCTTTAATAAAAGGAAATTACTCATTTAATATTTAAAAAATCTCCATTTGAATCTCTGGTGGCTGTTCTATTTATGTAGCCACAGAAAATAAGTGTATTGCACAAATCTTTTTTTATAATGTATTGTAATAAAACAAGCGATGCTCCCTAACCATATGTGTCCTAGTAGTATTATCTACTTCATTTATTTGACATGAAAAACATTCAGACAATTTCAGGGTGTGTGTGTTTTACCCACAGTAACGAAGAGGTTTCAACAAATCCAGATTCACCAGTGAGTGCCAAAAGAAGAGTTCTCTCCCAGTCAGCACTGAGGTCTCACCGTCCTGTAGCTAGACCCATTTCTGTGGGATTGCCCAGGTAAAAATCTATCAATTTTTTTTTATTTTTTTTTTTTTAAATTGTCTAATGAACCTAACAGAAGAATGACCTAGGTGATCATCCTGGTTTAACTGTTTTCTTACCCTGTGTATTTTGAAAGTGTGTGTGTGTATGCACACATGCTTGCACATGTGTAGATAAATAATCACAGCATTTCGTGCAAAAATCCCTGTCTCATTAACCTTTAAAAAAACCCACTTGCTTATTTGAGAAGGCTGGGAAATCTTAACTGCACATCCAGAGGAGCTGAGGGATGTACCCACTTCACCCAATTCCTCTGCCGTTTGTTGGAGCTCAGAAAATGTACAGAAAACATCGTTTGATCCAGCAATTTTTAACAGTTGCTTTGCTGTCTAACAGATGTCTCTGTGTGTGCAAATTGTGTGCCCCTGTGCCTGCCATGGCCAGGAAGTGTTATTGGGTGCTTCCCACTGGCAGCTGCAGTGGGTTTTCAGGACTGGAGTCTAGGATAGGATGCAGTGCAGAGGGGTAGGACACAAGGAGCAGGGGCATAATGAGAAGAAAAGGGATGGGGAAAGTGACTGAGGCAGGTACCAACCAAGTCACAGAAAACTGCACGGCTGAGAGAGCTGAAGACTAGGAGAAATAGACAGAGCTCAGCTTAAATTATTAAAGGTGCGAGAAGTTTACATACCTGTCCTCTAACCCACCTGCCTTATGGCAGAGGTTGGCTTCTCAGGATTAAGGTAGTATATTTCTATAACTTGGAATATTTCTCTACCTTTCCCATCTCAGTCCTGAAGGAAACCTTTTAGGAAGCTTTTCTTGTCCTCTGAGTTATGCAAGTAGCACCTCGGTTGGACGGTAGAACCGTTTAACTGAAATTCAGCTTTTTTAAAGGCTTGTTTTGCCTGGACTGCAGTGAGTTTCCTGGTCTGGCCTGGGTGGCTAATTCTTTTATTATTCCCATTTTGTCTTTCCGTTGTGTGTTATCGCAGGTTTTTGGTGTACATTGCTTTGTTCTCAGACAGAAATGAAATGTAGCTCCCTCGAAGAGCTAGGTCTATTGGTCCCTTTTGAGGTTGTTGGTTTTGTTTTGTTTTTTAAAAATCAGACCAACACAAAAGCAAAGAAAGAAGACAAAAAAAGCCACAGCCCAGCACCAAAAACACTCAAACCTTTTTGGCCCATATTTCAAGAACAGAGCGATTATAATTAAACCATTTTCATATGATTGAGTAATGCAAAAAAAGGGAGTGTTTTTGTTGTCCCATGTGTGGAAGCATTGTTGGCTTTTTTCAGTGTAATTCTTTCTATGCCATGCTCTTAGCTACCCTGCAAGTAGCCATTTACGTGTATTCTGACTGATGCTAAATACTGGTTCAAGCAGCATCAGTTTTATCAGATAGCGGTGTCAGCCTGAACAATGGTTTATGCCTCAAAAATGCCTCTAAAATGCACTGGAAAGTGAATCTTGATACATAACACAGTGAGCATGGCAAGGTCTCTGGTATGATTACATGCTTTCCTATCCTGTTGTGTTCCTGTAGGAAGTCAGTAGAAGCTTCACCTCTTTGTCAGAGGGAGACTGGGGACTGACTTGCTCTAGTGAAAACAAAACTAAAGTGAACTTCCCTGGCTGACCTCTGTTTATGGCATTGATTTTGGTTTCTTTTTGATGTAATGTGTGTGTATAGAACAAGTGCTGTAAGAGTAAAGGAAATATAACCCCTCTGAACATGCAGAAGCAGTGTACCTGCCTTGAGTCCTGATCAAGAAGCAGAAGGTGCTCCTGTGCCTGATCTGTTGGGAAGTATCCTGTCTGGACAGAGCTTTCTCATGATGAGTAGTTCAGATGTGGTCATCAACAGAGATGGTTCGCTGATGGCAAAGGCAGCAGGTAAGGGTTTGGCACTTCACAGTGCAGGTAGCCTCTTTGTTTCCTCCATGTCTGCCCTGGTCCTACAAGCTGCATAGCTTCAAACACAGAGATATTCAAATACTCAATAAGAGTATGTAGGACAGATATAGTTATTGCCAGCAGTAGTCCATCTAATCAAATTCTTACATATGCTCTGAAACAGTGTTACTTGTCTTTGTTCTAATTGCAGAGCTGAGATGTTACTGGAGGATTTTGGTTTTAGCAGGCAGTTTTCTTCTTTCAAAAGTACTGCAGTGTAGTTTCATGCTTTGCTATAAAAAATAGAGGATTGGATAGAGCAGAGATATCTTAGTATCCAGTTCTTCTGGCGTTTCTCATGTATTGCTGCCATGCCTGTGAACTGTATTTTGGTTTGAAAAGCAGTGATGAGGACCTCAGCGAGAAGTTTCTTTGCAAAAGTAAAGCTCTAGAATATGTGCTAGCATCTTCAGCTGTCTTCCCTTGGTGTGGTATTATTTGGTAAGAATCTCTTCAAACTGAAGTTTAGAGCTTTATTCTTAAAATAAGTATATATAACGTCCTCTGTTATAGGCATTTTTATCAGTCAGTGGCTACAGGATAATAAATACAAATATGGTGATATCTGCAGAACAGAAAAATTTAGTTCCTTAACATTAGCATTTACATTTATCACTGTTGGTATGTCTGTAAACCGAAGTGGAACTAAAAATAGTTAGCTCAGTATTTCTTTTAATGTTAGGGGGAAATGTCCACATATGTACTGAAAAGTTTAATTGTTTGGTTGTATGCCATAGCTCCACCTTACAGAAAATCAGCATGTGACTCAAGAGTGGATGATGGTTCAGAACATAACACCCAGCTGAGTACAGTGCACTCAGGGACCACAGCAAGCAGCTCCATTGCTGGACCTTCAGTTTCCCCAGGGCTGAGTACTAGACCCTCCTCCTCAAGCATGTTTTCATCACCTTCACCCTCACTGAGCAGGATTGAGCCTGCAGCAAACCCTGCACAGAGTACATCAGAAGAGGCATCTGTAAAATCAGAATATTCAATGACACCTAGATCTGTTCAGACTCAGAATATAGCTGCTCTGAGCAGGCACAGCTCAAATTTAGATGAAATGCCTAGATTTAATGGAAACTCTAAAAACTTTGCACCGACTGACTCGCCTTCAAAGCCCCTGAGCTGTAACTTGAATTCTGGCTCAAAAGCTGTAACTGTGTGGCAGCCATTACAACCACCTCCCAAGAGAATTGACATCTTTGAGCTTCCCAGGATACCAAAGATTAAAAAGGAAGCCAGCAGCAAGTGGGTGGAGCCAGAACCTGCAGGAAGCCAAAACTGTGATATCCCCAGCTCCTGTATAACCCAGCTGACAGGCAAAGAGACCACTCCTCAGCTGGGAAGGGGTAGCAAGGTAGAAAGTCAGAAGTCAAATGCCAAGGAATCTCAGCAATCTTCTGCCAGTACAAGTGTGTATAGCAGTTCATCGCTGCTGGGCACTTCGAGGAGCAAAGGCCCAAGCTCTTTTGAGAGTTTTAAAATCAATATACCTGGAAATGCGGGGCATTCCAGCAGACTGTCTAACCCAGGATTTTGTAACACCTTCCGCCCTGTGGATGACAAAGCACAACAGAAAGAGAGTCCTTCACCTCTTCTCTTAGTTAAGAAAAAGCAAGTCAAAAGTGAAATGTATGATCCCTTTGAGCCAACAGGATCAGACTCGAGTTCAGCAAGCAGCAGTCCTGAAAGGCTTGGCTCAGGAATCCAGTTAACTAATATTACCAGGACTATTTCCATTGAAAATCCAAAAGTTCAGACGTTTCAAACTGTCCGTCGTTTCACCCCTTACATGGTAGGAAATGTATTTGGATCTGGAGCTGACTCTGATGTACCATCTAGTAACACAGAGTCTCATGATGACACAACAGTAGAAAGCAGGATTGTTGAACAGATCTCTGATACAGAGGAACGAGACAATATGGATGAGGAAGACTTTCTAAGCAGTCCTTGCACTTCATCTGCTGTTAAGCAAGTTTCTAATGCAGAGTGCTTAAAGGAGAAAAGCAGAGAGAGCCCTGACGTGTTCTTTAATGCTGAAGAGTTGATTAGACCTAATATTAATGTGAAACTAGAACCAGATGGTCCCTCAAAGAATTATGGGCAGCAGAACATCCAAAAGGTAGAAGAAACAGAGAGGCAGTCATGTTCCAGATCCTCTTCAAACTCCAGCTCCCAAAGCAAGAAGATGAAAAGGAAGAAGGCATTTGTCAAACGGCACAAGAGATCCCAATCAGGGTCTAGGGATAGAGGACGCTCAAGGGACCGAAGCTCCAGATCTACATCTTGGTCAGGTGGAGAAGAGCATAGCAAAACACACACATTGAAACCCAAACGCAGGAGGTCTTCTACTGACCGTTCTAGCAGTAATGAACGATCTAAAAAAAAGAAAATGAAGGATAAAACCAAGGATAAAAAGGCAAAAACTTCTTGGCGTAGGGAGAGAAGGAAATCTAGGTCACGTTCAGGTAGTCCTGGAAGTACTTCCGAGTCTTATGAAAACAGGAAAAGGAAGAAACAGTCTCCATTGAGATCAAGATGGAGGGAACGTTCCCGATCAAGTAGCATTGAGAGAACTAAAAGGCAGAAACACAGGAGAGACAAAAGCTATGAGAAGTATGATAAAGATAGTAGCATACGGTCAAGGGAGAGAAAAAGATCAAGATCCAGGTCTCGGGGGAGGAGAAGGTGGAGGTCTCGGTCTCGGTCTGCATCTGGGTCCCAGGAACGCAAAAGCAGCAAATCAAAGGAAAAAAGACCACGATCGAGATCACATTCCAAAGAAAGAAAATACAGATCAAGAGAGACCTCACTTCCTCCTCCATCAGAAAAGAATCAAAAACCTTCAGCTGAACATGTGTCTGGGTGTCTGGAGCAACCCCATTCCTTTAACCAAGAGCCAAAGGAGGAGCTAGTACTGGAAGAGCATTCCATAGTCATCCAACCAAATGTCAAACTTGAGGAAATACAGGCTGAGACCCCAGCTCAAATGGGAGAGGCCCAAGAAACAATAAAAGTAGAGCCCATCTGTCAGGAAGTGACCAGTGAAACTGCATTCCCTGTGCCAGAGATCACAAACACTTGTGTTCCAGTTGGCAATGTGGATTCTTTTGCTGAAACGGAATTAATGAATAATAGTGATCCAGCAGCACTTGGTAGCTGTAGCAATACAAACCTTGAGATTACAGTTAAAATAGAAAATTCTGCATTATGTCCATCTCTGATGGAACAACCTTCAAAGGAAGAAGTTATCATGTACGCTCCGACTGAGGCTGCACCAATTCAGTGCTCGTCCAAAAGCGAAATAACAGATTGTGTGAAGGAAGTTAAACAAGAGTGCCTTGTGCCAAATGAGGAAACGAGTAATTTCAGTAAGCCTGAACTGGAGGTGGTACCTCAGGGTCCTGCATTGAAATCAAAAGCACCAGTGAAAAGAGTTACCTGGAATCTTCAAGAGGAAGAAAGCGGCATGTTGTCTTCTGCAAAAGTTCCAAGTATGTATCTCTCTTGGAAAACAAACGGCAGTTAGAGCAGGTTGTATATAAGGCTTAGAGTTTTGGTGCTTAGCTAAACCTGTTTGTAGTGCAACAGCTCTGTCATCTGAGCTGGGGTGGTTCTGTGGTTTCCAATGAGAGCTAGCATTTTGCACTTGTTGAAATCATGAGGTGAGTTGTGTTAATGAATCAGAGAGGACATGCTGTCAGCACCACTTAGCCAGCCAGCAGCAGCTTGTTCAGCCATGAAGTACATATTGCAACCCAATCTCTGAACTGGCAGCCTGCGTTCCACGCTTTCTGCTCTTAACTAGAATGGTTGCTTTGCCTTCAGAATTTATAAATATTACTCAGAACCAAGGAGCATGATAAATCTCTGTAGCTTGCTCCTGTGACGTCTGCCAAGCCAAAGCTGCTAGAAACAGCCTGGCTTGGGACCCTGTGCTATGTGTGTTGACAGAGTTGCTTGTGTGGTTCATATTGGTTCTTATGAAAACCCAGTAAAAAGCAATTGCTGAAGGGGATGGGAAGTCCTCTATTATCAGAGGCTTTAAAATGTTGATGACTGCTAAACAAAATCCCTTTATAGCTAGTCTTGTTGCTAGATCCTTTTTATTTTTTTAAATATAATTGGCTTTGAATCTTTGGCCAGTTAGTTTTTTGTTCTTAAATGTTTTCTTTCTCTTGGTGAACCTAGGGATGCCATTTTACAAACCTCAGCAAGCAAAAGACGGGGACTGGAAAGCAGAGGACTCGAACCAAACATTAAATCAGGTGCAGTTAAATGAGCCTCCTCCAACCAATTATATGATTCCTGAGCCTATGTTTCCTGATCTAGATTCCTCTCAGGTTGGTTCCTGTTCTGGCAGCTGAGTATCATGGAAGGCATCCCACCTCATCTGTACCCTTGTTGTGCAACATCCTCTCATGGCAGAGTTTGCCTTCCTCTGCGTGTGGTAAATTTCATATAGCACATACACCTCAGCAGTCTCCTAGTCATTTAATCTCTCAGGTGGTCCTTGCAGTTGAAGAAGCACATTTTCTTTCAGCTCTGCTGTATACATGAGGCTTTGTTTTCAGCAGTAATTTATGGAAAGATGGTGCTGTTTGAGAAGCTGTGAGGTTCTCCCTGATTGTGATCAGGCTGTAAAAATTGGCCTGATGGCATTGATCTGTGCCATCAGTCTGTGCTGCCCACCAGTTGTGAGTAGGGCTGGTGCTAGCTCTTGGTGCACAGAGACCTAGTTGAGGGCTGGGATGTTAGCCCCCCTCATTTGAACTAGTAATTGCTTGACTGTTTGAGTGGATAGAAGGTGCTCTGAATATGCTAATATCTGTCTGGTAAGTGCAAGCATTTACAAAATTTTGTTTTACAGGTGTACTGTCCAAATGTATCTATGAGGTCAATTCTGCCCTCAAGACTTACCACCTTGACGCCTCTCAGCCTTTCCACGATTCAGTTTATCATGCAGAGTAGACTTCCAGCACTTAGCTGCATGGCAGGACAGAGCCTGACTCCAGAGCCGGGTACCCTGGCCACTGCATCTGAACCAGGAATCCAAACTGCTTCTGTTGGCAACACAGAAGAAAAGATCAAAGCACCCAAACCTCCAGCGGATAAAATGAAAAATGAAGAAGTGAGTGAATGCTATCTAGTAGTAAATGCATAACATTAATGAGCTGTTTATTTGAACTTTTACAATTTGAGGGTATTTAACTTTCTCTGTACTGTATTCTCCCAACCCCTATTGTCAGTTCTGGTTTTGGTCACTTAATGTGCTATCCCAGGAGCAACAGGCAATCCTTTCTTTGAACTCTTTTGGGATTGACTCCATTTGTTGGTTCCACTTTCTATTGCTTAGTTTCAATATCACAGAGAAGGATTAAAGCATCTAAAATATGTTCTTAAGGTTCTGAAACTTTCTTGCATGAATGTTTGGGACTTTCCAAATACCATGATGTTCAAATTTCTTTGAACAACTGGTTTTCTCCTTTCCCCTCCAACTCTGAAATTCATGTCAATTCTCATAGCAGTCCTATAGAGAGGTAGGACCGTATCTTGCTGCTCATCAGCACTGAAAATGCTGAGATAGTTAAATAATTTAGAGATGTATTAATGGAGACATTAACACAAGAACAAAAACTTCTTAGCCAATTATTTTACTTTGTACCACAAAACAAAGCAGTAATATACTTTTCCCACTGAACCTCCATTTATAAGCAGCAGTTTTTATGAATTTGTTTTCGTAGAGTATGTTCTGATGTCATCTGTAGTCCTTACTTTATAGGCAACTCCACGATTTTCAGAATGCCTTTAGAACTACCCGAAGTTTTATATTCACAGCTATGACTTGCTGCTTTTAGAATCTGATGCCTTTTGATGGATGTATGTTTACTTCAGAGCTGTTGGAATGGAAGGAGGAGACCAAAATTGATAAGTGGACATTGTAATCACTTGGTTAAAACATATTCTGTAAAATATAGAATAAGTGTTACATAAAACAAGGGTTCCTTGTACCGCCACCTGTTATTTGTTTCAAGACTGCAATTTACAATAAAGGATCTCACTTTGAGGCTAGCTCTCACTTGGGCCATTGAAACTGTGTAATGAGCTTTTTCATTGTTAGAGCATTTCTAAGAAAAATAGACTCAGAAACCTTTCCCAAGAGAGCACAAGGTAATGAACTTCTTTTTGCTGTGCAGTACATGAAGAAGCTTCACATGCAGGAAAGGGCTGTGGAAGAAGTGAAACTTGCTATTAAGCCTTTTTACCAGAAGAGGGAGATTACAAAGGAAGAGTACAAGAACATTGTTCGAAAAGCAGTGCAAAAGGTAAGTGACAGTGAAATGAAGATGAGGAGCTGGGCAGATCATGAAAAAAGTGGCAGTACTTTGGATTGCACTTACCGTCTTCAGCAATTACATGCTATAACTGAGCAGCAGATCTTCGGACTCTTGACTCATACTGTGCAGTCTTGTGGTGAAGCAGTAGTTGCTATAAGCAGGACTGAGTGGTGTCACTGATGAGAATAGTCACACCGTTCCTTTTAGAAGATCATGTTTTCAGTGGTCTGGAATATTGCTAAAGTAAGCTGCCTGAGCTGAAATGTTCATGCCTTGGGTGAGGATGGTCAAATCTCTCTCATTAAGAACTTCAGCCCGAATCATCAAGCTGTTTCTGATAAAGTGAGAAAACACTTTGTGCAGTAATTCCTTGAGCACCTTTGGTGTCTGTGAACTTTGGAAGAGGGCTTTGCAATTTGACTGATGTTGACTTTTATCTTAAATCTTAGTGCTGACCAGATCGTGGCTAAAAAAAACACCTGATTGGCAAGTGTTGTCTTGGGGAAGTAATGCCCTTGCGGTCAAGGCAGTCAAATGGTACCCTGGGGAACTGTATTCTCTCCCTGCTCTGCATTCTTGCTGTTACTGAGAAATTCCATTATAAATCAAAATTCCTTAGATAATGGCTGCAATTTCACATCTTCTACGTGACCCATATGAACCTCATGTGTGGTTTGTAGGAGAGTTGAGCAACACAAATTGCTGCTGAAGTCACATGAACTATTCTCTGAACACTGATAAAGTTATTTGTAGTGTCCATTCTCTTTCCTGCATCTCAAAATGGGCCCTCAAAACTCCCAGATTCTTTTAGTCTTAGAATCGCTTCCTGAAAATTATCAGAAAAATGGGAAATTAACACTTCCTTGGTTAGTATGTATTGTGCAAAGCTGGATGGAAAAGCCTGTAGTAAAAATGAATAGTTCTGCTTTCAGAGGTCCTTCTACATTCAGTTAGTGCTCAGTAGATAAGCCACAGGCCATTTCTGGAATACTTGAAGTAGAATACTACTCTTACCCTGTTGAGTTTTCTGCTTTATGTATCCTGCTATGAGACTCAAGGGCCTATGCAGGAATCGATTCTCCTGGGAAGCTTAGTGCTTCTCTGTCATTTGTCAGTTGCCTGCCTGAAGTGCTGTAATACTGTTAACTGACCAAATGCCTTTTCTAATCCCTTGTAGATTTGCCATAGCAAAAGTGGAGAGATCAACCCTATGAAGGTAGCTAATCTGGTGAAGGCATACGTGGAAAAATACAAACATATGAGGAAACATAAGAAATCTGATGGTGACGATACACGTGAAGTAGAAAACTGAAAGCAAGCCACAACCTGCATGACTTGGACTGGACTTATTTTGGCTATGAACACTATGTCAGAGGGAATAATAGATCTGCAGTTGCATCTCATCGAAAATGAAGTGCAGAGAAGCAAGAGTATAATGGGACGTATTTCGGAACCTTCTTTTGAATTTTTACCATATGGGAATGAACTTGAGCTTTTTTGGATTACCTACAGATGTAGAACTAAATAACAATCAAATGCCTCAGACCAGCAGAGTAATTTGAGGGGAAATGTTGTAGAGATTACTATTTGGGACTCCCAGGTTGCTACAGTTTTCAGGGTTACTTTGATCACATTTTTGGGCTGTGCACCTGTGTTGTTGAAAGTTTGAAACTGGACACCACTTTTCATATGCAGTCTGTTGAGAGCTGTATATTGTTTCCTTTGTGTTTATTTATCGAAATATAGATTGTCTTTAGAAACTTCTGATTTAATACTTGAAACATTGTATTTTTAGCCCATTTGATGGTGAGCGAAGCTTTACTCACTCTGTCATTTGGGGATTGCAGAAATGAGCTAACCTTTATAAATTGACTTCAGAAACACTGCTCAAGCTGTGGTGTTTATTTGCATTCTGTTGGAAGTATCTTGTTAGTGAAAAGTTTAATTTTGGGGTGGGAGACTCTGTTGCACTTCTGTAAATAATGCACTGATGGCTGGTTTTGTCTGCCTTTCAGGCAAAAAAAAAACACCCAAAAAGCAAGCATTGTGAATTCCCAGTAACAAGCTGGGGATATACGGTTGAACTGATGTACAAAGCAGAAATGTGACAGAATTTATAAAGTTATTTTGAATGGTTTTAATCCTAAAACTGGTGTCATTTGTTTGTCTTACAGCTGCTTTTTGCTCTGGCTACTCTATAAACCTGCACACTTGGCTCTTGTGTAAGGAGTACTATGTTTCTAGAAGAGAGTTGGAGTTTAATAATTAATTTTTCCTCCTCCTCTGTAGGAGGACTATTTTTCCTATCAAGAAGCAAGGGAGTCCAGCACACATGCTGATGTCATCTTGCTTTCTTTAAAAGCATTCGTTGTTCACATGTACTGCAGAGCAACCAGTCTTTTAAGTGATCATCTGAAAGTCAATTACAAATATATTTAGCACCCTTGGACCTGACAAAAAGCATCATTCCCCATCTGATCATGATAGGGAGAAGACATTTAACAGAGAAGCTGAAGAGAAAACCAGTAAGTTACAACTTAGAAACTGACTTTCCCTTCAGTGGGAACTGAATGTACATGTTGGACCAGATGGCAGCAATGCATCTTAGTGAGGGCTTTCCTAACCTCTCAGAGTGCACTTGAAAGCTGCCCTCTTTAGCCGAGCAATAAGACTGCCTTCAAAGAGAAAACAGGCTCTCTGGGATGAGTTTTATAAAGCAAGTAACTGCATCTCTTTTTTTTTTTTTTTTTTTTTTTTTTTTTTTCTCCTGGTGACCATAGGCAAACTCGCAGATAACAAACTCATTGATCTCTTGGTGATGTTCCTAACTTCTCAGTGAACTCTAATTTTGATGATAAGATTTTGAGTTGCATACTGTCATTTTAGCTGGTTTGGGGACTGTTTTTTTTAAACAAGCCCATATACCAGTACTGTCTGGACTGGTGGCAAAATGCTCAACTCCTATCATTCACCATCCTACAGAAGTGGTTATGGGTGAGACCTGAGCATTTTGGAGTTGATCTTCCTTGTCTCTGCTTGCTTCCTATATGAAAGTGCAGCCTGGATGGAGTATCAGGGACTGATAACTTTGGCCTTTCTTTGAAGATTTTGGAACAAAGGCTCACTAAGACTGCAAAAGAATAGCTGGAAGAGAAGCTTTAGTTTAAAAGCTGAACTTGTAGCTAGAGTATATACCTAGCAGATGGGTGTGGGGTTGTAAATGTGAACACTGCTGATAGATTTCTTAAAAAATAAGGTTCAGAAACTTAAGGCACTATTGGCACAAGAATGAGATAACGTGATCTAGTTGTGAATACACTTAGGCTAGGAATTGGACACCTTTGGAGGTATCAGAGAAACAATTCTGGAATAAGCTGCCTGCGTGAGTGAAAAAGGGTAGGTGATGTGAAAAACGAAGCTTGACCAAATAATAGAAGTGACTACACTGTTGACCAGGAAGACAATGTCAATCTGTTTTGTTCCTCTGACTCATTCACTGCTTTAAATTTTTGGCTGGTGTTAGCTGTAAATGAGCAGTAAATGTAACAGCCTGTTGCAAGGTATCTTACGAGTGCATGTACTGCAAGGACAGTTAATTCTCAGTTACCTCTGTACCTGCTCTAGCCTGGAGGAGTGATGAAGCTGAAGACAATAACTTCTGCACCTGCCTTCCCCTGAAGTTACATGAACAAGAATCCTGGTTCTTTTCATTCTGTCTACCATTAAAAAAAATAATCCATCGAATTGTAAGCTGCCCCTTGGGAGAGGCAGTGACAAGCATACCTAAAAATGCCTCTTCTGGCATGTTCTAGAAAGCAGTTTTTCTAGTATACTGCGTGTACTACTTGTCATTTTGTTGTTGTTTTTCATTCTGATTGACCCTCTGGGATCAGATGCTGCCACCTGTTTAAAGGTAAGAAATTTTATTTATTCAACAGGTGCAGTAGTTTGGTACTAGAATAACCTCTTGTTAGTGTCCTTTCCCTCCTCTGCAACAGTGGTAACCCCAAAAGCTCCTTTATCAAAGACAGGGATGCTGCTGTAAGAAGTTGACTCAGGAGCTATTCTGCCACCTTGTCTCATAGGTGACCTCCAGAGCTGCTTTTGGGACATGCCTGTGGCACTTTTATCTCGTTAAAGGTGCTTGGGTTGTTGAGAGCTGCTCTGAGGATGGATGAAGAGAGGGTGGGGTTCCTGGGCAGAGCTTGGGGAGGTGGAGAGCGGAAAGACAGGAGGAAGTGAAAGGGGGAGGCTGAGCGACCAGGAGGATCCAGCTGGTGCCTCGCTGCAGGGCCATGATCCAGCCCAGAGCCTGTGAGTAGCTGCCCCAGCTCTTTGCTGCTCTGAATGAGAGTGGTGGTGGGAGCCCTTTGGTTTGTCTCTCTGATGGTGCTGAAAGAGAGACCAGGCATGTGGGGGAGGGTGAAAGCTTTCCTGCTGGGCTCATGCATGTCCCAGGTTTAGGTGGTGATGCTGAGAACGGATGATGAGTTGGTCCTGAGCAGGGTGGCTTGCACAAGGGAATGTTGCGCTTGATGGTGTCTGGTGAGGAAGTGAAATGAGGGAAAGGAGAGCAAATCTGACCAAGTTTTGTTCTAGTATCGTGTGATCCCCATCCCACGTCCTCCTGGTGTTCTTGCCTGTGAACCTCTCTGCTCTAAACACCCTTCTTTTGGGGATGTTCTTGGCCATCACCAAGTACCTCCTTGTGTGCCCTGTTCTGCAAGGGATCCCACTGCCCCTGCGTTATTCCCCACGTCTTCTGAGGCTGGGAGCTTCTCTGTGGGAATTGCAGCGTCCATCTGGAGATGGGGGAGGATGTGAGAGAGGAAGTGTCTGAACTCAGTAGCCTTGGTCTCAACACATTTCCCTAGCTGTGGTCGAGAGCTGAGGGCAGGCTAGACAAGTTATTTGGAGAGCAGTACTCCTCCTAACATGGGCTCTGCCCTGCCAGCCCACTGCTGGGATTAGAAATCTGCCAGTTTCCAAGTAGATGCATCTGTGGCTGGAGCTCTTGCAGTGCTTTAAGGGGAACAAAGCTGTTAATGGGGTGCTTGGGCAACATCTGGTGGGCACCATTTCTTCCTGTGTCTTCAGGCCCAGCCAAGATCCTTATGTCCTTCCTCTCTTGAGAGGGCACAGGATCTTCTCAAGCAGCAGCTGTGGTCGTGCTGTTCAACCAGCTCCTGTGTCTTACATCTGCTTTTTGTTGCTGGCTGAAATGATCCCAAAGTCATGCTGAGCTCAAGGGAAAAAGTGGTCTGCAATCCAAAGATTGAAAGTGTCTCTTAAACACCTTCCCTGTCCCATGCGACCAGGTCAGGAGCAGGACGACAATTTGCGTGACGTGACTCTCTCTACCCAGAGGCTGCGTGTGCTGCCTTCAGCAGTCCTGAGCAACCCCGCACTGGAGAGCCTTGACCTTGACAGAAACAAGCTCAGGAGCATCACTGGCATCTCTAAACTTTGCAATCTGAAGAAGCTGATGCTCTCCAAGAATGAGATTGTGGACTTTCCCAGTGAAATCCGGAGCCTTGTCTGTTTAGAGAAGCTTGAGCTGAATCAGAACCAAATCCGGGTCATCCCGGAGGGAGTTTTTGCCCATCTCCCCAGGCTTAAACACTTGCGGCTGAATAATAACCGTCTCAGTGCCCTCCCCAGCGACCTGGCAGCTTGTCAAGGCAGCCTCCAGTACCTCAACATCTCCAACAACCTGTTCCGGACCTTCCCCCGGCCTGTTCTGCAGCTGGGACACTTACAAGAGCTCTATGTTCAGAATAATGCCCTTCGTCAGCTCCCCAAGGAGTTCTTCCAGGGGCAATCCCTGAAAATGTTCAAGGCAAATGGGAACCCCCTCCGGGAGCCGCCTAGTGAAGTTTGTGCTGGTGGCATCCAGCAGATCCGTAATTACTTCAGCCAGCTTCAATACAGTTCTGGGCAGGAGGACAAGAGGGTCAAGGCCATGTTCCTGGGGGCCTCGCTGGCAGGGAAGTCCACTATCTGCAAAAGCCTGAAGCAAGGGCAAACCAAACTAGTGCCCAAGGAAGAGCGAACAGTTGGTATAGAGATCAGCGAGTTTCAGATTGAGGACTTCACATTTCTCTTCTGGGACTTTGCTGGCCAGCTAGAGTACTACATGACTCACCATGTGTTCATAACCCCACAGGCACTTGTCATCCTTGTCATCAATCTCCACATGTAAGTACTGAGCTGGTTTTGATTCAAAGTGGAGTGAAAGAAGAAAAAAGAGGGTGATGAAGCCCTGTGTGGGTCCACACCATTTCCATTGGACTTCAATGCCTGGTCTTCTCATCACTGGAGTAGCTAGCTCTCCCTCTCTCCCTTTTTGAGGATCACTCTTCTAATTAAGCCACTAGATCTGTCATCACCTTACCAAAGTCCTTTGTTTTGAGGGGTTAGATGAGCATTAACTCCTCACATGACAAACAGCTTTCCTTTTTGCCTTGGAAATACCTCTGTGAGCCCTCCTGTATTCTGTGGTGCTCCCTAAATGTGGAGGGATCAACAGGCTTGGGCTTTGTGGTAAAGAGGGATGCTCCCACCCACAGCAGACACACTTCACTGCACCCCATACCTTTAACTGGCTTAGGTTAAGTAAGGATGGGAAATTTAAATATTAGATTGGCTATGGCCCATTATGGCTATAGAGATCTGAGCTCCTCCCCAGTAAGCCCCTGGGACAGCACGGGGTGCATGGTCAGGCATGTGCTGGTGGAAGCTGGCTGCAGATCTGGAGGGTTAGACATGAATTTGGGATTGTCTTTCTCTCCCCACCCAGGTACCAAACTAATGAGAAGACTTTTAAGGAGCTTGTTGGTTTCTGGATCAACAACCTGTCCATGAGAGTTCCAAACTCAGTGGTGCTTCCTGTGGGAACCCATGTGGACTGCTGTGAGGAGGAGGAGGTGGAGGAGAAAAGGCACGACATCATGACCAAGATCTCGGCCATGCTGACGGAGAGAAAAAGGAACCTTGCTCACTTCATCAATAATCTGGAGGGCAGTGAGGAGCCTGAGATTTATGTGGACCAGTGGGAGAAGCTGAAGGAGATGGAGAGCCGTACATTAAAGGTAAGACTGAGATTATCATGGTTCTTTGCTGTTTATGGCCACTGTGTTGTCTCTGGTGGCCCAGTGTGCTACTGGTGATGGTGACCTGGTGCTAATGCATCAGGCTGCTGCTGCAGCTGCTCACCAGGGCTGGGGTGGACATGATAACCTCTGGCTGTGACCTGCTGGGTCCTTGTCCCTGCTCGGTAGATGGGCATCTCCTCCTGTGGTTTGCAGCAAGTACCTGGGGAGGAGTGGGGGGACATAATTTACCATTCACAGGTGATTTTCCAGGAACTGCTGGAAGAGCAAAGGTGTGAGGGAAACACTCTCTAAAGCTGAGCCAGCAGTGCACCCCATCCTTGGTGACCTCCTTGGCATTATGTCCGCCCTTTACGTCACAGGCTAAAAGATTCTTCTGGATGAGATTTTGGCAGGTGTGTGCTTTCTGTCTTCCAGGTCTTAAACTTAGTTGCTGTCAACTGCATGAACCACTATGATATCAGAAAGCTCGAGGCCACTATTCTGAAGCATGTGAAGAATGAAGATCTCTTCCCTGAGGTTGTCCGAGTGCTGCCGCCTATCTACAGGCAGGTGGAAGCTGCCATCATAGATATCACACAGAGTGAGGAAATGGCAAACCATGGTGAGTGATCCATCACCCCTGCTGCACCTTCCTGGGAGGACCTGCTGCCCTGTGGTTGGGACAGGCTCCCCAGTGCTTGCTGCACCTTCTGGCCCTGCTCATGTGGTGCTCAGGGTCACTGTTGACGACCGTCCAGTGCTACTGCTGGACCATTTACTGCTACTACCCAGATCTGTTATTACAAGCATCTGGGCTCAAGGCAGGGGCTTATGGAAAAGCATAGGAAAAGCCCAGGTGCGTCTTCACCAGGAGGCTTTGCCAACGTTTTCCAGCCAATGGTTGGAGGTACCCTGAGCTGGCCACATTGTCTGGTTTGTTTCTTTCCAGTAACGTTTTTCTTTTCTTCCCTTTGCCCTATACAAGCAATTAAAAAATCTTGCAGGAAGGAGCTCCCCATCTTTAATGCTTCTGTGTGGTTTCCAAATGTTTGTCCTGCTAACTTAATGTGATGGCCCCTACCCTAGCTAGCCTCTCCCTGTGTCTCCTGTGACTTTAGCAGGACAAGCAGGCAGGCCTGGCCCCTTGTTTATGTAGCTAAAGCAGGTGGACTAGATGATCTCCAGACATCCCTTCCAAACCCAACCATTCTGGGATCCCTTTGGCCCGCTTAGGTCAGCTATCCTGGCTGTGTCTCCTTTCCAGCTTCTTGTACATCTCCAGCCTCCTCACTGAAAAGTCCTTGACTTGGTATAAACATTGTTTAGCAACAACCAAGATGTGTATCATCAACCTTCTTCTCATACTAAATCCAAACCCAGCACTATACCAGCTGCTAGGAAGAACATTAACTCTGTCCCAGCTGAAACCAGGACAATGATAATCTGAGGTTTTCTGGCTGGAAACAAACCTGGTCTCAAACAATGAAGAAAACAAACAAACACACACAGTATTAGCTTTGTTTTTCAGCTGCTCCATTGAGGTCCTGGCAGGCTGCTGATATTGCTGAGGCAAAGGAAGACTATGGGAGCTGCACGGTGGCAGTGGGACAGCTGAGGATGGGAAAAGCATTTTTGGCCACAGCCACTGAGCACTGTTCTGGTCCCCAACTGCTTCCCCAGGAATGGCACGGGTGAAGCTGGGTGCTGCTGGTGTTTATTGGCTCTCTGAGGTATCTGCTTTGGAATGCTGGTGTGTGAGAGATGTGCGCTGAGCTCCCACATCTCCCTCTAGGTATGATGGACCTCCAGTACCTGCTCAGTAAACTCTCCCAGTGTAAGCACCTGGCCAGCCTGGGCAGAGAGCTTCTTCAGGACATATTGCGGTACCTCCACCGCATTGGGCTTGTTGTGTGGTATGAGGAAATCAAGCACCTGGAAAGCACTGTTTTCCTCCAGCCTACCTTCCTAATAACTATGTTCAAGGTGAGCGTACAGATCAGGATGATTTTCTATGCAGGACCCAAGCTCTGCAGCTTTACTGGGCTACCCTCTTTGCTGTCTTGTCTCTCCTTCTCTTCCTACCAAGCTCCTTGTGAGGTACTGCCTAGCTCAGCAGCTTGAGAGCATCCCTGTGGACACGCTGATTGGGGAACATGCCACCATCAGAGACAGGTCCAACTGGGTGTGGACCTTCAAGTCAAAGGCAATGCTGTGCCACCGGGCTGTGCGTGCCTTGGTGAAGCACCAGCTCTCTTCAGAAGGGATGCGGGATGTCTTTGAGGAAATAATGGGATACAAGCCCCACAGAGGGAGAGGGAAGCTCTTCAGCCTCCTTGAGCACTTTGAGCTCTGCCTGGAGGTAAGACACACCGAAGTTCTCAACCCACATGCCAGTGAGTTTGTTCCTGGAAAGCCATGGGAGACAACACGAGGCCAAGGCGAGTCCTGGTACTTGTTCCCAACCTATCTGAACCAGACCGAAGAGGTCTCTGAGGTGTGGGGAGGAGATCACCCTGAGGACCTCCACATCCGTGCCTACTTCTCACCTGAAATACCTGAGGGTTTCTTCCAGAGGTAAGTGGTGGTTTCCAGCCCTCAATGATGTTGTGTGGTTCAGGGTGTGCTCAGTGCAATGCCAGTATGACTATCAGCAAGCCCTTGGCTGTTGAGACCATACCAGCTGAGGCATGAAGCTGGGACTCAGGAGACCAGGGCAGCTTCTCAGCTCTGCCACAGATGTGTGAAGCCCTGGATGAGCCATTTCAATGTTCACTGCCTGGACCTGAGCAAGGACCATGCTCCTTCTGGTTCACCTTTCATCTGGGCTGGTTTTTGGCTAGTCCATATCCATCCAGGCAGTCAGAGGCCTCCCAGTCCCACCTGAGGATTGTCCAGTTTCTACAAGTGCTGGGACCGTTCCAGTTTCTGGAATGTATCCCATCCTTGTGGGTTTCTCAGCTTACATGAAGAGTTTTATCTGACGGCCAACTCCAGAAGTGGCTTTGGCTTAAGAGGCAGCTCCTGCTGCTTGAGCTTTCAGTAGGGCAGGGTCCTCATTTAGTGTCTGCCTGTTTCTACTGAAATTTGGTTCATATTTTTCAAGTCTACTTGGTGCCACACTTTCTCCCAGTGTTAAGAGATAAGCAGGCAAGATGGTGGTGAAAGCTGCGGACACTCTCCTTTCAGGCTCTTGGTGAAAGCTTGCTCCTTTTACTCCACACACTGGGTGGCCAAGGTGACCTGCTTACTCATATGCAATGGCAAACCTCTGCTGATCAAAGAGAACAACCAGAGGGCCTACAGCTACCTGGAGCTTCGCTGCAGAAAACCAGCAGAAAGGATGGGTATGGATCCCTGATCCTTATTTCATGACTCCCAATCACATCTCTCCTTAGCTCCCCTGTCACATCTACTCCTCTGAGCAGAGCATCCCAGAAGCCTCTGACATATGTTCTGGTCCAGCCAGGGTCCACCAGCAGTTCAGGCTTCCTCTAAAGGAAAGTCATGAAAGAAAAAAGTCATGTTTTCAGTCTTCTCATGGAGCAAATGGGTCATCTCTTCCCATAAGGTCCTAGCAGAGTACAATCTCTGGCTGGGTCTCCAAGTGACAGGCAAAAAGGCCTTCCAAGTTGTGGACCTCACTTATCTTTTAATTCCTTTTGGAGGCCAGTGAGCTTTCAGAAATGGAGCTGGTCCAACCATTCTGGCTGTGGTCTGGTGGGCTGGAAGTGATGCGTCACCATAACATCTCCTGGGCTGCCACAGTCAGGTGGTTGTGAGTAAGCAAGACCTTCTTTTGCCTGGAAGGTTTCCAGGTTGCATGGGACTTCCTCATGGCAGTTGTGTTCATCGTCCAGAAGCTTGCCGAGGAGTGGCCAGGGCTGCATGTGTGCATGAAGAGCCCGTGCCGAACAGCTGGCTGTCCTGCAGAGCTCATCTGGCCAGACATGGATGGCACAAATGCCGTGTACGTATATGTCATGCCCCTCCAAGCTGAGGACTGGAGCTGGGTGGTGCTACTGTAATGCTGGTGGGGCTGGCCAGCTTCTAAAAGCCATGTGAAATTAGTTGTGAAACTTGCTGGTCGCCATGTTTCCTTTCTACTGACAACAGCAGCCCTTGTCCCACATGGTGTTAGCATTTAATTGTGTGGGAAATTCGAGCATGGAAAGAAAGGTGAAAAAAAAGTTGAAACTCGGGGACAGGCATGTGATATCCATTCTGGCAAGGTACCCACATGTTCCCTATCTCATATGCTCAGGTGCTCAGGCACCAGGGAAGGCAGCAGCTGTCCCACTAATGGCAGGACCTCATGTCAGGGTGGAAAGAGTCTTCTGTCATCTTGGTATCATCTTCCATGGGAAGTGCTGAGGGCAGCTCCTGCTCCTTCTACTTCTCAGGGCTTTTTCCTCCACAGGACAAAGGAAGATGTTAAAACCTGTGGGACATGCAGGCACCGCTTTGGCACAGAGCTGCTCCTGCCCAAAGGTTAGCCCAATGGTCCCGGGTTTATGCTGCAACAGTGCTCAGGGTGGGAAAAGGGCTAAGGGTTTCATGGGGCTGAGGTGCTGATGGTGTCATCCCACCCCCCCAGTGCCCAGGAAGCTGGAGGAGCCCCGGATGCAGACTTCTGCTCATTATTATGTGACAAGCTATGGGACCACAACCTTTGGGCACAGCAGCATCCATGTCAATCAGCAGGTAAGGAGGCTGCCACCTCCCCTTGCCCAGGGTGCAACACTGGTGGCCAGGCTCATCCTCTCCCCTTGTTCCTGAAATGAGGGAGGGCAGCTACTTCCAGCCTGGGGAGGGACACCCCATCTTTCAGCAAAGCTCTGGTTACCATGCTCCTCCCTGAGATACCACTACCTCTGTAGTATCATATTGTAGCTCCTGCCTTATTTTTCCAGAACATTTCAAGTGAGTAACTCTGGGCCAGTGGGGAAGCACTTGCTGAAGAAAGAAGAATTATTTTTGTTTAGCCAAAGCCTAGCTGTCCTCAACACGCTTTGCTTGCATGTTTATAGTCTTAAGGCACAGAAATAAATACATCCTTTCATGCATGGCTAGTCACCTGTTTACACAAATGTAAGGGGAGAAATGTGCTGATGAGTGCTCTGGTACAAGCCTGCTGCCAGCAGGGGCTTTGCTGGGACACATCCCCAAGGTTCTGGGCGATGGGGGTGTGAGTGGTGAATGTCTTGAACTGATAGTGGAAGCAGATGTCCAGGCAACATCAGCAAGCAGGAAGCACCTTTCTATACATATATATATTTAAACTTAGAAGACTTAAGAAAATAAATCTGTAGAATGACCGCATTCCCCAAACCCACTTTAGCAGCTGATGGAGGGAAAAAGCAATGTGTGAGCTCCTGGACCAGAAGGTGGAGGTGCAGGGAGCCAGGGAGGAAAGGTCCCCACTATCAGCATCCCACAACAGTGTTGCTGGGGGGATGCCGGTTTGCACAGCCCCCAATGCCCAGTGCTTCCCTGCAAGCTGGTGCAGCCACAGGGAGCAGGGGGGAGTGGGGGGCTCAGTCCATCTGCATGTTGTACTGCTCGATGAGCTCGAAGAGGCTGAAGGAGTCAGAGAGCTGCAGGCTGATGGTGCCACTGTCAAGGGAGGAGGCTCCCTCGCGCAGCACCTGCTCACACCAGTACTCGCAGAACCTGGGCACCAGCTGTGGCAGCAAACCACAGGGGACAGCAGGGTTAGGGACAGCTGCTTGATGTGACTGCAGTGCCTGCACAGCCCCATCCTCCTGGAGCGGAGGAAGTGTGCATGGCACCCTGTACCTCTCCCAGCCCCTGAGGATCCCCATCCCTGGGCAGCTGCCTCTCACCCCACCCTGTCTCCTCACCCAGGCAGCTGTTCCCTGCCTAGGCTGGCCCTTCCTGGACTCCTGTCCCCCAAGGGTCTCCTCCCCAGGCACCTGCCCCTCCCTATTCCCCTACTCCCCAAGAGTTCCCCTCTCTTGGCACCCAGCCCCTCCCACATCCCCAAGCCACTCAGGGTCCTGCTCCTTTGGCACCCAGCCCCTGCCACCTCCCCTGTCTCTCAATTCTTTCATTTCTTCCAGACCCTGAAGTATCCCCTCCTTGGGTATCCAGATCCCCATGTCCCTGGACACACAGGGTTCCCCTCCTTGGGCTACCAGACACACATCTTCCCCTGGCCCGCAAGGATCCACCCTTCCTGATGTACCCAGACCCCCTATCTCTCTCAGACCCTGAGGGACCACCCCCCCCCCCCCACCTTGAGTACTCAGATCCCTATCTCCCCTGGCCCCCTAAAGTCTACCCCTCCTTGGGCAGCAGTGGTGAGTGTTGATTCCTGCACCTTGACCAAGATGAGCTTGGACTCCTTGGGCTTGGCATTACAGAAGGACTGCCCAAAGCAGAGGTAGATGGTGAAGTCAGGGGACCGCTTCCTTTGTCTGTTGCGGAAGTCCCTCAGCTCTGCAAGGGGAGACAGCGCCCAGTTTTGGGGTGAGCCTGGGAAACTTTAGATGCTTGTGAGAGACTCCCCCCGTCCTCCCCCACGCCCTTGCCCACCTGTGCAAAACTTATTGAAATCAAAGATGGGGGTTTCCTGATCCCGGCAGAGCAGGTTGGGTGAGGGTTCCTCGGTGCCCTCGAGCTGCCGGGACAGCGCCCAGAAGACCTTGCACTTCTTCAGGCGGGTGGCAAAGAGCTTACAAGCACGTTGCTCCAGCTGCAGTCCCACGCCAGCCAGCAGCTCCTCAGTGTAATGCCGCTGCCGGCAATCAGCCAGCTCGGCGGGGCTGGGAAAGCGCACCAGGTGCCCGGAGCACCCAGCCACCGCTGGGTCGAAGGGCTGGTACACCAGCAGGCACCGGCTGTTCACCACCTCCTCCTGGTGGAAGAGCCTCCCCCGGTAGTAGATGCTGACATCGAGGTTGGGGATGATTCCACCTGCAACAGGTAGTGATCAGCAGCTGCATTCCCCAAACCCAAATGCTCCCCCTTCCCACCCCCCCCCCAAGCATTAGTAACTATTAACAATTATATATAATAATTATAATTTATAGCTATTAATAATAACACTCACCTGAGTTATCCTCCAGTGGCGGCAGTACAGTGGGGGTGAAGAGCATCCCCTCCCCTGGGGATGGCACAGGGACCGTGACCTCTGGCACATGACATGGTGGTGGCACGGCCCCTGTGGCAGGAGACAGGCAGCATCAGCATTGTGATTCAGGGGGGTGCAGTGAGGCGTTGCTTTGGCATGGGGTGCACACGGCAGCACCCCAGACTCTTCCCACTCGGTTACGGCACTTGTACACCTGGGGCTAGATCCTGCCCCACAGCACTCACCTTGCTCACCCAGCAACATGGGGCCTGGGAGGCTGTAGGTGGCCAAGAGAGGCTGCTCTGCCATGGGCACCCATGGCTGAAATGTTGGTGGGGCAATGCAGTTGTTTTGGCTGGGCTCTGGGTGAGGCTGGAGCAGGGTGTCCCGGTGCCGGGCTTCCTCTGCAGAGAAATCACTGGTGGGAAAAGACTGGGGTCTCCCACCCATAGTGTCAGTCTCACCTGAAGGTATCCAGGATGGGTTCAGAGGGCCCAGGTTGTGGGAAGAGATGGCGCACTGTTTCAGCACCCACTCCAGGTCCTCCATCGTCGAGGGCTGTGTGGGGTCAGTGCCGCCTGAGAAGGGGCACAGCAGGTAGGAGGTCTCACAACCTCAAAAGCAGCCCTGCCTGAGCCTACTGGGGTACCTCTTCCAAAAACACTGGGGGACAAGTACCCACCTGGGGGGGCAATTTCTGGAGCAATGTCTTGGGGGTTGAGCTGTGAAGGGAAGCAGGATGAGGGGGAGTCTTACCACTGTGGATGAGGGACACCCAACCTCCACTTGCCCTGTGTTTCAGCCAGGTGCTGAGTCCAGCTTGGGTGCACCCCAAGGACAGAGGGGATGATTGCATTGCCTGAGCAGTGCAAGTAGGGACTCCTCTATTCTGCTGTGCCCAATCCATTACCTGTACCTGCTGGTCCACCACAGGGTCAGGGCTGCCAAAATCTCCCTCCTCTCCTCGACAGTGGGTGCCTGGAAGGAGAGCCATGTGAGGGGGAAGAGCGGTGTGAGTGGGGGGAATCTCGGTGCCCTGGGATCACCCACCCCACCCCACCCCACTCCCAACACCATCCCCAGTGGGGCCAGGCTTACCTGGGGCGATGGCATAGACCTTGTGTGGGTCATCACCACACTTGGAGTGGTCCTCCAGCAGCACAAACATGCGGGTGCTTGTCAGGGCACAGCGGAAGTTGGTCTTCCACTTGGCTGGGTCTTCTGGGTCCTCATACCGACCACTCGCCTGTGCCCAGGCCTGAAGGGGTGTGTGTGTGGGGGGGTGTGTGTGTCGCGGCGGGGGGGGCGGTGACCCTGGCTCCATGAATATGGAGGTTTCAGGGTTGCCAGGTATCCCCACCCTCCCCAGTTCCCCCATCCCACCCACCTTGAAGACCTCCAGGTCGCTGCTGGTGACATCTTTCCTGGCATTGTGCTTCCAGGGGATACGGAAGGCCTTGCGGGCCGGATCGATCCAGCGCAGTCCCTGGTACCTCCCGCTGCTGACGGCGTTCACCAGCCAGGGTCCGAACCGCAGCTTCTGGGCCTCCCTGCGGGCGCGGGGCCGTCAGCGGGGGGCAAACCGAGGCCACACGGGCACGGAGACCCGGGAAGGGCCGGGGGATGCCGGAGTGCCGCTTACCCTTCGCTCTGCGGCGCTGCCATGGTGCCGTGGCGTCCCCAGCCCTGCAGGTCCCGGGGCGGGTGGGTGCTCGGCTCGGGGCGCGCCGCCTCCCGCCTGGCCCTTTTATCCGCCCCCTCCACTCGCGCCCAGTTTCCTGGAAATCACGTGACCCTTCCGAAAGTGAAAGTGTTGCCGGCGGCCACCCGCGCCGCGGGGGATCGCACGCAGCGGTCCCCGCCCAGTCCCACTGGCGTGCCCGGGTGGGTGCTCTGGCCGTAGCCTGAGCCACCCCCGGGGGATGCTGACTGCCGAGCCCCGCGCAGCCCCTTCCCCCTACTCATAGTAAGTAACAACAGTGCAGATGTAAACCTGGCCCTGCACGGGCGTGGGACACAGACCTTGGTGGGCAATGGGCAGGATCAGCCCCTGGCCAAATCGCCCATGACCCCATGCTCGAGTTGCTCCCCCCGGGCTGTTGTGGCCCCAAAAGTGCTGGTGCAGGATGGCTGCACCCTGAAATTAAACAATGCAGGTTTGCAACAAGCAAAGGGCAGGCAGGTGTAGGGACACCCTGAAACACTTGGGCTTGGCCCAAAAGCAGCTGCACCCACCGCCACTGGCGTTTTCCAAGCAGCACCAACTAACAGCCCAGGCACGCAGGTCTTAGCCTTGGAGCTGGAAACGCCCGTGTCTTTTCTATTTATTTATTTATTTCAATTTATTTTAATTCCCCTTTCAGGCTGCCTTAGTTTCCACACTAAAGGTTTGCTATAAAAAAAGTTAAATATACTAGCAAAATCCAGGAGGGCAGCAGGCACTGGCTGTGCTTCCTGCATCCAAGAAACAGTTTCCCGGTGCACCCTTTTCCCGTAAAGCCAAGCACTCCCGTGGGCCTGGCCCTGCTGCCTGGCGCTGCACTTGGTTGAACACCTGCGAAGGCGGGCAGCGGAGCACCTAGCTGTCCTGGACCGCAGCAGGAGAGGGGCTGGGAGCCACTGCACATGGTTTCTGCACCTTGCACCTGCCTTGGCAGGATCTGGGGGCTCCTGGGGATGTTAATGGGCATCCCAAGCACCTCTGCCTGGTGCTGCTGCCCAGTGTGGCGGCATCACGGTTTTATGCAAAAAAAAGGAGGAAACAAAAGAAGGAAAATCAACGCTGGGGTTGTGCACTGGCCTCGAATGTGTGTTTCAGAGCCAGAACCACCCTTGCACAGGGATGAACCCTGTGGGGCTTGCCACCAGCCATACCAGGGCCCCAAAGCAAGGGACCCATGGCCACTTCCCAGCGGCAGCACATCCCCTCACCCCAGAAAGGGGAAGCAGCTCGCAGCCAGGGCTACAGCTGGCTTCCAGTAACCTGGGTCCAGACACAGCTGCCCGTGATAGAAAATGGTCACCCCATGCCCTGGACCATTGTGGGGCAGGTTATGTGGAGTTTTGTGTTAAATTAGAGCAAAATTAGTAAATAACCATTACATCAGGCAGGTCATGTGGCCCAAGTGCTGCCCCTCATCGCTCTTTCTTGACCCCATTTGAATATTTCCCCCTTTGCTTTTGAGGAATTCCCCCCAAGTGCTCTCAAGGAATTCCCCCCAAGTGCTCTCAAGGAAATTCCTGCAGGGCCATGGTCACTATCCCCTCCCACCTCCCCCCATGTTCATCTTCTTGACTCAGGGACATGTCCAAGCAGCCAAAAAGCAGCCCCATTCATGCCACCAGCTCCAACATGGTGGAAGAAGAGCTGGAGCCTTCAGGAGGAAAAGTCAGTTTTACAAAGAAGTTTTTAAAAGCATCCAAAAGGACAAGGAGAGCCATTGACTGCACCAAATTCTTCTCCAGATGCAACCCCACACTACCAACCTGCACCTGCAAGCTACCCAGTTTCAGGGGGCAATTCCTGCAGGCAGAAGGGCAAGGAGAAACCCCACTACTTTTATTGGCAAGGTTGGTTTTGGAGACCCTCCTTGTAAATCACAGAGCAGCAAGGAATGGGGCACCTTAAAAAAAAAAAAAGTCTGTTTTAATCCACCCAAGGGAAATCCAGACCAAGAGCAGCATCACAGCACTACACACAGCACAGACATCTATCATCATCTTTGCACATATTCCTCCCAGATTCACAGAGAAGTCATTACGAAAAAAAGAAAATTAAAGAAAATTATTCACATATGCAAAGTAACAAACCAACCACAGAACAATGTTTTTGAAGAGAAAAAGGATGCATCAGAGAAGAAGGTCCTCAACATACAGGTTTTGCAAAAACCTAACCCAAGAACATTACAACAGAGGTGTTTCTCTTTTAAACATTAAAAACAGGGAAAATTTTTAAAATGAATTTAAATACACTTTTGAAACACAAACACCAAGGAAGCACCTGGAGAACAAAGCAAAAAGAAGGAATGAAAAGTGAATTTGACCAGTTTAATTTAAACACCAAAGTTGGGTGGATTGCACCAAATGGAATAAATAATGGAGAAGATCGGAAGATCGTGCTGGGTTGCCAGATCTCACACTTAAGATCACTTAAACTAGAATTAATTACACAGCCCAAGAGAGTACTGAACAAGGAAGTCCTCTGACAAGCGATGTTAGCTGGGGCGGTGTCCCTTTGACAGTGGGTTGTAGGTGTGAATTTGCCCCCTGCTACCCAACAATGATCACCACCCCAGAGGAGAGCAGAATTATGAGGTTTTGTGCTCCAGAGGACTCTACCTCGTAACTATGTACATGGAAACACGTCCTCACATGGGGCGGGAACCCTCTGCTTCTTAAACACCGGCTGGCTCACAAACACAACCAAGTCAAAATGTCAAACATCTAAGCACAACTCGACACTGTGTTTTCACCTTGCAAGGCAAGCACACAGGGGGTAGTATTTCTAGTGTGGCTCCCTGAGGTTGGGCACTGCAGAAGTGGAGCAGGCACCTCCTTTCATGCACCTCGGGCCAGGCTAGAGAGGGGAAAAAAAAAAAGAGAAAAAAAAAAATATCAGCTAAACTACACCTGCAAGCACCGCTTTATCATCCCAGCGGTGGGCAGGCTGAAGGAATGTAAGTCGTTTTTTGTTGATTGGTTTTCCCTTCCCACAGCCTCTGTATTTTTAAAAAAACCCAACAAACAAACAAAACCACAAAATTAAAACACACAAAAAAACCCCACCATCAAACAATAACACAAAACCAACCAACCAAACCCTGAACAAAAATAACTTGATCCAAAGTTCCTCTCCTTCTCCTGCCTGTCACCAAACAGTGAAGTGCTTTTGGACATTCATGTGATCCCACAGACATGTTCCCTATAGAGCAGACATCTTGTCTCTGCACCTCACCTGCATGTGCCTGTGACACCTGGTTAGAAGTGACATCCCTTTGCTTTAAAATTTAATTACAAAATCAATAGTAACGATCTCCTTTCCCTTCCTCTGATCTCCAAGTTGTCCATTTAAGCCCAACGCATTTTTGAGAAAGCGAGAAGGGAGGGGTGAAGGTTTCCAGGCCAAGGAACTTGCCAGATCCAGCATCCCCTCTGCTATGTCTCCAGTGGCAATGACATGAGGCCCCTTTACACAGTGCCTGCTGTCAACCTGGGGCCAGCAGAACCAAGGAGGGGCTGAGAGGACACAGCTTCCCCTCCATCTCCTCCTCAGACAGCTAGCAACTTCAGGAAGAAATAGGGAGACTGCAGTGGATGAGGATTCAGGTTATTTCCTTCCCATCCTTCTTCTTCCCCAGGGCTGGGAGGAGACTTCTGGGTCTGCAAGCCCAGTCTGTGCTTACCAGTCCCTAAGAATGACAATCTAAAAACAAACCAAAACCAACCAAACAAAAAAAAAAACACAACCCCCCCAAGAAAAGAAAAAAGAAAAAAAGGGCAAAATCAGGTGTCATCCATGGAAGGAGTAGGAGGGGACAGGTTCCAGACTGAGACAGAAAAGGGACTCTCTCCCTCTCTGCCCCATGCCGTCCCTATGCAAACCCTTTGTGCTGTTGCTCTGACATCTATTGACACAGATGACAAACACAGGGATGAATTCAGTGCTGCAGAGGGCAGGAGCGTGCACACAGCTGCACCAGGGCTAGGCCCGGTGCTTGGGGAGCATGTCCAGCAGGAACTCTGCAATGCCAATGAAGTAGACGACTTGAGCGATGCCGAAGAGAGGAGCGATGACCAGGGCTCGGCAGTAGGCTCCTTTCAGGAAGGCCATGGGCCCCTCCTTCTGCCAGATCTTCCTGGGGAGAAATAGCACAGACAGGTAAGTGTCCATTCCACCCCTCCACCATGCCAGGAGAGCCTCTGGCCATGCCCTGGCTTTCTGCCTCACTACAGAGACTAAATCCAGGCAAGCACTGTCACCTGGCACAGCCTCCACAGCAGATCATCCACCATCCCCCATGTACTCTGCGAATGGCCATGCATGAACATGCCCCATCGCTATGTCTGGCCTGGATCTGGATGTACAGCTAAGATGACACCATGCTTGCATCAAGATGTCCCCCCATTCGAAAGTTGGGGCCAACTCCACCCTCAGTATAGGGCAGATCCAGTTGGCAAGAGACTCTGGCCACAACAGCGATACAAAAGTGCTTGTGTTTTGAAACGCAGCTAGACCACAGTTTAGCAAAGGGTCAGAGGAGAGAGCAGGTAGGGACAGCCCATCTCTGACAGCACTCCCACAGTCGCTGTTCAGAGCAGTCCTGGGAGGAATATGAGACTTAATGCTGTAGGATTTTCAGGCAACAGGGCCCTGGGAGAAACAACCACAGCATTGCCTCCCTTTGCATAAATCAAATCTCGGTGTTTTGACTGCTGGGGTTTGGACAGAAGCATCTAAATATAAATGTTATCTTTATCTTGCTCAAAGTACGAAGTTGTTCTCTTTTACATAGCTATATATACGAACAGTATATATCTGGTCATATATCTATGTATCTGTCCATATAGACAGGTAGATAAAAGCACAGGTTCGGAGAGAACCTGCAACAGAGAAGCTACTGGTTGTGTCTAGAAGCTGCACTGACTGGCTGGCAGTGGGCAGCAGTAGATGCTGTACATCTGACGTGGTGCCTGCTTCACAAGGAGCCTTACTTGGTGCAGTCCAGGATTCCTGAGTAGGTGTCCTCATTCACTCCTCTCTGCAAGGACTGCAGCCGTGTTTTGATCACTGGGAAGAAAGAGACAGACAGTGGTGAGCACTGGGAATGTAGCATGTTCTTCAGCAGGCAAAAAACACCTTGAGAGTAATGTCTCTGAAACACAGCCAAAACAAGATCACCAAGAACACAGACCATTTTCATATATTTAATCAGCAAAATGGGAAAACAAACCTATTCCTTTAAAAAATAATAAAAGAAAAAGAGAGCCTCCCAAAAAACAACCTCCTTCCCCCACTGTGACCACCATTTCCAAGGCTGACTTAAGCTTTAAACGCTTTCAAATTCAGATGTCTTTCGGTAAAGTAGAAACTGATTTTCAAATACTCAGCTCCTTCTGGAACAAGTATCTAAAATATATAGTGCTGGTCTTATACTTCTTCACACCTTGGAGCATGTGCAATATTTGGGAGAGAGAAGTTACTTTCTGATGTTTTTCAAAACAGAGAAACCAAGGTGGTATTTTAGGTGGGTGCTGTGGAGCACAATAAAAGGCCCAGATATCACTCCACATGGTAACGTGTCTTTCCAGGGGAATATTCATAGTCATTCCTGTGAAGAATGAGAATGACTGAAATGAATGATGCTCTCCTCCTGACTTACCTAGTGAGTACTGCAAACCTTCGTGTAAGCTGTGGCCAAAGGTCACCTGAAGGAAATATCACCTAAACTGGCAGCAGCTCAGACAGCAGAGCTCTCCCGCTGTGAGCTCGTGCTGTGAAGAGGCCACCACTGTCACCCTCCTCCTCACCTAGCTCACTTGTGGGCCTCTGACTCCTGCCACTTGGCAGCAGGCCACCAGCACAGGCTACTCGGGACTCACCATCGCAAGGATTGACAGCCACCGCAGCCGTACTGCCAGCCACACATCCGGAGAGGAAGGACACATAGAATGGAGCCTTGACATTAGGGTCTTTCTGGCCCAGCTTGTTCAGGTTTGCAAACAGCGGGAAGTAAACAATGGAGAACGGGACATCCCTGCAGTGGGGAGGAATGAAGGGGAAGAAAGAAGAACAAGGATGAGCCAAGCCAGAGTGCGACACCAGCAAACTGAGCAAAGGAATGGCTGCCAGCATTACACATTGGCAGCACAGCCCCAAGTGCAATGCAGATATCCCAGTTCTGTAATTGCAATGCAGACATGAGCTGAAACTCAGCAGGGGCAAAACTGACTGCACAAAGTACAACGGGTCCACAGGGGGCATGGAGCCCTGCAGAGTCAGTTGCTTCCCCCTCATTTTTCAACATGCAAACTGAAGACCCCAGCACATTCAGAGGTCAATCTTTTGTCCACTTTTGTTAACTACAAGAGGTTTGTGTCTTGCCCCCACATGTCACCGGGCATTGCTTTAGCTCTGCCTTTGTTAAAGATAGAGGAGAGTAACTCTCTGAAACCCCAGTCAGTGTGCCAGAGCAGGCACTGGTCCTTGCATCCAATGTGCTCCATGGCCCAGAACCCATTTCACACTCTGGAGACTCAGGCTGACAGTTTTGCTTTGCTAGCTCACAAGGACTTCTCTACAGCATTAAAATACGGACCACTAGGGAGACAAAAATCTTCCACAGAAAGAAGCAGAATTAAATCTTTCAGTGACAATAAGGTAGCCTTCCTTGCTTCCCTGACCTTCCCTTCTTCAATGCGTAAAACCTGCGCATGTAAACCAAACCAAAACAAACCCACACACCCCAAAGCCAACACCACCTTTGCAGACCCGTTTCCTGGATGGCTGGTGCTTTAGATTCATTATTTGGAACACTGGTGCCCTGCACTCAAGCCCATGCCACCTTACCTTAGTAGCGTGGCTCCCAGGCCCTTGTAGAGTCCTGTGATGCCTTTGGTCCTCAGCAGCTCCCTTGTTATCTGTGTTGCTGTGGTGCGCGTTTCCACCAGTGGCTCTGCTGACCCCGCCGCAGAGGAAGAGGAGAGCTGGGTCTGTGCTGCCATCAGCTTCTTCTGTGCCGCTGGGGAGGAGCAGAGAGAGCACTGGTCTGCAGGACGCTCAACAAAAGTCTCTTGCTGCCTGGTGCCACGGGACAAGGAGGAAGAGGCAGATCTCCAGGTGCATTGAAACACACAGACTAAGGCCAGCCAGGTGCCCTGCAAGCTATTGCTTCCAGTCTGTCCATCTCCCTCAGCCTGAGACAACCCAGCTCATCCCACTCTCAGAGCTGGCAGCTGCCACACCACAACACTGTCTGCTGAACTCTGCTACTGAGTGGTTTTACCTAAGCAGGAGCAGCCTGTTGTGCATGACCTCCGCGGCGCAGAGAGAAGGAGCTACCGTGAGCAGGCAGGTGACGTGCCTGCTTCCAGCTCCATCCCTGAGCTGCCCGTAGGACAAGCTAAAGATATTCATATATGAAAGAGGTTCAACAGTTCTGTTCTTTGTTTCTTTCCATTGAAAGCAATCATTAAACTGGGGAGTTTCTCAGTGACATTTATAAATGCCACCTGGTTTCCCCCAACCTTTCCAAACTGATGTATTTCTGCTCTTTGGCCAGAAGATGGAGGCAATCCTCTGGCTGCTACCGGCACACCACAGGTCTCTTGCCACACAGAGAACAGGTTGTTCAGAGCAGCAAAAACCTCTTCTGAACCCTCAAACCATAGCTTAATTCCTTCAAACATTTTAAAATAATATGCACAAAGAGGATAAAATCTGCATTAAAAACAGTAAACAGAGGAAAGCAAAAGTAAATCTGTGATTAATCAGGAATGCCACATCAAAGGAGAGATTACAGAACCAATCAGTCCACATTCCAGGAAGGGCCATAAACATGGTATCTAACAGTGTCATGCAGGGCTCCCGGGGAATGAGACCACACCCGGGGCTGACCTCTGGAAGAGATTAAGGTGACAGGAAACTGCTCTTTCCCTCCATGACAGACTCTGGCGTCCATTCTTACTAGATATGCCCCACAGTGTTTCAGACAAAAGGCTCACACTCCCTCCTGCTTCTGCTTGCCAGCTCCTGCCCACAGTCCCAAAAGCCTGACCCCAAACCTCTTCCAAATCCAGCAGGCTGGGAGAATTTTATCTACGATTTCAGCCAAGACAACTGCTGCTTTTATCAGGAAGCAAAAAAATTGAGAGTAAGAAGGGAGATAAGTCATTTGGAAAGGACACATCCCCTTGAGAAGCTTTTAGGGAGATGCTACAGGCAGGTAGAAGAGAGAGAATAGGTATCAGAAAATATAGAGATGGAGGAAGCACCACAGAAGAGCACTGAAGGATGCCAATTCCTTCTTGGGTACACAGTAACTAACAAGTTTTAATCACGCTCAAGTTGACCATGCAGTCATCTCTCCTGTCTCTCTCTGTCCGTCAGCAGCATTTCCCATTTCACTTGCCAAGCCTATTGCTCTGAGCAAAAAAAATCATCACCTTTTGCAGCTGCAAGGGCCTCTGCAACATGTTGTGGTTTAACCCCACCTGGCAACTAAGCACCATGAAGCCACTCACTCAACACGCCCTCTCCCACAGTGGGATGAGGAGGAGGATGGAAAAAAAGTCAAACTCGTAGGTTGAGATAAAGACAGGACATCAAGGGAAGAGAAATTATTAGGAAAAAAAAAAAATTCTATCCTATCCAAAACCAGAACAAAAGCCAGGTGAGGGTGGGAGAAAATGAGCTAGGAAGAAGAGGAGAAACTTCTGCTACATCCTGAGATACCTCTGACCTGGGAGAGCAGGGAGAAGAAAAAGGGTTTTCTCTGTACATTCCTTCCCCCCCTGCCTCGATAGCCCAGACCTAGCCCTTTCTCCTCTGCCTGCCCAGTGCACAGGGAAGAGAAAACCACATACCAATTCGCCCCGCATCCTGCAGCTGGATTTTGAGCATCTCCATGGGAGTGGTGACAATGACCTGGCAGGTACCTGCGCCGCAGCCTGCCAGCATCTCCCTCAGCAGTGTCAGCTTTTTCCTGCCCGAAGAAAAGAGTGAAAGAGTCAGTCAGAGGAGATGGCCTGAAGTAACACTGGGACAGCCAGGTGAAGGGGACATGGGGCACATCTCTGACCTTGGGGGTTACAGGAGAGGCAGCCCAGGGGATGGGGAAAACCTGCTAGGCTTGACAGTTTAGCATATCTGAGGCTTGGCACCAGTGCCAGCATCACCTGATCTGGAGGGAAAGACCCATTTTGGCCCCAGAAACAGGATATTCAGAAAAAGGCACAAGCCCAGCCAGAACAGCCCCAGTCAGGAGCACACAACCCTATTCATCCCAAAACAGAGAGCTGCAGCTCTCTTCCAGCCTGGCATTGCCCCCAGTCAGGGGGCTATAGCTTCAGAGGGCAGCAGAGGACCTGAGCATTAAGAGGCATAAGCTGCTTTCCTTCTGCCAGCCTAGTCCTTTAGACACTGTCAACATCCCCACAAACAAACAAAGAGAGACAACAGAGCAAAAATCAAGGGAGGAAAACATTTGAGTTGCTGATTTGGAGTTCTCTGGCAAAAGCAAAATAAATAAACAGCAAATGTGAGAGTCAAGGAGGCAGCTTCCCTGTGGTTAGGTGATTCTTCACCTCACCAGCCTTTCCAAACCTTAAAAAGTAGCTTTGGCACTAAACTGGTCCTGCCTGAGGGACAAGGGATGGGATGGACCCCCAGAGCAACGCACTAGAGAGCAGGGATTATCAGTGACATGTTCTTGCCTAATGAAACGCAGAATTTCATAGCTCCCCCCATCCCAAAGCCATGAAACAGCCCAGTTAAGACTAAAAAGAGGAACATAGGACGCAAATGCTCAAAAAGTCTCTATTTTCAGAAACCGAGGGGTTTTCACCCTGTAGTATATGTCAACCCTTTGCACCAGAAAACACTGACTTGATTAAAAATAAAAGTGCCTTTGATCTGCTATTTTCCAAAAGGATGGGGAAAAGAAGCATTTATAAATCACACATCTAGAAGGGAACAGCCTCCTCTTTTTTCTGTTTGAAATACAAGTACTATTTTTACTCCCCCCATCCCTGCTCCTGCAGCAATATCTCATCTTAACCTATTCAAGGCAAGTTCCCAGGCCATGGCAAAAGCAGTCCTACAATTATATACCCTATTTCCTTGGAAAACCAACCCATGCTCCCTTACCAGGGTTTTTATATGCACACACAGAGCACAGCTGTGGCACTGTGGGCCAGTGAAGAAATTTCAATGCCAGCCCTACAGGAAAGGGAGGGGATATGTGCTGTAATCCTGCCAGCCTACCACGTCAGCTGTGCTGATTTCACCACCTCTCATCTCCTCCCAGGGAGGATATGAGAGCAGGGGATTAGAGGTACAGAGCCACAAAAGAGATTACCAGTGGCTAAATATAGAGCTCTCCCATGAGGCTAAACAGGGGAACATTTTACAGTCTCCCTTTTCCAAATTCCTCCATAGATGAGAAGCTGCAAAAAACAATCCCTCCTGTGGAATTACCCACATGGGCACTGAAGTGTGCACAGCAAGCTTTCCTGGAGGCATGCAGGTATCAGCGTGTGCAAATCCAGAGGTCTGCCCAGCACTGAGGCCTGGATGTGGCCCACTTGCATGTCCTGGGCAGCCTGATGCACAGTGCCAGTCTCTGCACAGCTCAATACAGTCAGCAGCAAGGCTACACAATCCCTAGCCCAGCCGTGGAAGGAAGCAAATCACCCAAAGGAGCTGGCTGTCAGTGCCCCTCTATGGCACAGCAGAGCATTTCCCACTTCAGCAAGAGCCCTGGAGCATCCCTGGAGTACGTCTCCCAGCTTTTATTTGGGGCGACCACTTTGATACCCAGTTCAAAAGATCAGAAAGATTTGACCTACATGTTTATCTGTGGACCATTATCCAAGACAACAAAAGTCAGTCTGGCTTGATTGAACTCCATGGAGCTATGTCAGTGTGACCCAACAAAGGATTTATATGTGTGGTTGTATTTTAGAGATGTCAAACAGGTACATCAAAAGCACCTAGAACAAGAACTTTTAGATTGTATTTTGCATACCCTGGGAACTGGGGAGAGTCCAATAAAAAACAGCCGAAGATAAGCAACTCTTTTGTCAGGTTTAAAATTTGCCATAAAGGGGTCAAACTCCCTTTGCAAAATCTCACTAGTCTTCATATAAGACGAGCTTGAAAACAGTTCGTCTCTAAATGACAAAGGGGTTTAAATATTTAAGGCACCGCATGCCTTATCCTCAGTGGTTTAAAAACTAGCACATCTCAACTAACTTCAAAAGCTGCAACAACAGCAAGGATCTGGTCCTATAAAAGCAGAAACCATCTTTTATCACAGCAAAAGGGTGTTAAATATAACATATACACAACAGCCTCAAATTCTGTACTGGCAGAAATTAGTTGTTCCACTTTTTTAACTGACATGCAATTTATTAGTGACAAATGAACAATGTCAAATGGAAAGGGGAGACAATTCATGCTCAATCAAAATTAAACTTTAAAACTAGAGCTGAAAAGTAAGAAAATTAAAAAGTGGGAATTAGAGGTTTATGGAGGGCTTTTCAAGAGCAATGCATCAGTCCAAAGTCAGAATCTCTGAAAGCATCGGTATATTGATGTCACATGGGAGCAGAATAGGATTTTTTTCAAGTTTCTGAAAAATTTCAACCATGTACGAATTGACTGTGCTTGGGCAGGGACCAAAACCAGTCATTCTGGAATAAGAATGACAAGATTTCCAAAGATGGGAAATCTTTGAACTATGAAAACATCCATACAAAGCCACATTTCTATTTGCTACCCAAGAAGCTACTGTCACCAGCTTGCTTGTCACCCTCCTCACACATAAAATAACTTCTGCCTTCAGTCCGTCAACCCAACAGATCGTAGAAAGCTCCCAAAGAGTTACAAACCAGAGTCAGCTGCTTTCAAACAATTTAAATAGCGGGTCTGTGATATGGATTAGGGGATCAAAACACAGAAGCCATCCTTCAAAGGGAGGGCAACCTGTCTGCCACAGCCACACAGGGACATACAAACTGCCAGTCCCTTTAACTCAACCCCTGACCTTCCAAGAGAGACTGGTGGGACAGTTCACATGACTGGAATGTGGTCATGGATGGCTATGCCCTTTTCAAGAAAGACAGGCCAGCCAGGCGTGGTGGTGGAGTTGCTCTCTATGTGAGAGAGCAACTACAATGTACTGAATGTACTGAATGTACTCTGCCCAGGAGTGGATGACGAGCGAGTTGAGAGTGTATGGGTCAGGATCAAGGGGCAGGCTGGCAGGGGTGACACTGTTGTAGGTGTCTATTACAGGCCACCAGATCAGGCTGAGGAAGTTGATGAGGCCTTCTATGGGCAGCTGAGAGTGGCCTCACAGTCACAGGCCCTGGTTGTTGTGGATGATTTTAACTTCCCTGATGTTTGCTGGAAGGACCATTCAGCCAGCCAGCCACAGTCCAGGAGGTTCCTCCAGTGCATTGATGATAAATTCCTCATGCAGATGGTGGAGGAGCCGACTAGGAGAGGTGCACTGCTGGATCTCATCCTCACTAACAAGGAGGGTCTGGTCGAAGCAGTAAAGGTTGAGAGCTGCCTGGGTTGCAGTGACCACGAGATGGTGGAGTTCAGCATCTTGGGTGGCAGGAACAGAATAGCAAGTAGAATTGCAACCCTGGACTTTAGCAGGGCTAACTTTGGCCTTTTCAAGCAATTGCTGGGGGAAATCCCATGGGCAAGACTGCTTGAAGGAAAAGGGGCCCAAGATAGCTGGATTGCATTCAGAGATTGCTTCTTCCACACTCAGGATCAGAGCATCCCCACACGTAGGAAGTCAAGGAAGGGAACCAGGAGGCCTGCGTGGTTGAATGGGGATCTGTTGGGTATGCTCAAGCAGAAGAGGAGAGTTTACAGGTCATGGAAGCAGGGGCTGGCCACTTGGGAGGAATATAAGGCTGTTGTTAGAGGATGTAGGAAGGCAGCTAGGATAGCCAAGGCCTCCTTAGAATTACAGATGGCGAGAGGGGTCAAGGACAGCAAAAAGAACTTTTTCAAATACACAGCAGATAAAACTAATACCAGAGGCAATGTAGGCCCACTGATGAATGGGGTGGGTGCCCTGGCGGCAGAAAATACGGAGAAGGCAGAATTACTGAATGCCTTCTTTGTCTCTGTCTACTCTGCTGGAGGCTGTCCTGGGGAGCCCTGTACCCCTGAGACCCCGGATGAAGCCAGGTCGATGGAGGAGTTTGCTTTAGTTGATGAGGACTGGGTTAGGGAGCAATTAAATAGTCTGGACATCCATAAATCCATGGGTCCAGATGGGATGCATCTGCGGGTGCTGAGGGAGCTGGCTGAAGTCATTGCTAGACCGCTCTCCATCATCTTTGCCAAGTCTTGGGAAACGGGGGAGGTGCCTGAGGACTGGAGGAAAGCAAATGTCACTCCAGTCTTCAAAAAGGGCAAGAAGGAGGACCCGGGTAATTATAGACCGGTCAGCCTCACCTCTGTCCCTGGGAAAGTAATGGAACAGCTTATCCTTGGTGCCATCTCAAGGCATATCAAGGATAAGAGGGTTATTAGGGGCAGTCAGCATGGCTTCACCAAGGGTAAGTCATGCTTGACCAGCCTCATAGCCTTTTATGAGAATGTAACAAGGTGGATGGATGATGGCAGAGCGGTGGATGTGGTCTACCTTGGCTTCAGTAAAGCCTTTGACACAGTCTCCCACAGCATCCTCACAGCTAAATTGAGGAGGCGTGGTCTAGACAATAGAGTAGTGAGGTGCATTGCAAACTGGCTTAAGGAGAGAAGCCAGAGAGTGGCAGTCAATGGTGCGGAGTCTAGTTGGAGGCCAGTATCTAGTGGAGTGCCTCAGGGGTCAGTACTGGGGCCAATATTATTCAATATATTCATTAACGATTTAGACGTGTCTGCTGATGACACTAAGCTGGGAGGTGTGGCTGACACGCCAGAAGGCTGTGCTGCCATCCAGCGGGACCTGGACAGGCTGGAGAGTTGGGCGGGGAATAACCTAATGAAATTTAACAAGGGAAAGTGTAGAGTCCTGCATCTGGGCAGGAACAACCCCAGGTTCCAGTATAGGTTGGGAAATTACATATTAGAGAGCAGTGTAGGGGAAAGAGACCTGGGGGTCCTGGTAGACAACAGGATGACCATGAGCCAGCACTGTGCCCTTGTGGCCAGGAAGGCCAATGGCATCCTGGGGTGTATTAGAAGGGGGGTGGTTAGTAGGTCGAGAGAGGTCCTCCTTCCCCTCTACTCCGCCCTGGTGAGACCACATCTGGAATATTGTGTCCAGTTCTGGGCCCCTCAGTTCAAGAAGGACAGGGAACTGCTGGAAAGAGTCCAGCGTAGGGCAACAAAGATGATTAAGGGAGTGGAGCATCTCCCTTATGAAGAAAGGCTGAGGGAGCTGGGTCTCTTTAGTTTGGAGAAGAGGAGACTAAGGGGGGACCTCATTAATATTTATAAATATGTAAAGGGTGAGTGCCATGAGGATGGAGCCAGGCTCTTCTCGGTGGCAAACAATGATAGGACAAGGGGTAATGGGATCAAGCTGGAACACAAGAGGTTCTGCTTAAATCTGAGAAAAAACTTCTTCTCAGTGAGGGTGACAGAGCACTGGAACAGGCTGCCCAGGGAGGTTGTGGAGTCTCCTTCTCTGGAAACATTCAAAACCCGCCTGGACATGTTCCTGTGCGACCTCACCTAGGCGTTCCTGCTCCAGCAGGGGGACTGGACTAGAAGATCTTTTAAGGTCCCTTCCAGTCCCAAACATACTGTGATATTGTGACCTGCAATCACACTTCAGAGAAGCAGGAGCTATGATGCTGGGAAATATAAAAGCAAGAAAGTTCCCATTACAAACTCCCTTTCACTTCTAGTGCCAGCTCAAAAATGCCTCAGACAAGCCAAGCAAAGCACTCATGTAAGCCAGATCCACCTCAAAGTAGATTAAACATCGCTCTGGCAGACATTACTGCAGATACGGTACAACCTACCTCTGGCTGCAGGAGCTCTGTGTTGCACACATTTTGACTAAATCACGAAGATGGTGACTCTGTGCGGGCACATCAGGTTTGCCTTGGCATGAGATCCTAAGTGTTTTGTTTCAATACAAATGTCTGAGGAAGCGAACAATGGACAGGGCAACAGGTCTGGGCACACTGAACACAGGCACAACCTGTGTTTTGTCCCAAGACATACACCAGCAATGGAAACAAAGGCAATGCTCCTCTCAGGTGTGTATTCTGTGATTAAGAGCAGCCTCACAATCACAGGCCCTGGCTGTCATGGGGGATTTTAACTTCCCTGATGTCTGCTGGAAGGACTACTCAGCTAGCCAGCCACAGTCCAGGAGGTTCCTCCAGTGCACTGAAGATAACTTTCTTATGCAAATTGTGGAGGAGCCACCCAGGAGACGTGCACTGCTGGATCTCATCCTCACTAACAAGGAGGGTCTGGTTGAAGTGGTAAAGGTTGAGGACTGCCTTGGTTGCAGCGACCATGAAATGGTGGAGTTCAGGATCTTGTGCGGCAGGAACAGAATAGCAAGCAGAATTGCAACCCTGGACTTCAGCAGGGCAAACTTTGGCCTTTTCAAGCAATTGCTAGAGAAAATCCCATGGGCAAGGCTGCTTGAAGGTAAAGGGGCCCAAGGCAGTTGGTAAATATTCAGGGATTTCTTCTACCAAGCTCAAGATCAGAGCATCCCGACACGTAGGAAGTCAAGGAAGGGAGCCAGGAGACCTGCATGGCTAAACAGGGAACTGCTGGGTAAGCTCAGGTGGAAGAGGAGAGTTTACAGATCATGGAAGGAGGGGCTGGCCACTTGGGAAGAATATAAGGCTGTTGTCAGGGGATGTAGGGAGGCAACTAGGAAAGCTAAGGCCTCCTTAGAATTAAAGCGGGCATGAGGGGTCAAGGACAACAGAAAGAGCTTTTTCAAATATGTGGCAGATAAAACTAACACCAGAGGCAATGTAGGCCCACTGATGAATGAGGTGGGTGCCCTGGTGACAGAAGATACAGAGAAGGCAGAGATACTGAATGCCTTCTTTATTTCTGTCTACTCTGCCGGAGGCTGTCCTGGGGAGCCCCGTACTGCTGAGGCCCCAGAGGAAGTCAGGATGGTGCAGGAATTTGCCTTAGTTGATGAGGACTGGGTTAATGAACAATTAGGCAATCTGAAAATCCACAAATCCATGGGCCCAGATGGGATGCACCCGTGGGTGCTGAGGGAGCTGGTTGATGTCATTGTTGGACCACTCTCCACCATATTTGCCAAGTCTCGGAAGACAGGAGAGGTGCCTGAGGACTGGAGGAAAGCAAATGTCCCTCCAGTCTTCAAAAAGGGCAAGAAGGAAGACCTGGGTAATTATAGACCAGTCAGCCTCACCTCCACCCCTGGGAAAATAATGGAACGACTTATTCTTGGTGCCATCTCAAGGCATATCAAGGATAAGATTGTCATTAGGGGCAGTCAACATGGCTTCACTAAGGAGAAGTCATGCTTGACCAACCTCATTGACTTTTATGAAGATATAACGAGGTGGATAGATGATGGCAGAACGGTGGATGTGGTCTACCTTGGCTTCAGTAAAGCATCTGACACAGTCTCCCACAGCATTCTCATAGTTAAATTGAGGAAGAGTGGTCTGGATGATTGGGTAGTGAGGTGGACTGTGAACTGGCTGAAGGAAAGAAGCCAGAGAGTCGTGGTCAATGGGGCAGAGTCCAGTTGGAGGCCTGTATCTAGTGGAGTGCCTCAAGGGTCAGTGCTGGGGCCAGTACTGCTCAATATATTAATCAATGACTTGGATGAGGGAATAGAGTGTACTACCAGCAAGTTTGCTGATGACACTAAGCTGGGAGGAGTGGCTGACACGCCAGAAGGCTGTGCTGCCATCCAGTGAGACCTGGACAGGCTAGAAAGCCGGGCGGGGAAAAATTTAATGAAATATAACAAGGGCAAATGTAGAGTATTGCATCTGGGCAGGAACAACCCCAGGTTCCAGTATAAGTTAGGGAATGATCCATTAGAGAGCAGTGTAGGGGAGAGGGACCTGGGGGTCCTGGTGGACAGCAGGATGACCATGAGCCAGCACTGTGCCCTTGTGGCCAAGAGGGCCAATGGCATCCTGGGGTGTATTAGAAGGGGGGTGGTTAGTAGGTCGAGAGAGGTTCTCCTTCCCCTCTACTCTGCCTTGGTGAGACCACATCTGGAATATTGTGTCCAGTTCTGGGCTCCTCAGTTCAAGAAGGACAGGGAACTGCTGGAGAGAGTCCAGCGTAGGGCAACGAAGATGATTAAGGGCGTGGAGCATCTCCCTTATGAGGAAAGGCTGAGGGAGCTGGGTCTCTTTAGTTTGGAGAAGACTGAGGGGTGACGTTATTAATGTTTACAAATATACAAAGGGTGAGTGTCACGAGGATGAAGCCAGGCTCTTCTCGGTGACAAACAATGGTAGGACAAGGGGTAATGGGTTTAAGCTGGAACATAAGAGGTTCCACTTAAACTTGAGAAGAAACTTCTTCTCAGTGATGGTAACAGAGCACTGGATCAGGCTGCCCAGGGAGGTTGTGGAGTCTCCTACTCTGGAGACATTCAAAACCCACCTGGACATGTTCCTATGTAGCCTCATGTAGGTGTTTCTGCTCCGGCAGGGGGATTGGACTAGATGATCTTTCAAGGTCCCTTCCAATCTCTCGCATTCTGTGATTCTATGAAACAGCCCATCTCTATCTCCCTTTAGATTAACGGCTGGAAGTGCATTTACTTTCTGGCTGAACTTTGATGTCTACAACTTCAAACCACTGCTCTTCCCTGAGCCTTTGTGTGCTAAACAGAAGCACCCACTCCCAATAGCTATCCCTGCATGAGCACAGTGAGATTATCAACTCTTAGCTGGCTCTTTCTCTAGCGGAAGGGCTGGATTGACCTACAAGTACCAGTGGGCTGGATGAGGGTTATCTGCATAAGTGTGTGGACATCCAGTAGATAGCTACAGGAGAGGATGCCTTGGCCCACAAGGGTTCCTGTCAAGTGAATGACCAAAGTACACCAGGTGACACAAGGTGACACAGCAGCTCAGCACCAGGACTAGCAGTAGCATTCTTCCTTCCTAAATCCAGAGCACCACTTTATAGCTTGTTTATGAGCACTTTGCAGCTCAAGGATCAACCAGGCCATGCAATAACAACTTAAAAAAATTCCACAGATGAGATGGTCCAAGTATTTTAGGAGAGTCTGAAAGAGGAGTAGATGACGGAAGGAGCCCTGGGGAGACACATCAGCTGAGAAGGCAATGGAGAACAAGCTCCAGTCTCCCCATCTGCATGGGAGAGAAAGATAAGTGCCTTGCTTGTCTCAGGATTTCAGTTGGAAAGGTGAAAAAGCTCAGTAAGTGGGTGCCTCCGGAGCTGACCGAAAATCAAAAAAATAGTAATTTTGAAGTGTCGTCTTCTCTTCTGTGCAACAACAGCAAACCATTTCTCGATCAGATTGTGACATGCGATGAAAAGTGGATTGTATACGACAACCAGCAACGACCAGCTCAGTGGCTGTACCAAGAAGAACTTCCAAAGCACTTCCCAAAGCCAAACTTGCACCGAAAAAAGGTCATGGACACTGTTTTGGTGGTCTGCTGCTGGTCTGATCCACTCCAGCTTTCTGAATCCTGGCAAAACCATTACATCTGAGAAGTCTGCTCAGCAAATCGATGAGATACAGCAAAAACTGCAACACCTGCAACCAGCATTGGTCAACAGAAAGGGCTCAATTCTTCTCCACAACACCACCCACCATATGTTGCACAACCAACGCTTCAAAAGTTGAACAAATTTGGCTACAAAGTTTTGCCTCACCTGCCATATTCACCTGACATCTTGCCAACCGACTACCACTTCTTTAAGCATCTCGACAACTTTTTGCAGGGAAAATGCTTCCACAACCAGCAGGATGAAGAAAATGAGTTCTAAGAGTTCATCAAATCCTGAACCACAGATTTTTATGGTACAGGAATAAACAAACTTATTTCTTGTTGGCAAAAATATGTTGATTGTAATGGTTCCTATTTTGATTAATAAATATGTGTTTGAGCTTAGTTATAATGATTTAAAATTCACAGTCTGAAACTGCAATTACTTTTGCACCAACCTAATACAAGGAAGGAGGAAGCAAAAAGGAAGAACATTTGCTGACATCAGCAAGGACACAGTTAATGCAATCTTGCCGGTCTTCCTAGGGATCTGAACTTCTAAGTCAGCAAATTGCCAGTCTTTGCTCCAGAACAGCAAACAAAACAAAGGTCAAGACTAAAGAGGACAGAACATGTATAAGAATAACACCCCTTTGAGAAGAACAGCCAGATAATCATCTAGGGACACTGCAGAGTTTTTATGAGCAAGGAATCGCTTTTGTAAGAAGCCATGAGACACCTTCTACCACAGCCAAGGCAGAGTATTTAACCAAGAACCTGAAAAATAAACAATGGTACCTGGCAAACATATGCCAAACATAACTGCTGTCTGTCTGGCACTCAGCACTTTGGAGATAAACATGAAACCCTGTAAGACACTTTAAAGGGACTGTTTTTTAAGAAGTGTTTAACATCCACATTCAAAGAGGACATAAAAAGCAGGCAACATATCTATCAAAGAGACCTCACACACTGAGCATCCAAAAATCAACAACGTACTTTAAATGCACACTGGTGTACTACTGATTTAGGTTGCCTTCATACCCAAGTGCTTCACTTAGCCCTAGTAACTTCTCACATTATCTGCTCTGGACAATGAAGCTGCTGCTATTTTAACAGCAGCTGTGAGCTTACGGGTCTCTCAACACATCCAGCTTCAGAAATCCAGAGGAAAAAGAAAATCTCATCAGTTTCCAGCAGCCTGAAGGCTGGAAGTTTCCCCTCTTTCTTGTGTCCTGCCTTGCCAGCCATGTGGTCCAGCCAGCACAGAGTGCCACAGGAACAAGGACCTGCCTGAAGACTCTTCTGTTGGTCAACTCTTCTCCTGGGAACTGCAGAGGCCCTCAGGTCAAAATCATCACAGGACAATGTTTGACTCTTATTGCCTTTCTTAATCAGGAACATGGGGTGCTCTTCAGGTTTTTCAGTATCTTTGTTTTCCTCCTTTCCTCCACGGCATACTAAGGGGGTTTCCAGCACTCATGCAATTCACCCAGGCCCCCCCTTGTTGGTAAATGCCCAGGACAGCTTGGGAAGACCAACACAGTTTTGTTTCCTCATGAAACAAGAAGTTGTAGCAGTAGGCCCTCATAACAGTCTCAACATCAGAATAGAAACAGGCAAAGAAGCAGAAATCAAGTCCCCTAGTCTGTAAGCACACACCCTTCCTGCACCAAAATGATGGGAAAATCATCATAGGGGCCAGAGTGCCCCCTTGAGCTAGTCCCAGGGTGGAGAAGGCCGCAGGAACAGACAACTTCAGGCCCAAGGATATGGGTGCACCAACAAGAGCACAAGGCCCCACATGAGGTCCTGCTGACCCAATGCACTACCTCCAGCAACATCCAAGAGCACAGCCACTTTTTTTTTTCCTAGCAGTTTGTCCAGGTTTGGGCCAAGATAGAGTGAATTTTCTTTCTCGTAGCTGTGTTTTGGATTTAGTACCAGAAGAATGTTGGCTTCCCATGATGTACCAGGTGCACAAAAAACTGAGAGGGAGCATAGCCAGGACAGTTGATTGAAGCTGGCCAAGAGGATGTTCCATACCATATGATGTCATATTTGGTATATAAACTGGAGTTGGCTGGGAGGGAAATACTGCTGCTCAGGAACGTATGGGCTATTGGTGTTACAGGCAGTGAGCAAATGAATTGTGCACATTTGTTTTGTATATTCTGTTATTATTATTATAATTATTATTATCATTTTCTCTTTGTTTGATGTCCTATTAAACTGTTTTTATCTCAACCTATGAGTTTTTTTCTTTTCCCTTTCCAATTCTCTCCCCAGTCCCACTTGGCAGCAATGGGCAGAGCAGGGTCTGTGAGCAAGCAGCTGCGCGATCCTAGCTGATGGCTGGGGTTAAACCATGACACAGTTGAAAAGCAAGTTCATGTCAACACTAAGTTTTTCAAAGGATAAAAAATAATGAATGCATACTAAAAGTTGTGCCACTTTAGGCTATTTTGGGTCATGCTAGATTTGCCACACTCTCGCTGGTCTACACACGCTTCTTCCACTTGCACATGGAGGACACACTCAGCATATTTTAATCAGCAAATACTGATAGAACATGCACATTTTATCACAGAAGGATCTCCAATTCATGCAACACATTTCAAGAAAGACAACTGCTAGAAGCTTAGCAACAAAGGCATTAAATGTCAAACAGGTCTGGAAGACTTTTGCAGCTCTGAGGCAGAACAGCACCAGAGATACCTTTGGGATGCTGGTGTAAGAACACAGCATACTATGAATGTGTAGCAGATAGTCTGGCTTGTGCAAAGAAGGACCTTAGTGGAGCTGAATGAAGATCTTGGTGGCTCACCATGAAACACTAACCCCCAGGCTTATGTTGAGCCTGACTCCATCGGCTGCGCTTTACACTATGTAACACCTTGACTGTTGCAACTACATATCCAGAAATGAAACCACATTGACATTCCAGGCAGCTTCAGTCTTCACCTTTCTAACCCTGGGCTATTTTTTTGTTCATACCTAGGCTTTGACTGGAGTTGTGAAACAGGTGGCCCAGCCTTGCAATTGCTAGCCGTTATGTACCTTGTTTTGCCCTGGGTAGGACCGGTGTTTGGATTCCAGCACTGCTAATCCTGTTTTACAAAAACAACTGGGGAGGAGGGCACAGAAGCATCTCAAGTGAGAAACCTGCAGACTGCAAACAGGTTGGAAAGAGGGAGCAAGATCAAGGCAAACCCTTGGGGGACACGCAGCTTTGTGAGTCAATGAAATGGCCCCTGACCATCACTCCTATTTGCCACATGTACTGCATGTGGGAAAAGATCCTGCGAACTGCCAAAGGCAAGGTACCATGCCATGACTACAGCACAGCCAGGTACAACCCCTCTGGCAGGTTACATATTCCATCCTCAGGCCTCAGATTTCCCTAGCATGAAGGAAAAGTATCCCATGTACTAGGCAACGTCACAGCACACACCAGACCTTTCAGCTAGATTCCAGGTTCACAGCCTATACCAGCCACAGCCAACCTGCAAGTCATTTTCTTTCTCATCTATCTTGGAGTGACTTTTATAGTCAGAAACAATTTAAACCATCTATCACAGCAGTACTAAGGCTCTGCCTCTCTGTCCAATTGATTATGGCTATGCTTATGAGCAGAGCTAACCAGATTTCATTAATCCAGGACCCCATGGTTGCCAAATGAGTTAAGTGACACTGATTCCACATGCTGCCAAGCTCTCGTCACCTAACTGTGGCCCAAACTTTCTCTAAGGGAATTAAAAATGCTTTGTGTCAAGACAAAGGTTCCCCACTACCTGAGTGGTATCATACTCCTGCTTCAGGTCATTGTAGTGTCAGTCCAATCAGTGCATATGTTTTAGGACAACAGACTGTCTTCTTTTGGCAAAACTCTCTAGCTCTTTTATTCTGAATCAAGCACAGCATATCATCCACATCATGTGTGGATCAGGCAGAACCCAGAAGTCAAGCTGGAAGAGGTCCTGGTGACAACCTCAGCAGCTCATGGAAACAGCTGCATCCTACTTACCCAAATACCTGATCAAAGCCTGCCTCAGCAGTTAGAGGCAGATACACACATTTATCCTGGCGCAGGACATTTACTGACAGGTATACCATGTTTTAACAGCTGAAACATCACAGCAGCGATTACTCTCACAGAACAACAAATATGTTGCAATGCTGGTCTGATTTCTTCCACGGGCCACTCTCTCAGTGACGGTACAAGGCACGGCAGCTTGGCACCCCTTCATCTTCCCTGTATGACCTACTAAGCCCTCACTTTGTAGGTGGTGGCAGAGAGCTAGCTGTGCTCCTGTCTACTGCAGTATGCCACGACCTGCTGCGTTGTCTGCTGCGGGGATCAGACCCACTGCTTGGCAGAAGCGAGGAGCAAGGAAGACATCATTACCTCCTACTGTCTGAGCACTATTTGAAGAGACAGGAAATCACAAACAGCTGCGAGCCGATGAATCACACAGGCATTTGTTAGTTGCTACTTTAAAAGACTCCAGAACAAAAAAATTAGATACATGAAAAAAACTAGATCCTCAACCTGTTTCAGTCCACAATCTCCTCTGAAGTTGTTGAGCTGCTGATCTGCAGCAGCCGAGACTGATGTGGTACTTTATGGGAAGTTGTTAAACCAAGTAATCGTGGTAGATCTTTGCATTTTCAGTGAGCCTTCACCACATCACACCACTGCTGAGGGGATAAATCAGGATCATATCACAAGCAGCCTGTTTTCTAACTACTGTCATGGAGGACTGGGGACAGGGCCCTTCACTGGCTGTCTCTGGAGAAAGGTCTCAGTCTGAAGGGAGACACAAGTGTTCTCTGAACTGCAAGTGCTGGTGAAAACAGCATTAAATATTCAGGGTCCAGCCCCTCTCAACTGATCAGCTAGCATCTTTACTTACATTTAATTCACATGAACCAACCCACACTTGCCAGCTAAACAGATAATTTTATTCCTTCAGCATTTATTTGCAGGGCAGCTGCTGGGCAAGACTGCAAGTGCCTTTTGTCAATTCAGATTCACCACCTGTTTAAAACTCTTTTCAAAGTACAAAAGGACAAGAGGGATGTTAAGTTTGAGGGTTACAGAACTTGATTTGCCATGTGTTCAAGCCAGAAAAAGCATAACAGCATCCAACAGGATGCTGAGAACAAGGGTCTTCTCAGCAGTTGTTTGAGCAGTGAGCAGTGGCATTTGGGTCCTCTCAGATATTTTGCCTTCAAATTCTGGATCTGATAATCTTGGCTTAGATCTCAGACTATTTTTAGAAGCTTGAATAAAAAGCAGTCATGCAGTGGAGTGTTTTTTACTTCTCATTTTAGACATTACATCATTAGCTCAAATGTAATCACTGTTGAGCTGTTCAAGGTAAACTTGTATTTCAGTCATTACGGCACCACATTCCACCTTTGCTCTGACATCTCACCAGACAGCCCAAGAGCTGGTGTCTTTTAAGTTGAATGCAAAAGGTCTGCACCCCCTACTCACCCATCTTTGGAGAGGTGATGCCGGAAGAAGTCATTGGCTGCCAGTTTGATAGCCTTTTCTGGTGTCACTAGAGTCAGGTTCACTGCAGCCCCTGGACAAGGAAAAGAGGAAAAGGACATTGCAGAATAAGAATAAAGGAACGGTTAACTGGATGTTTCAGGAATGTGTTATAACTCCTGCTCAAAACCAACCACTGATGAAGAAGAGCTCCCAGTGCAAAAAAGGGGTTTAGAAACATAAAACACAACTGGAAATTAATAGGATTTCTTCCTCCCAACATCTTGGGATTTTTAAAACATCCCCTGATGTGTTTCTACACCATTTGCAATGTTTTTTGCAATTTCTTTAGCTTCACTACTACCTCCCACCATGCATACATACATCCTCTTCTCTTATCCAAGGATGCACTGCTATGAATCCAGAAGGATGCAGATCAGACCCTCAAGATAGAAGTACAAGTTGGATTAATAATCAGTCCCAACTCCTTTGCAAATATTATGTGATGCTGAGAAGCAAAAGTCCCCTGCCCACCTTCTTGCTAGTACCCCTTCAAAGACCTGGAGGCGGCTGAAATCAACTGGCTCATCTGCACAGAACTCAGCCAGCTCTAGGCCAACCCCGGGAGTTAATTGGCCTCACTTGGGTATCACCACTGGATGTCACTCTCAGAACAGCCACCGTTGAAGTGTCTTTTTGTCCACCACAAGCTGCAGGATGCAGAAGTTCCCCTCTGAGCACCGTGGCAAGGCTTGCTAGGGGACCTGGGGCGTAAACAAGCCTTGACTGCCCCACCACCTGCTGGATTGCCCTTTTGTCAGGAGCAAATAGCAAATCCTTGTATTGTGCCTGCCAAAGAGAAAGGTCTGAGTGGCCCAGCTGGCTGCTGTGGGCCATGGACACCAGCATTAGTGCAATACAGCAGCCTGGAGGCAGCTTTCAAGCTGTCCTGGGGGAAATGGAGTGAGGGGAGGGCCCGTCCCTTCTGAGTATATTGGGTTTGCACCATTAATGCTCTAGAATATTCTCTTCCCTTTAAATCTTATAGCTCAGAAAGTCCCCCAGCAGATGACTGCAAGCTCTTTCTGCCTGCACTGAAGCCTACTGAGCCCAGGCCCTCCAGAGGAGCTTCACTTGAGACTTGCTAACAGCTTGCAAGGACAACACAAACACTAGGGTATACCTTTTGCATTTATGCTTGCTGTAGAGATTAAACAATTTGTCCCAAAGCTCAATTTTCCAAAGAGAAGCAGGCATAAAAGCCTGCACTCATACTACGCTCTGAAGATGTGGCAGGGTTAATTTTCAGGTTTGAACACAAGTTGACAGGATCTGTAAGGGCTCAACACAGCTAAAGAGAGGCAACTCAATCTTCTGTTCCTCAGGATGGACTCCAATCCCTCCAAAAATTATTAAAGAATTCTTAAATTAGACACAGAAAGACATAGGTTTAGGGGGACTTTCCTCAGATTAGGAAGCAAAGTCATAACTAGGACTTCTCGGACCAAGACACAGGAATCCTTGGCTCCACATCCTCTGCTCAGAGGACACATGCCCATTATGTGGGAAATCACAGCAAGAAAACAGACAGCCTTTGCTGGGCAGGGCTGGGCAGCCCAACATGTTTTCCCCCCTTCCAACTGCCATGTTCAGGTTTTGAAGCAAACTAAGCCAATGCATTCATTCCACACTGGCCATGACATCCAACAAATGCCATCATCTTTTACAGAAGCCAAATTAACTAGCCAGGCAGAAGGGCAGCCTTCTCATACTCTTGGGTTTTTGCAAACTTCTAAGTGTACCAGTAACTGCTCTTCTCCAGTTCGATGTGCTTCCTACACATCATGTCTCCCTGCCATGGCTCTTGCATGTGATGAGAAGTCACACGGACATGAATCTCCTGTTCTACCTCTACTGTTTAACGTCAATCATATCAGGATCTACAAAGCAAATCCACACAGCCTTATTTTTTAGTGAAGTGGCTACCCATGAAGTGTTTTCTTGAATGCCAAGTTGAAAACAGCTTAAACCCCACTCCTAACAGCTGGAAAGTAAAACACTTGCACATTACTGACATGCAGCATGAATAACCATTTCCTTGGATAAACAAGCAGAGAAAGAAAAAATAAACCTGCTACTCTAACGCCAGTGCAAAGAATATATTGAAAGAAAGAAAAAAACTCCAAACCATCAAGTAAGAAAGGTGTGCTGACCTCCTCCAGGAACCAAGACGCTTTCACAGCAATTCCTCCTTCAACTGCCAATAAAGTAAAGGGTAAAACCACAAAATATACAGAAAAAAGGTAACTAACCTGGGTTTTCTCCTACATCTTTGATATTTTCAGTAAAGCTGCTTAGCAGAGAAGGTATAATCCCTGTCCTCAATAATCTGTAACAGCCTCAATCCAATGGAGCAGGAGAAATCAGATACTTCAACTGCTGGCTGTTTGCTTTCCACAGAGTTTTCTACTTTTTTACAAAATCTTCAATTCTAGCTATGCCAATATTCTACGCCAATGACTCTGTTTCCTAGATTAACCCTAACACTGGCCTACAGATAATGCTACATGTACCAGAAGCAATGACAGACAAACAGAATGCAAAAATAAATTGCAACCATTAAAAACAGAATTCTGAAAATAAGTACGGAAGCACTATGAAGAACAATATCGAGCAGAGGCAAAACCAGTTGTTTGCCAACTGAACTTGTAAGCAACCTCTTGTCACTGAGCCTTGGGTTTTGTTATTAAAACACACTTATTACAGAAGCGCTTATACATCACCAGCATGTAGGACATAACAGGAGGATTGAGTCACCCCCAGTGCAGCACTGGTGCATATGGGAGGTATTACCAGCAGAGCCCAGGGAATACTGCCACACTACTGCAGCTAAACTGCAGCTACCATCCAAACATCACCAACAGCAAAGGGCATTTCCCCAGTCTGATCTAAGCCTTTGGCTCCCACCAGCTTGGCCAAACGGCTGGTCTGTAAACAGCATTGGAACTTCTCAGTACACATGCTGCGATCTACAGGTGGCTTCTGGATAGACTGTAGCAGGGAGCAGAGAGAGCACCTTTCCAAGGTCCCCTTCCACTGGTGTCCACATGCTCCAGGAGCCTACAGGTACCATGGATTCATTCACTTGACATCATGTCTGAAGGTAGCACACTGTCATCCCTTCAGCACAGACAGGGCTAGACAGCACCACACAGCTTTGAGGCACTGCTGCTACCTAGATCTTACAGAAAAAAAACATGAGAAAATAACCTCCTGTTCTTCCTCCCCCAAACAAGCCCAAGAATCCCTGTAACTTTTGGGGATGAACTCCAGAGAAATGTTGGGATTGCCTTATACATCACACAATTCACTACGGACTACTCATACAGAACAAGGACTGCCCACATGCACCCCTTTAAGAGATGATTTGTAGAAATGCACCCTACAAGTTCAAGCCTCTCTCCTGTCTGCACTGAGGAGCTATGATTCACACATTAAGGAAACCTGAAGTCACACAGTAGGAATGGCTGCACCCAAGCAGAACCTTTCTGTTCTCCAACAGAAGCCAAGTGCCCTGCAGGGATGACTGATGTGATTCTGGCTCCTCCATGGGGCACAGCAGCTGCCACTTTAGCATATTAACATATAATCCTCCAAATTTCACCTTAAAGGCTGAAAATAAAAAGCTTGTGAGTCATACAGCAGCTTCTGCTGGGGAACTGGGACAGATGGAGGGAGCAGGAACCAATCCCACCATCTGATTTCCATCTTCCCCTGTCTGCAAGGCTGAGCCATCTCTTTACCTTCTTCCCAGAAAAGTACTCACATTCTTCACGAATCCTGTGATGTATTTTACCTGCTCATCCTTTCCCTGAGCGGGAGGGGCTGCTAGTGTCAGCTCACAGAACTGAGGCACAGAAACCAGGACTTGGAGGACTCACTTTTGCATCCTAGCCATGCTGAAATATCTACAAATTTCTGGAAGGAGCTGAAGCTATTCACAAAAGCCCTCTCCAAACCCAGCTTCTCATTTAATAGTCAGAGGTGACAAGTAAATTCAAGCCACTATCAGTTCCCTGAACAGAGCGGGTAGAAAGTTAGTGGGACATGGACCAAGCTGACTAAACTCACTATGGCTGGGAAAAGCAAGAACTATGCAAAACCCTCTACACCCTTTGAGATTTCTGCTTGAGAGTGGAAAGTGGCATGGAGATACACACCCTCCCTACCACCCTAAGCCTCACAGCACTGAGATGTCTCTCCCAAAAGTCATGACAGGTCCTAGAGTCTCCCCTGTAAGTTTCCAGGAGCGGCTTCTTCCTTCTGCTCCCCAACAATCAGCCTGCCACTGCACAGTTACAGACAAAGCTAATGCAGGCTCCGTTCCCGGCTAGGCACACAGAAGCAGCCAGCTCTTGGGAAAAATCAAGGGGAAACACATCACTACTAGCATTGAAGATGGAGCTTGCCAGGGTTCTCAGGGTTATTTGTCCTGTTGCCTGCTCCCTTTCCCGGGAGCTGGTGCAAAGCAGCCAATCCATCCACAGCATCCACTGCACTCCCCCGGAACGCCCACCAGCAAGTTGGGCAAGAGACACTGCCTCAACAGCCAGTGCCTGCTCCCACGATGGCTGGCTGCAGCCTCTGCGTTTCCTTAGGGGGTATAGAAGAAGCAGCAAGAGATGCTACTGCTGCCAACAGCAAGGTGCCAGCATCTCCGGACTTGTGCTTGAAAAACAAAAGAGCAAGGATTCACTTAAAGCAGTACTTTAATCAGGCTTTATCAGTGAACGAGTGCCACAAAGAATGCTGTCTGAATGCCTCAGATAAAAACTGCATATTCAGGCAGTTGAATACCAGTATATAAAATGAATTGGAGTTCACTGTCAACTAAGCCAGTTGGACTGTCCTGAAAGCCAGGAAGGCATTCCACATTTTCTTCTGCTAGGAGTTAAGTCAGAATTTGGTCTGCTGTTCCTCTCTCCTCAAAATCTTTAAAAACTTTCAAGGATTTTGTGTTTAAACTAGAAAAGGTACAGTGACAACTGAGGAAGTCACTGCTGCAACAGACAGCCTAAGCCACAGAGCCAGGGGATTTCTAGCAGGTTAGCATGTAACAGCCAAACAGCTGAACCTCCACCTCTGACTGTCTTGCCATCCCAAGGGAGTTTCTTCTGGGGGAAGGTTATTTTTTTTTAATTGCATCTTGTCTTAATACTTGAACTCTGGTAAGTTTCAGAGACGTCTAGTTTTGGAGACAAGCTACCATTTAGATGGGACAGCAAGCCTGACCACGTTGGTGGTGGGCTTTGACATAAATTCAATCATCAACCCCAAAGTAAGGCACTTCAAGAGGTTTTCTACTGCCCTCCTGATGAAAGTTACCATGCCCAAGCTGGGAAATGCACACATAAAGTCCTGAAACAAAGTTCAGCAGCTTCACTTAAACTCCTAGTAAAGATGAACTTCAGTAAACGGTGAGGTTTAACACCAAAACAGCCACAGGGATGATTCACACCCTCAATGGTGGAGAGCTGAGCAGACATCTGATGTGCAGGAATTTATTTTCAGAAACAGCTGCACCTTTTAACTTCTTAAGATATTGCTAGGCTATCCATTTATAAGCCAGAGAACATGGGCTTTTCCTCCCACTTACGCACCAGTGCTTCCAGTGCAAAAGCTGTGTCGTGCTTGACTCAGCTTTACTTACCTCTGTACATGCCAAAGTAGCCTTCCGACCGAATTGTTTTAATGAGGCAGTCAGACCTGCAAACACAGAGAGATAAGCCACAAAAGCTCAAAGGTGAGTCAGAACAGAGAAAAACAAATCAAATCTTTTGCAGTGGTTTTCATTTACAATCTGTCAGCAAAATCCTGAGCTGAGAAGGGAACTGCGCCAGCCACTGAATGTGCCATTGTTCAGGACTGAGTCCAATTTCAGCCCCTAATTCACAGGGGCTTTGAAACCCCCAGCTCACCCTGCATATGCTGTCTGCTTTCTGGAAACACAAAAGGGAGAAGTGTCACTGCAAGGGTTGTTTATCCAGGCTCCCCTGTGGCAAATGTACATGAGATGCTCTAACAAGCAGATCCCCAGGCACATATTTTTAAATCCAGATCTGGAAGGGAAATAAGCAGGGTCAAAACCCCCAGTACTGACTTGCTTGACTTATTGCATGAAATTTGACACAAGGCATACAAACACTAGATGACCTGAACAATCAGTCATCTGTGACCTCCCACACAGGTTAAAGCACACACTTTTAACACATCGGGTCCCACAGCAGACAGGGAGCACTCAGGCTCCTGCCCTGGGGAGAGCATGGCAGGGAGCCACAAAGGTCCACTCCAAGCAGAAATCTGTTGCCTCCCTTGTTTCAACTACGTTTACTGCAAATGGGAAAACTGTACAGAGTGCCAGAGTAGCTTAAAGCCTCTGAAAGGCACAGACACACACCTAACAAATCCAGATGTGCAGTTCAGGAAGGCAGTGCACAGATCCCCTGGCAGTTTCCCACTTTGGACCACAGCTGCCTGAAGCCTGGACGCTGGGGTCTTTGGGAAGGGACTGGCACTTCCATGGCCATAGGGGGAGAGAGGTGCACATGCATGCATGTGTACGTAACTAAGGAACAAAAGGCTCTTAGTAATAAGGGAAATGTAACTGATGAAAACAAGAACATTTTTCTAAGGGATTTGGCAACACAAGGAGTAAACTTCATCTCCACTCTGTAGTAGTGCTGAGGTAAGAGAGAAGGAAATGCAGAGTTTCCTCAAGGGCTTCATGGCCCGACCCAGGACAAGACTGCTCTAGGCTACCTCGCGTTATTTGTGAGGAGCCCATCTTGCATTGCTGCCAGTCAAGGCAATGAGTTTCTCCTCTCTGCTGGGACTCCCCAGATCGTTTGGGACCCTATCTCTCACACACCTCACCTCAGCTCCTGCAGCTTGAACACGCCCATTTCCTTGGGAGCAGTGCCCCCAACACATTTGCAAGTCCCAGAAATCTTGGGCATTTTTCTCCTATCCCACCACAATGCTGGAGACAAGGTGTTTTCCCCAAGCCAGTGGCACTGCTTTGAACAAGATGCAGCAGAGAGGGGAGCAGGAAGTTTCTCCCCACCATGCTCATGCAGCCCTGCTGCCTCACCATAAGGCTTGCACATCACTCCCAGCCCCTCAAGCTGCAGCAGAGTAAGATGGAGCCAGAGCCAGGTCCAGCTCCTTTCTCATCCTGGAAAAAGGGAGCCAACAGCCAACTAAAATCATACATAACATACCTGGGGCAGGACATCCCCAAAGCCCAGGTCTCTCTAGTATAGCTTGGTTCAAGATCGTTCCCTGGCTTTTCTGGGGACTGCCCAGTTCCTAAAAATGCTGAACTCACCTGAAAGAGGTAACAAAGTGGAAGGATTCCCTGCCAAAAACCCCAGGGGATGCTGCCCATGTGGGTGGTACTCACATGCTGGTGTACATTCGCTGGCCATTCTGCTGGTTTTGCAGGCGAGTTTTTGCCAGGTCGATGGGAAATACACAGGTGACCCCAATTAGCCCAGCTATCCCTCCATTGATCAGCTTGGCAGGTAAACTGTAAGGCAATGAGAAACAGATGTCTTAGCACTGGGATAACGTCAGAGGACAGAAAGAGGAAAGAATGGACCTGTTTTGCAGGAACTGAGTTAACACATCACTGTGCAACAAGGCTGTTCCCCACAGCATGAAGGCAGCTCTGTCTCAAGGCAAAACTTTGCCCTTGCTGCACATACTAGGAAGGAGGGGAAAGCAGCTCATAGAATCAAGACAAACTGCTGATGAGTGGAGCCAAACAGCTAAGCCAAACGTCACTAAGAGCAAGAAAAAACCCTGTTCGCCAGGACCCAAACATTTCTGTTGTCCCTAGAGGAGAGCAGACAGAGTGCTGGACTCTGTCCGTCTACAACGTGGACAGACTTCATTTAGGGCCTGATGGCATCCAAGCCAGCAGGTTGACTGGCAAACGCTTTTCAGCACCGCAATCAGATATGAATCTAATGAGAGGTTCGTGACACGTCAGCTGCTACCATCATGTGGGAACAAGTCCAGCAGAAGCGTCCAGCTGGCAGCCAAGGAACAGACGGCTGCAGCTCCAGGAAACTGTTTCCAGACCCATCGCCTGGGGCAAGGGCAACACACACAAACCAACAGCCCAGCAAAACCACTGGACTGGCAGCCTGCAGGACCACAGATTAAGAGACATGAGCTCATGCCTCTCAGAGAAATAAAAACCTAGCTGGCAGCATGTGCTTCCGAAGTGTGGGGCTTTTTCTGCTCACCCTTGTGCTCCACACGGGGAATTTCGGCAAGTGGTGCCGAGTGAAAGCCAGATGAGCTAAATATGAGTTCCCTGCAAATTCAATTATGAGAAATGTCCAGCACTTATATGTTCAATATTTACAAACATTAATAAGGTCACCCCTCAGTCTCCTCTTCTCCAAACTAAAGAGACCCAGCTCCCTCAGCCTTCCCTCATAAGGGAGATGCTCCACGCCCTTAATCATCTTTGTTATCCTGCGCTGGGCTCTCTCCAGCAGCTCCCTGTCCTTCTTGAACTGAAGGGCCCAGAACTGGACACAATATTCCAGATGTGGTCTCACCAGGGCAGAGTAGAGGGGAAGGAGGATCTCTCTCGACCTACTAACCACCCCCCTTCTAATACACCCCAGGATGCCATTGGCCTTCCTGGCTACAAGGGCACAGTGCTGGCTCATGGTCATCCTGCTGTCCACCAGGACCTCCAGGTCCCTTTCCCCTACGCTGCACTCTAATAGGTCATTCCCCAATTTATAATGGAAGCTGGGGTTGTTCCTACCCAGATGTAAGACTCTACACTTGCCCTTGCTATATTCATTAAATTTTTCCCTGCCCAACTCTCCAGCCTGTCAAGGTCTCACTGAATGGCAGCACAGCCTTCTGCCGTGTCAGCCACTCCTCCCAGCTTAGTGTCATCAGCAAACTTGCTGACAGTACACTCTATTACCTCCTCCAAATCACTGATTAATATATTGAATAATACCGGCCCCAGTACTGACCCTTGAGGCACTCCACCAGAGACAGGCCTCCAACTGGACTCTGCCCCATTGACCACGACTCTCTGGCTTCTTTCCTTCAGCCAGTTCACAGTCCACCTCACTACCCAATCATCCAGACTGCACTCTCTCAGTTTAGCTGTAAGGATGCTGTGGGAGACTGTGTCAAATGCCTTACTGAAGCCAAGGTAGACCACATCCACTGCTTTGCCATCATCCATCCACCTCGTTATGTCCTCATAAAAGTCAATGAGGTTGGTCAAGCATGACTTCCCCTTGGTGAAGCCATGTTGACTGCCCCTAATGACCCTCTTATTCTTGATATGCCTTGAGATGGCACCAAGGATAAGTTGTTCCATCAGCTTTCCAGGGATGGAGGTGAGGCTGACCGGTCTATAATTACCCGGGTCCTCCTTCTTGCCCTTTTTGAAGACTGGAGTGACATTTGCTTTTCTTCAGTCCTCAGGCACCTCTCCCATTTCCCAATACTTGGCAAAGATGATGGAGAGTGGCCCAGCAATGACCTCAGCCAGCCCCCTCAGCACCTGTGGGTGCGTCCCATCTGGACCCATGGATTTATGGATGTCCAGATTGCCTAACTGCTCCCTAACCCAGACCTCATCAACCGAGGCAAACTCCTCCATTGTCCTGACTTCCTCTGGGGCCTCAGTGGTACAGGGCTCCCCAGGACAGCCTCCGGCAGAGTAGACAGAGATGAAGAAGGCATTCAGTAGCTCTGCCTTCTCTGTATCTTCTGTCACCAGGGCACCCACCTCATTCATCAGTGGGCCTACATTGCCTCTGGTGTTAGTTTTATCTGCCGCATATTTGAAAAAGCACTTTGTGTTGTACTTGACCCTTCTCGCCACGTTTAATTCTAAGGAGGCCTTAGCTTTCCTAGTTGCCTTCCTACATCCTCTGACAACAGCCTTATATTCTTCCCAAGTGGCCAGCTCCTCCTTCCATGAACACAGGATGTTTCAGATACTGAACTGATGGCTGACAGCAGTCCTAGACTGCAGTTGAGTGAGCCAGTGAGGCTGAGTCCTCCTATGGGGGAACAGACACGCTGCCTTTCATGACGGTGACATGATGCTCTGGATGGGAACAGAGACCACATTACCCACTAGAACCAGTAGCACTGAGGCTCATCATAGCATGGTGGGGTGAAGTTCTGCAAACACCTTCTCCCCCAGCAGCATTGCAGAGCACTGTGCATCAAGGGGCAATTGCAGAGAGCATCAACAAGTGGCCATGCTGAAATAGCTGCCTCTCAGCTCCAGGGAAAGGCAGGATGTGGAGACTCAGGGTTTTCAACTTGAGGTCTCCCTGTTGGAAGCAGATAAAAAAGGGGTGGAAAAAAATTAGAAGTCTTTGCCCACAAGTGCTAAGCATGACCTAGACACTCCAGGAAACTCCTTTCAGCCTCTGCTCTCCTGCAGCCAGAGTTCCTTCCTCCTCAACAGCCACACTGATACAATACACACATGCAGCCCCAGGGCTGGCAAAGCTGGAAGAACAGGTGCAAAGGACAGGCAGACAGACCTGAGCTCAGCCCACATCCCCAAACAAGACTGTGCTGACCAAGGTCAAATCAAGTGCAGCATGTTAGGAAGGCAAGCCCAAATCAGTGCATGAGATCAACTCAAGGGCCAGAATGCAAGACCTCACCAGCTCAAGACTCTGTTGCCTCATGGACCTTTGCACCACAGTTCGAGAGGTGAATAGATTTGTTTGCAAACTTCTATGCTCAACTTGTTCTCAGGACACGGGAAAATTTCAAACAGTAAGTTTTGCATCATCTCTCTCTCCTTATTTAAACCACAGTCACACTGAAAGAGGAAGTTAAAAACCATACAAAAGCATGTCAAGATGGAGGCACCACTGGGAAGGAGGGTTTTTCAAGAGAGGATCACATCAGCCTCCCCAAATTCAGCTCCAAAGTCACTGCTGGCAGGTCACAGACTGCAAGGCACAACCACTGTCCCTTTCCAGCCTCAGCACTGTCATCACCTCTCTAAGTGTCCCTGAAACACCCAGGGCAGGCAGACACTTGCCTCTTGAAATCTGCTCCAACACTGAAATCATCATAGGTTTACATCAGGTGGGACAGAGACACAGACATGCAGCAAACATCTTGCCTGCTGGCACTATAAGTGCAAAAGATTTCAGCACAGAAGCCAGCAATAAAGGAGAACAGTCTGATATGCCTGGGCAAGTAAAAAATTTGGGAAACATGGGCTGCAGAGAACCCCTCTCTCTGTGGGGGAGAAACCCTTGCTCAACACCCCCATCACACCTGAATCCAGCCATCCAGGTTCCCCCATGTGCACCATGGAGGGAGACCAGTAAGGACGGACTATGCAGCAGTATCTGGTGAGATGCTGAGATCAAGTTTCACGTGCACTGCTCCATAAATGCAATGCCCTTGATTGCACCTTGGCACAAACCACTGCTGTGGATTTTAGCCTTTTGGTATCCATCTTGTTTTGCTAAGGGATGACAGATGCACACTACAGGGGAATAGCAGTTTGGTAGATCCTTCAAGCTTAAACAGATCTCACTGGCTTGGCTGCCTGTGATCACTGCAGACTTGTGGTTGCACAGATGGGGGAGATGACCTAAGGAGGAGAGGTGAGGGATTTGGACCACAGAGAACAACCTGAGACAGAGGGCACTGCATCTGAATCAAAAGCTTTTTGCCTTGTGACTAAGCCATCCCACTTTTCACCTCAGTGCTCTCTGCTCTCTCATGGGATAAGAATCCACTGTGCCAAGTTTCTCTGTCCTATTTTGCTTCTGCACAGCTACAGCCTCTCACTGCCTAGGTGTGCAACACTCAGTGAAACAGGGATACCATAGGCTAGCATACAAATAAAGCCATTTGCTCAGTTTAACATGGGGAGAGAAAGGTATCCCAGTCAGAGGGGCTAGGGAAGATCTTGGAGGATGCATGTGCCCTTCCTTCAAAATCCTAAGCTTCAAATGGCCACAGACGTCTGGTTCTTTTGCTCTGCTGAAACTATCAGGGACATACACCCATCAGGCTCTATGGCGGTGAATCTCAGTGTGCCCTTCAGGGGTGTAAGTAGTGCCAAGTGCTCTCCAAACTGCATAACTGATGACAGGCAAATCTAGGCACATAAACACTTCACAATGCTGTCTTGTTATCAGTGCAGCTCAGGACTTCAGGACTTCATTTGCAGAAGGTAGGCTCAGAGGAAGATATCCTAATCTCTGCAAATGCTAAGAATGGGCAGCCTTCTTGTCTGCAGCATTCATGCATTGCCAAATCCTGGTCCTCTGTCACCATGTCTCATTCACTCACTCACCCTCCTGTCCTGAACTGGTAACCTGGAAAAGAAAATGTTAGAAGAGGACCACAAAAAAACTCCACAAGAATCCCATAGCATGTAAGAGTCATTTATCTGGGGCAACTTTACAAGCAGCAGAAAGGTAAACCCATGCGCAGGACTGTGCAGATCCACCTGACACAGTTCTTAAGAAGCTAAGGGTACAGCTCTATCTTTCCAGAAAATGTATCCCCATTCATTTCTGGGAAGGACTCAAATCCAGCATTTCCATATGCCAGGACTAATGCTCTTAAATTCCTGCTGTGCACTTAAGTGTTACTCTTGTTGGTACTTCATATTCCTGTGATCACTCAAGTGTTGACTGGCTTTAGAAGAAGGGCACAAGGCTGTATCTACATGGACTTTGTAATTACAAGCACTGCATCCTACGCTAGTCAAGGATCTGGCTTTGCTCCCTTGATGTCAGCAAGCTGAAGTCAGCAGGCCAAGCTGACCTTTGAAAGAGGAGGCAAAAAGGAACAGACATACAGGGGTAAAAACCAGAAAGCAGAAAGAAAAAGGCAGTGAGAAAAAAGAACTGCAGAAAGCAGAGATATGACAACATGGCAAAGACAGAAAACAGGAGAAGTTTGCGAAAAAGCAGGTAAGAAAGGAACAGAAAAAGAATCAGAACTCTTTAAGGCCAGAAGAGACAATCAGGTGATTTCTTCCAACCTCCTGTATCACAAAAGGGATTAAGTTTGAAAGACTTTAAAAGAAAAATCTCAAGTACAACCAAAAACTCAAAAATTTTCAAAACAGTTACCTGATCTGTTTATCAGCCATTTAATTCAAATTTGATCTTGTTAAGAAATGAACCTGTTTCTTCAAACCGTTCCTTAATTTCTTCTTCAGTCACTTCTTTTTCACTTCAGTTTCTTCCTAGGAAAGGAGAGAAAGACACCAAGGAGACAAAGTTGAGACACACACACTCTTCCTGAAGCTCCGGCCCTACTGAGCAGGCTGCAGGGTTAGGCCAGCTGAGGAACAAGTGATTTAAGGGAGCACCTTGTCTCCTCAGACAGGAGACTGAGCTCCAGAGGGAGCCTTATAAATGTGTGTGTGTATATAAATATACCAACATATATGGAAGGAAAAGCTGTCAGAGTCATCAGGCTCCAGCAGCACATGAGGAAGGGCAGCATCCAGGACAGCAGTACCCATCACAGCTCTCTTGAACTCCAAGGAGCATTTCATACCGCACTATGTGGACCCCCAACCTTTTGCAGGTTCACCCAGCGACTCCAAGACAATCATGTGCCATCACAAGACCTGTTCGGCACTTCCCTTCAACACATGCATGCTGTTTCTAAAGGACAGTCTTCAAAAAACTGCTCCTCCAGTGGTTACAATCCTTCCTCTATTTCCCAGCCCAAATGGAGAGCCCATGCTCAGTCTTGTGCCAACATTGTCTTTTAAGTAGTGCCTCTCCCTCCCCAAGCTATTGATGTGACTCTGCCCTTCAGACCACTCCTACTGGCACAGCACTGAAGGTTCAAGTCTGAAGGAATTGGTTCTTAGAGAACTCCTAATTGCTACTGTTTGATGAGAGCTGGCAGACGTCACGACACAAAGAAATCTGGATGCTGCAGAAAATTCCATAAGCTGCCACAACCTTCAGCTTTCTGTAGGTGCCTTTTCCTCCTGCTTCCCTCCAACCTAGGAATCAGGTTACCCATGCTTTCAGCAGGCATCTCAGCAGTACTCAGCCACCCTCCTCCCTCTCCCCTTCCAGCTGCCACCTATGTAGCAAGCCAGATGCAGAAGAGATGCCTTTGCCCCTTTCCTCCGGAATGAAATTTGACCCTTAACTGCAAATTTCCTAAGTCACATAGAATCTCACATCCAACAAGGTGGCTTTCAGGCTAACATTTCTGTTCTGGAGATACAACCTGAGGGCCAGAGGCACTCTTGAGAATAAAAGGTCCCTGAAAGCACAAAGAACTGGTGATAGTACAAACAGTAAGGGAAGGAGAGGGGGTGAGGTTACACACAGTTCAGCACTACCCTGCTCCCCTCCCTGGACAAGGACAGGGCACCACAAAAGCACTCGCACAGTCCCACACTTGGACAACGTGAGGCTAAAACCACCTCTTCTGAAGTCCCACATTCAGCCAAAACCATGAGAGACCATCACATGGATCTCACTAAGGAAAAGGGCTCCTCTCCAAAACTCTGCCATGAACCTCACCCACTACACTAGACTATTACACCTTCCATGATCCCTCTTCAGACAGTTTACCTGATCTTGACTAATCCATGGAAGCAGACCTTGAAAATCTCCAGATCAACTATGTCTGCACTTTCTGAGTGAAAATTGCTTACACCTTTTGCTGCATGTGCTTTCACATGCATGTTCACAAGAGTAGTTTCTTTCAAGTTAATCTGATTCGTTATCAACTTAACCAGAATAAGACCAAAATATAAAATAAACAGGGAGAACTTACTCAATAACGTCTATACTCTCAATAGGATGTTTCTGTCTGAGGCAGCAGCTCTGACAAAATACATGCACCAAGCAGTCCTTACACCCCACTCCAAGCTCTGGCAAACTCCCCCTTCTTGCCTCTGCTGCACCCTTCCCTGCAGAGGGGCACCCAGAGGGACTGGCGCCACTGCAAATGGCAACACAAGAGAAGACAGCAAGGCTGCTCATATTCACCACTGACAGGCAGCCAAAAGAGTGAGAGACCGAGACAGACAGACAACTGTATCACAAGGTCGTTCCTTACCTGCTGATACAAGTAAGATGATGGGGGTTGGAGAAGATCCTGCTGCACCAAGAGAGATTTGGGACAGTTGGATTTAGCTCTCTCTTCTTTTCTTTTGACTTTTGGCTTCAGCTCTCCACCTGCCCAGTAACTGCAGAGCCCTCCCCAGCTGTCTGACCCAGCTGGAAAACTGCTGCTGCTTCCCACCAGGGTATAGATACTACTGCTGCAGCTGCACAGCAGGAAGGAATTTAAAAATAAATAAATAAATAAATTTTCCTGGGTTTAAAACCGGGCAAAGTTACAGGTTTCCTTAGTGCTGGCTGTACGGCCAGCAAATGCCAGGACTAGTATCATCTCTCCTAACAAAAGCTACTCAACTCACAGACAAGCAAGGGGAAGTGAACAATGTGATCATTTTACAGCAGACACCAGCACTTGATAACTGTTTACACAGCATCTGGCACAGCAGAGGCCTGAATGTCTGTGGCTGGGGATTTTAATGCATTAAGGGATTTTAATGCACTGAAGTGGAAAGCTTATTTGAGCTCTCTTTAAACAGAACCCCAGCGAATGACCAGTTGCAAAACAAACCCAAAGTCACTGCAAAATCCACCTGAGCACTTTGCCGTAATCTACAGAACTTTGAGTCTCTTAGAAAAAGGTGAATGATGAAGCCTCCAGTATCCTGGCCATGGAGCCAGACCCCAGTCCCTCTGAGGGCAGGAAAATAGCTCCTGCAGTCTGGGAGGAGGAAAAACACTGGCTGGGAAGAGAACGCTGGTAATTCTGTAGGATATTCAAAAAACAAATCCAGAACAACATTATACATTTCACCTAGAAAGGAAAGAGATTACGAAAGGACCTATGTATCCCCACAGGAACACGGTGCTCTCAGGAGCCTAAAAATGCAAATAAAGGCAGGCAAGCAAAACTTCTGCAGCCAAGGAGGGTATAGCTCCAGGGCTTCCTATGGGAGCAGGGTCAGGGAGCAGAGCTTGCATCTTCCCAGGAAACCTCCATCAGCACCTGCACCAGGGCAGCAGACAAGCCAGCAGCACCAAAAAGATGACAATGCCTCAGAAAGCCTTCATATGGTTAAGCTCCATGGCCTGGCGGGCAACAGCACTGTTGGAACTGGGAACCTGCATGGCATGAGCAGCAAAGAGGAAATGAGAGCTGCCAGACACCAACCTCAAAGTTGAAAAGGCTGAGCAGTCCTCATGGAAGGGGAGTCCTAAATCGAACGTCCCATAATTAAGAAAGTAAGAGCTGCATGGGCAATGCATTATGTGGAGTTAATTCCTTCCTAGAGTGCTGTTAACACAGCTAGGCATGGATTAATGCCCCATTACTCACACACCAGGATTTCCCTTCTACATTTATTAAAATCATCAAGCAAATTAGTTTCAGAGCAACTCACACACCACAGCACGGGGAATCACCTCTGTCCTAGGTGGATAAGCAGTGTGAACGGCCTGAATCTCATGTTGCTGCACACAGACAGCCCAGGAGCTTCCTCAACCCAGCCTCTCTCTTTTCCCAGCTACCGAGATCCATCATCAGAAAGCAACAGATCAGACCAGACTGGGGGTACCACAATGCAAACCTAGCCAGCTGTGGAAGTATCTGGTCCTCACAGCCCAAGCCCTTGGCAAAATGGGGCTATTTTGCTCCCCTGCCTTACCACACATCACAGACAGTCATCCAGCTACGTGACCCAGTCAGTAAGGTTTTCTCCAGGATGGCCAGCCTTCGCCTCCTGCAGACCTGCCTACTACTGATCAGCCTGAGGCACAAGGCTGGACTCACAACCTTTGGTTCTCGCCTTATCACCTGAAGGAAAAGTGTTTACCAGGAAATCACAGCCCAGCCTGGGGCATGGAAAGGAGCACACAGTCTCATCACATGCCCTGTGTGCTGCTGACAAGCTTGAATACAGGCACCTAACACCTCCACACAAGAAGACACCACAGAAGAAGGAACTGTTTAAGCTTACCCACACCCCTTTGACCATGCGCATCACATTTATTGCCACTGCACTGCCAAAGGCTGTGGGTTGCCACCTCTACCCCTGGATGCCACTGCTCAGCCTGCAGTCTGACCCTGGGGGTCCCCAGAGCTCAGCACACTTCTCTTCCTGCTCTCCCTGTGCCAGAGGCACCACTGGCACCCTCCAAGCTAGCCACGGGCTGCCAGTCCACTCGTTCCCCCAAATCCTGCCAGCAGCCGCCCCACAGAGGCCATCTCTTTGCTTTTGCCCTCTGCCAGTCTTCCCATTTCCAGGCTCTCCCCTCCCCAGCAGCCCCACTCTGCAGCTGAGCGCAGCCTCTTGGGTGCAGACCTTCAGACACGCCAATTTATCTGAACACACGCAGGCTGCCGTTTTGACGTAAGACCTTTAGCCAACATCAGCTGGCACTGTGGCCAAAGGAAGCAATCCCATCCCCTCCCTACATCCAAACATGTGTTCCCATGCCTGCTTTCATGCCAGTGCAAACATCTGTGCAGAGTGGTCACGCAGGGATGAGACAGAACTGGAGGGCAACACATGCTGGAGCTGTCACTGAAAGCAAACATTCAAACTTCAACCTTGATTTGAAAATAAACAGCAGAAGGAAAAGACAGCATTCCTTTCCACATATTTCCATTTGTCTTGAGAGCAGACAAAATCAGTGCCCCAGACAGAGAAGCCAATATCAAGAAGCAGGGCTCAGAGGGTGAGAGGAAGGAGCAAAGCCATGCCAGTATCCCGCGTCAAAAGGACACATCCATGCGACCACTCACAGTCAGAGAAGTGGAGGGGTGGGCAAGGGGAGAAGCAATCAGCAACTAGGACCTGTTGAGACAGGAGAAACTTCCTGGGATAAGCACACCGTTTTTCTTCACAGTGTAAACATATTTGAAGGTGTGCACACCCTGCCAAGTTTTGCTAAAGACTGAGGCAAAGCTGCCATCGCAACAGTGAGGTTTAAGGAGAGCAAACTGAACCGCAAATATTTCCTAAGAAAAGCTGCTTTCTAGATGTGTGTGTGCTGGTCACAAAGCACCCTAGGGAGTCAGCACCAGGACATCTCATCCAGGGACAAGCCATAGACTTGGCTCTCTCCTGCTCAGAACATTTCAAGACAGAGGGGATGGAGGGAATCAGTGGGAGGTTAATCTCTGCAGCTTGCTTGCTTGAATTTCCTTGCACCACCAGGCAGGGCATTAGTTCTCAATAAACCCAAGTAGCTCCCAAACACACTGGCGGACACTCCTCCACCACCACAAAGCATCACCTCTCCGGGTGCACAGCAGGACAGCATGGCCTCTTTGTACCATTCTGCCATCAGGCAGAAGCCCTGGGGCTGCAGACACAAACTCAACTGCTTCACGGTCAGTGTCTGACTGTCCCCATATGACACTGGGCTTTGAAAGCACCAAACCCAGGGCAGGTCTCCCCCTTGCCTCAGGTGGAAAAAGGCCGAAGTCTCACTGAGGAGGTGCTACAGCACCTGCCTGCACCACCTGCTGCTCGCACCCCCGTGGGGACAGGCTCCATGGCACAACGCCTACTCAACTTGTAAGCCACTGGGAACACTGAGCCCCAGCATGCAGGGCACTCGCTCCTCCTTCCCGACAGCCCCTTGCAAGAGCTCTCAGCTCCTGCAGGCCCTCCATCCTCCATGACTCACCTTTGCCTTGTGTAGCTTCCTGCTGGCTGCTCAGGATGGGTGTTCCCTCCAACACTCTCCTATCTACAGCCAAAAACGCCAGAGCACATTCACAGTGACAACAGTTGGGCTGGCACCCTTGCAAAACAGCAGGCAAACTTTGCTCTTGTATCTGCAAACTGGGCTCAGTCTGCGGATCCTTAACTCTCCATGTTGTGAGACCTTGTGATGATAGAAGAAAGCCTCAAAACCTCTCCCTCATGCCACAAATAAGCAAGATCCCTGGAGGTGCAGGATTGTCCCCGGGCTGAGGACACGTTATAGAGGCACTTGGCTTCGCAAACACATGTGGTGCCAGTATAGATTTACCTATATGCCCACAGAGGGGAAAAAAGAGGACCAGAACTCCTGATTAGCAGCAAAGGCTCCTCAGCTCTCATTCCAGCTTTGTCACCAACTTGCTCTTCACCTTCAGACAGGATTTCCAGCCACAACTGGCAGCCTGAGGAACACCCACACCCTCCCATTACAACATTCCAGCTTAGGAAAAAACAAGACATGAACAAAAGTCCCACATCTTAGCAGTGGTACTTGTGCACCACATCCTTTACCTATCCAGACCACTGTATTTACCCATAATATCGTGACAGGAGCAGAGACACAAGAGGGCCATGGTGGAAGTGTCACAAAGGGGCAATCCTGCAATCCCCTGAGACTACAGCAACGTCCTATATTCTGATACTGCATACACAGTGTTGCATCTGTATTTTCCAAGATTTATTTGGGACTACAGGAAATTCAGAGACCTCATTTACCTTCACAAGCAGCAGTCAAGAAAACAGAGATAGCAGATACTGACCTTGGAAATGCCACCTCCACCACTTCCCAAAGATGGGGAGACCTCTATGGGCAACTACTCATGCTCAAAGGTAAACTCAGTCTTGGCTCTTCATGGCTTCTACAGAAACATGGACCAAGAGGTATTGGAGCCAGAGGGCCAAAAACTCAGAAATTCCATATGTCTCTTATAAAATCTTCAGCAATGCAGTGTATGAGGTCACAAAACGGCTGTAGCAGAAATTCAGGCCCAGTATTTTGCTTGAAAAAAGCGGTGGGCTTCGAGTCTTTGGTCTATACTGACCTGGAAGTCCCTGCACCAATTCAAAAAGATCTGTAAAAACTAGCTACAGAACAATTAATCCATATGCAAATACAATAAACTACATATATGTGTCAGGTTCTAGAGAAAATGCTTATTTAAATTAAGTTTATAATGGCCTACATTATTTTGCAGCTGAAGAGCACAGGCTAACTGACAGATAGTAAAACTGCCCAGACATGATCATGCTGGTGTACAAGCAAGTTTGCAGCTTGGACATCTTTACTCAACATAAGTGGGTGCTTATCGTCAATGATGCCCCTTTCCAAATGTCACTTAAGAAATCATATAGTCACACACTGAACTGACGTGATGCTATTTTTAAACCCACCTTCTTCTGGATCAGTTCTCCGTACCAGTCTTTATGAAATTACAGTTTCAGAGACATGCAGCACTAGCTGGAGAAAGAAGTTGGAGTCAGGCAGATGGGAGACAGAGCTGGGAAAACAAACGAGAACTTATATACAGTATTTCGTCTTCAACAATCTATGGTGGCCAAGAAAAGGCAGAGCCAACTGACGCTGACAGACAGACCAACCCTTTGATCTCGAAGGACTTACCACCAAGAAAACGAATGGTGCAAATTCCTCACTCTGGTGCTCTGCCAAGGGACCGGCAGAGTAGAAAAAAGGTTCCCCCCTCCCAATTTAAAATAATCACCACATATAAAGCAGTAATTAAAACCAGCCAACTGAGAAACCCAAGAGAAAGCAACGGCTGGATTCTAGTTCACTTGGCAGGAATGAGACAGAGCACTGAGCTGAGGTCTTGGGGCATGAAAGCGACCATTCATTCCCCAGCAGCAACAAAACCAGGGCTCCTGGCTCTCAGCAGACCAATCTCCTCTGAAAGAAAGGAGTGGCAGTGGCCCTGCTGTTAGGAATAAGCAACTTTTTTAGGCCAAATTGCAGCAATACCTCACCAGAGCAACACCCAAACACCCACAGAGCTGTTCCTGTTAGATGCCTTGAAGTGCGTCCTCCTGGGATGGTGCTGGCTTGCTGCAGCCAAACCTGATACTGCAGAGGAAAAGGACTGCCAGCACAGGTCAGTGCTGTGCCCACTGTGAGCCTCTGATGGGAGCTGGTCACACAAGATGGACATGATGCAATTCAAGGTCTCCAGGACCCTGGTGATGGCCCAAGTCAGAGAGTTCGGCAGCAGCTGGGTCAAGGACCAACTGTTATGGATGACCACCACCTTCATGTCACAAGATGAGTATGTTTTTTCTCAGAATGTTGCCTACAGCCCTAGAAAAGGCTTTTTCTCTCTGAAAGGAGGGGGAGAGAAATACAAACTGTTCTTTTGAAAAGAAAAACAACCCACAAATCCAAGTTTGATTCTGCCATGTCATGCTCCTTCAGGCAGATGCAGAACAAGACACACACCAGAACAGCACGAGGGAAGACCAGTGAAATAGTTGGGTTAAGCTCCACCACATCAAAGCTGCTCCTTCCTTCTCCAAAGTCGTCCAAGCCAGTGAACAGACGATGATAATAGAGAGGAAAAAAAAAAAAGCCTCAATGGCTAAAAAAGCTGGCCTGGAAAATGCCCTGTCTTGGTGGGCGCCAAGCAGCCCACAGCTCTGAGCCAGCAGGCTGCTGTGATTCAGCACACAAAGCCTCCTACGCAAAGCCAAGCAGCATCCATCCCTGCCTCTGAAACAGGAAGAAAATAAAAAAAAAAAAAAAAAAAAGAGGAAAAACCAGACAAACAAAACCACCAAAAAACAAATCCCCACCTCCAGCAAGCATCTGAGGTGCCTCAGCAACCATTTCTCTTCCCATCTTCGCATAGACTTTTTTTTCCCCTTTCCCAGTACAATATGTACCATTGCAGCTCCTCACTTCACTAACCACTCACAGTTCCTTCATCCAGGAATTGGGCTGTCCCACGAACAGGCTCTAAGGAAGAAGAAATAAATTTATCTGTTCCAACCTGCTGCAGACCGACTCATGTGCATCCCCTGTCACCCCATGGAGATCTCACAGAGACTTTTATTTTCCTGCCATGCCTCCCAGGAGGGACAGGTCCTCAGCAGATACAAGCCAGAAGAGCTCATTGTCTCTGGTGGAGCCTCTCTGACTTGTTCCCCACCAGCTGCAGTGATAGGGTACATTATTACACACACATACACACTTCTGTCCAATTTCACAGGGTTGCTTTGCCTATCTGCCTGTAACAGCCTCTTCTTCTCAATGACATTCCTGCACAAACTCATGATGACGAGGAACAGTTCAGGCCTTAACAGCCCAAGCTTATTTGGCAAGGAGGAGAAAGAGCAAATGAGAAAAGTAAAACGAGGAAGGGGTACCAGGCAGGATACCCGTATCTCACTCCAACAGCTACCTGCAGAAAACCTGACCAAAACTGTGCAATCACAACAGCTGCTTTCCAGCACTACTCTTTCTGCTCCTCTGTCCAGCTCATGCTCACTGCAAAGAGCATGACCTATGATTATTACAGGAAGGGGGAGAAGAAAAGCAGGAAGCCTCCTTTGCATACGTAGTGATCTTGGCTGAAAAAAGCCCCCGAAATGCATAACCCACTAGTTTTAGAAGCAGTGCACGACCTTACTATCCCAGGTGCAGGACTACAGGAAGAGACACACTACCATCCTGGACTCACAGGCTGCCCCATTCCAGGGTGGTGGAGCACAAACTGGCACTTACCCCCATAACCTGCATCTTCTGAAAAGAAAAAAAGAAAATGCAACAACAACAAAAAACATACCACACACACAAAAGCCCACAAAATAAAACATCAAACCAAACAAAAAACAACAAAGCAAAAACAAACAACAAAAAAACAACCAAACAAAAAACAAACACCACCACACACACAAACAAACAAAACCCAAAAAAGCCACAACAAATACAAAAGAAACCACCCCACACACACACAAAAAACCCCAAACCACAACCACACCTGGTAGCAAGCATCCTGGCAGCATCCCTGTGCATGGCAATAACCAGACCAGCAAAAAGGACTGAGGATCATAGCACTGCAGAGAATGAAACTGCTTGCAACTATTTCAAGTCCTTTCATGAGAACTTCGCAGTCTCAGTCATAAGCAGCACCTGAATACAGCACCACTTCCTCTGTCCCAGGATTCCCTGAGGGGAAACAAGGTAGACAACTAAGCAAAACTATAATCAGTATCTAGTTCATAAGCCAATTGGAGCAGAGTTCAAGCACAGGTTGCTAAAGTTTATTTCTGTCTATTTCTGCCTCCCAGTCTGTGTCATATCACACATTATACAGATCCTTTTCTACAGATAGTGTAGAGCACAGGAAATATCCAGGGCTGGCTATTTAGCAAACCTGCCCTGAATGCTTCCTTCTGTCTACTGTGCCTGTTGCTAATTCTCTTCACAGCTCTGCTCATTAATAAAAATACAACACAATAAAAGAGAACCACACACATATACACCTTGCCCATATTCCCTCCATACTGGCTGATCCTGAGTCACCACCAGTGATTAACTGTTGCTGTGCAGTGAGGAGGACACAGTTATTAAGTTAATAGGAGCTGCTTAACCTGGCTACAAATATACATGAGTTCTTTGTGCCTTAGTGAGCTAATAAGGCATGTGCTAATTACATTAATTCAAACAAGCCCAGCATGCCCTGAGGGCAAAGGGAGAGAAGAGTGCAGCAAACCCTGGCTCTTTCATAATAGCTGTGTGAGAGTGGAAAGTACTTGCCTTGACAGGGCTTTCAGAGAAGTACACAAGCACTGCAGCTTTTACCCCACAGCTCGCCTCAGCCCCGCTGCCTGGTTAACGTGCAAAAAGCTTTGCTCGTTCACCTAGTGCTTGGTGTAATGACAGACACGGGATCTCCTCTCCAAAGGGCTAGCTGGCTTGTCCCTTCCCACCTCCGTGGTCCAGAGCACATCACAGGCCTTGGGATGACATCCTGTTGCTTAGTGACCGTGAGTCTGGGACCCTGCTGACACCCCCTTTTCCAACTGGGATGACGTGGCACTGGCAGCCTCTAGCCACAGAGCAGCACCAGGGGCTGCAAGTCACACAGCATCCTGCCACACACCGCTCCTCACATGGACCTGTCTCCCCCACATCCACAAAGTCAGCCAGGGACAGCTCGGCTGGACAGGCAGTACGTGGAACCTGCAGTGTGAGCTCAACCAAGTTAGGAAATCCCAACTGGCTCCATACACCTACCTGGCAATGGAGGCAGGCAGGTAGGACCATGAGCACTTCCCATGTCAAAATGAGACCTGAGCCTTCAGAAACGGGAAGGGACAGACTGTGGCAAGGAAAAGCAAAAGAATAGCAGGAAAAGAGAGACACACAACTCCACCAATGTTCAGATACACTCAGAGAGGTGCCTCCCATCTCTCCAGCTCAAGAGTAACCAGATCCCTCACCTCTGCCACCCCTGGCAAGGAGCCTTCCTCGGCATCAGCTGTGCTCACAATAAGGGCGTCTGCTGGGCACTGCCACCGCCTCCTGGCATGCAAGGGAGAGAGAGGAAGAGGAAGAGGAGAGGAAGTCGGTTGTATTTCTTTGCATCTCCAAGGACACGTGCTCACCAAGCACTCTCTGCAGCATGCACTTGTTCCTGTGAACACTAGGGGACCGTGCCAGAGCAAAGAAAAGGCGTGGGGTTTTTTCCATTCTGTTCTCACTTCTTCCCATACTGCAATGCAACTGGCAATACACAGGGTCATCCTTAGGCAGCCTGAAAAGCAACCACCTTTCCCTGTCAGCAAAGACTATCCCATGTAAATTGCAGGGTGTTTTAAAGACATGATGCTGACTCTCTCCCACTCAAAAATCAGGCACCAGGCAAGACCCCAGGTTGCAGAATAGTAGTACAATGCAGTTTGTCCTGCACAAAGAGGCACTGGTACAGGCTCAATGCAGTCTTGACAGTGGGTTGGCAGAGAAGATGCAAATATTTTCATGAAGAAAACCATATTAGGGATTTTTAGATCCTGGAAACTGCACCTCTCTTAAGACATACGATTCTGTTTCCCAGCAGAGGCTGTGGTTACTTAACCACTAGTCCAGCATAACTTCAGGCTACTGCCAAAAAGGAGGGAGTTTTTCCTTTCCACAGCAACTACAGGAACTTAGTTTGGACCAGGCCTATTCCCAGGTCAATGCATAGCTGTGAACACACAAATGCTTTGGCCAGCACAAGGAGAGGTGGGAGTGAGAAGCAGGGCTGCCACTCTCAGCAGCAGCCTGTAGCCTGACTGCTGTGGGCGCTGGAAAAACAAAACAAAACAAACAATGAACAATGATAAAACAGAACAAGAATCCCTCTAGGGATGCCTGGGAGATAACGGCTTCTAGGCCCTGAACAAACAATTTTAAAGACCTGGCAATCCAGAGCCCTGTGAGGCTGTACGTCAACTGATGGCTGTCACTTGGTGTCCCAAAGATGGACTGCACAAGCCCAGCTGGAACACCAATGCAACTCTCCACTGTACCCCTGTAGCAAAGGCATGGTGTTTCAAGAGAGGCAGCTGCCAATGTGGGTGCCAACGTTAAAATATTGCAGGTTAATGAAACAGAACCCCAGCGTCTGAAAGGATGTAAACCTGCCTGTGTCACCCTCTGGAGTTAGGAGCTGGGTTTCACCTAAGGCAATGTGACAGAGAAGTATCAAGAAGAAGCCACCATGTAAGCGTGCAATCACTGGTGTACAGGCTGCGAACTCAACTGCTTGCTACACCCAAGACTCTATTTCAGGTGCCTCTGTACAAGAGACCAGACAGGAAGAGCAGGACATCTCCCAGCCTCCCAAACACTTTGCAACAGCAGGTAGAGACCTTTCCAAGGAAGGAAACTTATCTCATTACTTCCCACTGCTGAAGGCAAAATTCGACTAATGCTCCCAGTACACTAGAGGAAATGCCAGTTAAATGTCATGTTAATCAATACTCCTTGCCTCCCAGCAATAGGAATGGTGACAAAGGACACTGCTGCTGCCAGTCCCTTTGCCATGGGAGTACATGAATGTACCTGCTCTGTTCCTGCATCACAAACAGCATTTCTCTCCTCCCAGCTCAGCTGTTTGCTTACGCCAAAGCTGTTCAGATCACAGCAAAATGGTTCTTTGCTAAACAGATGTCAGTGCCCCCACATGGGTCATGTTACTGCCAAAGAAGGTAGCAGCTCCTCGAGGGAAACTCATACGTGCTCTGTGACAAGCGGAAAAATTTTCAGGGGGACTGAAACCACAGTCTGATGGCTTGGGAGTCTGTGGCATAATCCATCCACCCGCTCCTGCTCACCCAGAGTGCTGTGAATCAGTGGGCTGCAAGGCAGGTAAGGCACTCTCAGCAGGAAAACAATATATTTAGGAGGCTACAGGCAAATGAAATCACATGCAGTCCTGCTCACCCAAACATAGCAAAAGGAGATGGATAACACAAGAAAGGAAAAAGAGAGGAAAAAACTGAAATAAGTCAAATTTGGAAAGTCATTCTCTGGACACTAAATGTCTTACCTGGCTTCTCTGCATACACAATGCAATGCTGGTACCTACCAGATGGATCTGCAAGAATTTACCTGACACATTAAGCATCCTCAGAAAAGCAATCCGTATTGCATTGCTTAAGAATTTGACCTGTTTTCAGAAAGTTCTCAAAAAAAATAATCACCCCTGAATAATAATCACACCTCACAGCCCTGCTCTAACTACCAACCAACACTGTCTTGCCAGAGAGTGTATGGCAGGAACGGCAAAGAGCATTAAAGACAACAAATTGTCATGCCAGCAAGCAGTGTAACAGGTGCTTTGTGTTGGGAGACAAACAATGCTTTGGCAATGCAGGAACCAGACACACTGCTCTGTTCCAGAGATCCTCTGGATCCTGAGCCACCCACTCCAATCCACCATCCATTTGAGTCAGCTGTGGCTACTGAGATGAGTACCCGCTTGTCTAGCAGCAAAGCCCACACAAGAGGTCTTGCAGCACTCTGTTGCTGTCACAGTTGATGTCAGGACCCCAGGTCTGGTATCAGCTGGGGAAACAATGTTCTCCTTACCCTGCAAGAGCAGTAACCTCATAAGTGGAGGGGAAGAGGGAAGGCTGGCCACAGCAGGCAGCTCTGCCAGAGTTCATCAGGGTCCCTGACCATGACATGTATATCCTCTCCCATCCCATGTCTTTTCAGGCTACCAGCATGTTTGTCACCTCACGTATACGCACAGGTGTGTCCAAGTAGCACATGCCCTTTGCCTTGGCTGATGTGTTTGCTTCCAGTTTCAGACTACCTCAGTTTGCACTGCCCCAGGTCCAGGTAACTGTACCAGCATGAGAGACATCCCAGTGTTAGACCATGCCAGGGCCTTCCCACAATCTCACCAATGTGCCAAGCAACATCTCACAAGCTGCACACCCACAAGCTGACCCTGCACCTCTGCAAACTGGCCACAGCTCCTCTCCACCAGAATAGCCCAACAAGCAGGCACAGCCGAACCTCACCGCAGGGGAAGTGGGAGCTCATTCCATGCCAGGGACCTGGCAGAGCTGCAGAGACTGAGTCAGCGGTGCACAGATGCCTCCTGAGCATGCAGAGGCAGCAGGAGAAGGCTGCTCAGCCTCCTCAGGAGCGTGCTGGCAGGCAGCACACCGCACAGTGCACTTGGGCACACGCCTACACACAGCTCAGCAGCAGCCAAGCATTTCTTCCCCCCTTTCCAAAACCAAATTTAGACCATTTGTGGAAGTACTTCTACAAATCACCCCTCTCTCAGGAAGGGCCGGGGGCTGAGTTTAGTTGTTTATATAGCGTCTGGCATTTCTGTAGTTTTAGTATCCAAGATATTTCCTTCAAGTTCTCCATTAGTTTTGAAGAACCAGAGTGGGACACCAATGAATCTTCACTCTAAGTTTCAGGAAAAAAAAAAAGGGGGGGGGGGGCATAAAAAAGAAAACAGCTGCTCAGTTTATGTACACAGCTGCTAACAAAGGCAATGGGACAGCTCAGGAGAATGGGATCAGGCCAACACAATGTGTTTTATATCCTTTAAAAGAAATAGTACCCTTAGAAAATAGCCTTCATGAACAACAGCTGCTCCCAAAGGATGAGATGAACCAACAGTACTACTGTTGCCTTACAGAGAAGAGCTCAGCTTACCCAGAGCATGGAAGAGAAAGCTAACTTCATCCTTGAGAAAGTCAACATGAAATGAAAAAGGAAAATGAAGCCCCAGCTGCTATTGCGTACATGTGGGAAAACGCTGGAAATGCTGCTTTCCCTATTTAGCTGTAAGGGACAGGGTCAGAAGCAGACATTTTACTGCTTATCCAAGGTCGTGTTCTGAATCTGTGGCAAAGGAGAAAGCAGCAACCAAATTCACAGTTAGCCCTGACATATCCTGACCCTAAAACATGCACCCTTTCTTTTTTATTTTCATATAAATCCCTAACAATAATAGAGCAAAGAACACAGCACTTAACAGGGCACCAAACAAGCTCCCAGTCTGCACATGGCCTTGGAGAAGGCATTTCCATCGCCTCCTACCCAGCAGGCAACAGGGAACTGCCCTGTATCCTTTGTCAACATGCACAGGCAGCACAGCTGTTAAAGGCAGGAAGGGGTCAGACACATCAATGACAAGGGCACACTACTCAGTAGCAACAGAATGACAGATGTGCTTGTCCAGACTAAGCACACCACATGCTACCACCTCCTTCCACACATTTCTCCATGCAAAGCCAGTGTTCACCCTGGCTAGGAGCTTTCACATCACACAGCACAGCCCCTTATGGAAGCAAAAAGGATTCACTGGAAGCTGCAGCTGAATTCAGAAATGAAGGATCATGGCTACTGGACTGGCTTCTGGCTTGATCCAAACTAAGAGCTGACCTGCACAGCATCTCTCTCCTACTAAAATGACTTGCTGGAAGTACTGTATCTTTGTCCTCTAATAGAAAAGCACACACCTTCTCTCTTCCTAACGGCCTTCTCCAAGACAGTCACTCAGTGCAGCAGCACCACTGTCCTGTATAAGAGGGGAAGTTTTTCTTCTCCTTCCTCCTCTCCACTGTGTCCATGAAGTTCCTCATAGCTGGGACAGCCTTTAAATTGAGAGCATGAACCCCAACCTTGGAGCCAAACTCCAGGTGGGACGTGCAGAGTCTTTGACGGGACTTCAGTCATCTCTAGCTGCTCAAATTCATGCTGTTTTGTGAAACTCAGCTGGATCAAGATTAATGTCTCTCCTCCCTGCCTCTGGACAAAGGCTGCAGACCCAGGAAAAAAAAAAAAAATCCAAACAGCTCTCTTGATAAACCACACACTAGCATCAGCACCAAAGGAAGGAGCAGGGCACGTGGAGGTTTGACAGCACATAGCCACCCACGCACAACAGCACCACCAAAATGAGAACAAGAACCAGTTATGAAAAGGTTTAACAAAATAAACATAAGACTGCATTCCTGTGAGCAGCTCACCACAGGATGCGTTCAATCAGGAGCAACAGAGACCCCACAAATTAAAAAAATGGTATCCCATCACATTTCTCCTGATGCAGAACAAGCATTGCTGCCCAGGTGCCTTTCCCTTCCCCAAGCAAATAATCTCCATGAGGGTAGCCCTCCTAAGACAGTAAGCATTCAAAGCTTTTATATTTGCAGATATATAAGAGGAAACTGCCAGACAGAAATTCAAACCACCCAGAGTGACAAGGTCTTTTCACTGGGCTTCTGTGGTGTTTTGCCTTGTTTTCTAGAGTTTTTGCACCCCCTGTTACTTTATCTTCACAACTGAAACGACCCAGCAATCAATACTGTAAGGTTAAAGCAACACCGAGTTTTGCATTGGACAGCTCAGTCCACCCCTCCTTCCTGCTATTGCTGCACTGGAAGGCAAACAGAAGAGGACATGAAAAAATTATTTATCTGCTGTTAGGATTAGTTGGAGCAACACAGCGTTAGCTCTAGCAACCCGCCGTGCTGTTAGCTGCATATGGCCAAATGACAATCCTCACTCCAATCAGGCACAGGCCAGAGGACTCAGCCTTGCAGGAAAAGGCAGGCTTCACCAAATCACAGTGCCAGGGAAGCCAAAACACACTGTCCTGTTAGACCTCAGGCACTTCTTCAGCAGAGGAGAAGAAATGCTTGCAGTCACATCTCGCTGTCTCACTACAGGCAGACAAGGCAACTGGCTCCAGCAAGGCTGGAGTCCATCATACACCCATTTATGAGAAATGCACAATGAAACATCACACAGTGTGTATGATATGTTCAAAAGTAAAAAAATAAAAGCAATGCACTGGCTTGCTTAGGCAGTATCCACAGCTCATTTGTCATGATAAGTAATTGGTAATTCCAACTCTCCTAACTTTCTGGTAGTGCAGCTGTTTGGGTACTTTTAAGAATGCCCAAGTGTGCAAATGTGGGCATCAAAGCATGCTTTTGCATTTCCTGAAAACACAGTTAAGGATTTAGATTAACATATACACAGATGCAAAAGGAATAATAACCAGTCCTTACATACCTGCAGTAGCAGAAGGCAGGATACTGTGACTGGGCAGATCCTTCCCCATTCTGCGTTGCTGCTGAAGGAGCAACACAGGCACTTGTCCTTACACAGTACTGCAGATTTAAACAATGGAGCAGAGGCAGCTGGGAGATAAGTGTGTCCAACTGGAAGCCTAACAGGATGTTAACAAACTTGTAAGTGACAAGCTAAAAGGCTGTGTGCCCAGGCTCTTCCTGTAGCTCGAGGGGTCCCACATGATGGCCCAGCCTCAGCTGGTGCAAACCAAACCTGCCAGCAGCTGTCTAGAAATTTCATCCTGGGGAAAAACAAATCAAACAAACAAAAAACCCCCACAAAAACAAAACAAAAAGACATAGGAGAAAGATCCACTCTGAAAAAGAACAGCCAAGGACAAGGAAGGCTTAGAAGAAATGCCTCTCTGTTCTAAAATAGACTAGAAAACATGAAATTGTAGAAACACCCTTCATAGGGCATTAGCATCCTACTGTAATACACATGAACTGCAGCACCCAGAATCACAAGGAAACTCATTTGTCCCAGCCATTCCAAACCTGATTTGACTGCACATCATCTCCCCAGTGTAGAATCTCCTAACAATCAAACAAAAATATTTTGCATTTTCCCACCCTTTTCTTTCCCCCTTGGGGCCTAGTTTCAAGGTCTTTTACGGCAGCATAATATGTTATGGCAGCATAATATGATTTTAGGCAGATAGAAACAGCCCATTATGAGATATATCCCATACAAGGCATCTTGTTGGCACTGGAAAGTTGACACGGCAAAACACTGGCATTTCCCTGCCCCAAGGCGAGCCCAGGAATCAAGTGACAAAGAAAATCATCATGCTGAAAGAAGGCAGATGTGTTGCAAGAGCACCAAAAGACCTGTGTCCATTCACATCTACTTTCAACACAGCTGAATTTTCTTCTTGCCACACAAGCCTTTCACCTCACAGATTTCACAAGGACAGACCACCTTCCAGCAGCTAATGCGAATCTTGCAATTGTCATCCAAGAGCATTTTCTTTTCACAGCAGGGTGAAAGAGAATCCAAAGGTTTGCCAACAAATGTAAAACAAGTAACCCCCAGCCCAGCACAAAACCCAAAGCCCAGGACTGGTGAGGACTGGAGACAGGGATGATACACCATACTTAGGTACTCCTTGCCAAGGGAGAAGGAGCATCTCCATCAGTCACTTGTCTTACAGCCTCCTGGCTGCAGGTTATTCAGCTAAAAACTAGAGTGCCAGGGATAAGTAACTATTTTCACAGCACTGCACGGTCATCATATATGCTGCAATGAGGGTGTTTCCTAGATCGAGCTTTACCACTCATGGAAAAGCTGTTCTTAGGGAAATGTGCAAAACTGGGCCGCTGGTGAGGGATGCTGGATCTAGATGTGTTTTACTCTAGCTAAACACAGCACAATGCTTTCCCACCCAAAAATGCTGCTGCCCTACTCCAGAAAATCTCTCCCTCCTACTATTTCACAATTCTCAATATAACAACAGTTATGCAAGAACGACAGTATAGTCACATGGAATGCTTACAGCTCCTAAGTGAGACTTTGCATATTATAACACCCTCATCAGAGCACAGCTCCAAATCCTCACAGCTCCCAGGCTGTGAGACACACCAAATCCCAGTCACTGCATCTCAGTCCCTTCTCCACCACACCTTTGCCCTGCTAGAGACCTACAACACAAAACATGACACCCAAGAGAGTGCAGGGGCTGCTTCCATGTGTGTATCCTCCTCTCACCTTGGCCAGCCAGGTTGAGATTTCCCCCTGTCTTTCCCACTAATTTAAGTCTTGGCAGGAAAAGGGGAGCAAATGGCTCTGACAAGCTGACACTGATATCTAACTCCAGTAACTCAATACAGCACACTACCCTTCTTAAAATGGCAGCAGGAGGATCTGCTATGGTCTTGGCATCTTAGTAAGACATTAACAAGATTGCTGGGCATCAAACAAGACTAGAGACTTTCTTCCAGAGCAATGCTGGGCTCCAACTTATGACACAGATTTGCTCTTCCAACTTGGCCATCCATCTCTGCCACCAGTCACCATTGCCTTCAAAACATAACACTCCTTACTACAACAGGCACTCAGTGAATAAATGAGCCCAAGGGCACAACACCAGGAGAAAAATTGTACCTGTGTGTATGACAAGTAGTAGCACACAGTTAAAAATCCTACAGGCAAGACATTCAAAAGGGTAAATCCTCATTAAATACTGGTGTTTATATTTTGGTGAAGAGATTAGTGTAACTCTATCTATTAGACCTCATCTATAACTTTATTTAGAACAGCCTGGTAAGCAAAACACAAAGCAAGGACAAGACAATCACCATCCAAGTCACACACAATACATTGTTATCAGTACCACTCCAGTTCAATTGCCTTCTGCTTGCCATTGCCAAGAAGTGAGTTCTTGAGAGGCAAAGCCACAGTGACTTGCAGTGATCAAAGTCACTGCAGATACAAACCCAACAGCAGCAGCTGCATCACAAGAGGTCAGATCAGAATGGCAGCAAGACTCTCAGAGATTACATGCTATGGTAAAAAACACCCAGTCTTTAACTGTAAACATCTAATATTGAAAAGATACAAGGCCAAATACATATAGCTGGGATCACACTCTGACATTTATTACTCTGACAGCGTGGCAAGGTGTACAAACTAAAAGCTGAGAAGCCCTGCAGGAAGGAGGCCCAGGACACTAGGAAATTCGATTTCCACGGCTGCACTCTCACCCAGCAGGAGCCCAGCAGCCCCAGAGGGTGCAGCAAGAGAGGAGAGGACGCTTCAGGTTCAATTCCCAGCGTGACCTTGAGGAAATCCCACAGCCTACGCGCATTTCCACATTCCCCATTCAGGGGAGAAAGAATACATTAACCTTGACCTACCTCAAGGAGGCAAAGATCTGGCTTAGGAGAGCCTGGAAGGAGCTCTAAAGGGTTTAGATGCAGGACCCTGCCCTGTAACTGGGGCACCCGGAGGCCACAATCCTACAAATCACCTCAGAAACCCCCGAGAAAGGTAAAAATCACTTTTGCTATCCAAAGCAGCAGCTCCGGGAGACTAAGGGGCACGGCTGAAACCGGACATGTGTCACTGCAATTCCCCCAGCACGGGCAGGCGGAGGAAAAGCAACGCTGCTACGGTCCCTCATGCCCGGCAAGGGCAACCCCAGCACCGCGGGGAACACGGGGTGATCTCCCTCAGGCTCGGCTTTGACACACGGGCAGCTGCGCCTTCAGCCCCAAATCCGGGCAGGGGAACTCTCACCCCCTGGGAATACAGGAGCGGCTGGGGGAACCAGCACTTCCAGGGGTGAGCGGGCAGGCGGGGTGCCGGGATGGCTTACAACCCCTGGGGCGGGAAGTGGGAGAGCAGGGGAGCCTGCTCCCGGGGTGGGGAGGGTACACGGGGGGGGCAGAGGAGCCCGCTGCCCCCGGGGTAAGGGGCTGGCCCCCAAGAACCAGCGGTGCACGAAGGGGGCCCGGCGACACCCTGGGATGAAGGGTCGGTCCGAGAGAGAAAGAGGCCGGTGCAAAAGGGGCCAGGCCGGGAGAGGCGAGACGAGCCGTGGCCCGGCAGCAGGAGGCGTGCTGGGCCCCCCGGCGGCGCCCCCGAAGGCCGGGGAGGAGCCGCGCCCGCACTTACCGGTCCGGGGCGGCGGCGGATTCCCTCCGGGCCGGAGGCCGGCGCGGCGCAGGGTGAGAAGCTCGCGGCGCGGCGCGGCCCGGCTCAGCTCTGCCCCCTCTGGCCGCGCTCGGTGCAGGAACAGCTGCCACCGAGCCCACCCCTCCGGGCGGCCGCCCTGTCGCTGTGGCAACGCGGGCGGGGGTGGCCGGGCCTCGCCGCGGCCTTTCCCGGCCTGGGCCACAGCCGCGGTGAAGCGGCCGCGGCCGCCGAGAGCCACGGCGGAACGGGATGGAGTCCCGCTGTGCCCGTAGTCCTGCCCTCCCCTCCGAAAGGGCGAGATGCGCTCTCCCTCACCCCACCTGTCAGCCATCTTGCAGCCACCTGGAGAAGCAGCACACGGATTGGGGGGCGAACAACAGAACAAGTGAAAATGGGGTAAAAATAATAAATCATAGAATAGTATGAGTTGAAAGGGACCTTCAAAGGTCATCTAGCCCAACCCACTGCAATGAGAGGAACATCTTCAGCTAGATCAGGTTGCTCAGAGCCCTGTCCAGCCTGGCCCAAAATGTTTCCAGGGATGGGACATCTACCACCTCTCTGGGCAACCTGTTGCCGTGTTTCACCATCCTCACTGTAAAAAAAAATTATTACTCGTGTCTAGCCTGAATCTCCCTTCCTTTAGTTTAAAACCATTAACCCTTGTCCTTTCGTAATGCACCCTTCTAAAATGTCTGTCCCTGTTCTTATTATAGGTCTCTGTACTGAAAGGCTGCAATAAGGTCTCTCTGGAGCCTTTTCCAGGCTGAACAACCCCAACTCTCTCAGCCTGTGCTCACAGGAGAGCTGTTGCAGCACTCTGATCATCTTCATGTCCCTCCTCTGGCCCCTCTCCAACAGGTCCATGTCTTCCCTGTGCTGAGGACTCTCTGGATGCAGCACCCCAGGTGGGGTCTCACCAGAGCAGAGGGGCAGAATCACCTCCCTCGACCTGCTCCTTTCGATGCAGCCCAAGATACGATTGACCGCCTGGGCGGCAAGTGCACAAACATGTCATTCCCTTCAAAATAAAGACAAAGCTGGTTGTGGTAGGTTGGGTCATCATGTGTTGCCTGCTGCTCTACTGGATAGCCTCCAGGCCACAGGTGGCCATTGCTTTTGTGTTTGATAGGCTCTGTTGTGGTTTCAGGTGCATAACGGCATCCAAGTCCTAACGCAAAAACAGCCATGGAGACCATTTCAGTGAGCTTTGGAAGCTAAGCAAGAAGGTGAGGAGGACAGCACCTCTTGGGAAAACACCCACAGGTGTGACACCACCAAGGAAAAAGGGAAAGGTCTCCAGGGGAATACATCTATAAGAGCATCCCTCACCGTTCACATGCACCAGGCACTACACTATAACGGACACAGCGAGCGGTTACCAGCTCTGCACCAAAGGCTCACAGGAGCCAGCAGAGCATGAATGCACCAAGCCTGTGCAATGAATCAGAGATGATCAGAGAAGAGCTTCTACAAGAATGGTGGAGTGTGTCATGAGGACACTGTGTGCACGGAAGCAACAATTACATGGAGTCATGATGAGCAGCCCAGGAACATCAGAGTTGTGCATGCACCTGAAAACAAGAGGAACTTGTTATCACAGTCAGGGACCCTTAACCCAAGGTGAGAAAATGTAAACCAGAGGTCAGCAAAGCATCAGGAGGCAATGCTGATGAGTTGGATGTAGGTCAAAAAGGGCTTGTGCACTTTCATCCTGGGCTGGGCAAAGCATGAGAAAATACAGCGCAGGAGGTAACAAATCTCACTCCAGAAAGGTGGTGACTGACCAAGGAAGGAGACATCTGCACCACAGCCATTTTCTTGTCTCTACCACATCCTTAGGAAAATGCTGGTGGGCACTGACATGGGGCTGCCCCAGTTTGGGGAACAGGGAAAGAGAGCACATGGGAGCTGTGGTCACCCCTTCCCACTCCCTAGCTGTGAAACTCCTTCCCACCCCCTTCCTTGGTGGGGGCAGGTCGCTGCTCTGCCTGATGTTGCCAAGGCTTTGGTGTGTTTCACTGCACTGATAAGGTGCCATCCCATAGATGTGCTGGTAGGACAGTACTGTCCCGTGCCAATTAAGAGGTTAATGCTATCCAACTTTGCACTGAGTTTTATGAGGATTGCGATCACCTGCTTTTATTTTTGCTTCAACTGCACAAAAACAACTGCTCTTTGTAACTTACATGGTGCAAAGGACCCATTTCTTTCACCAGCCTTTAAAAGAGGGGATTAAAAAAGAGCAGAGGAAGCAAGTTTGCATTCAGAGAGTGCCAGGTTGTCAAGGTTTCCTCTGCTCTCAGACATGATTTTTTTTTCTTCTGACAGACACATGATGGATTTAAAACCATTCGGCACAAAATAAGAAACAGGGAAACAAAAGTGCAATTTGAAGTTAATTTGACCAATTCTGTCAGGGATAATAAAAAGTCCTTCTTCAAATATGTTAATAACAAAAGGAGGGGCAAGGAAAACCTCCATTCTCTGTTGGACTCTGAGGGAAATATAGTTAACAAAGATGAGGAGAAAGCTGAGGTACTTAATACCTACTTTGCCTCAGTTTTTACCAGTAAGACAGGTGGCCCTCAGGACAACTCATCTCTGGAGGTGGTTGACAGAGATAGGAAGCCAAATAGGCCCCCTGTATTCCAGGAGGAAATAGCTGGTGATTTACTGAGCCATATGGATCCTCACAAGTCTATGGGACCAGATGAGATCCATCCTAGGGTGATGAGGGAGCTAGCAGAAGAACTTGCCAAGCCGCTCTCCATCATCTTCCAACAGTCCTGGCTCACTGGGGAGGTCCCATATGATTGGAAATTGGCCAATGTTACCCCAGTCCACAAAAAGGGCTGCAGAGCTGACCCTGGCAACTACAGGCCTGTCAGCCTGACCTCGGTGCCTGGCAGGGTTATGGAGCAGATCATCCTGAATGGAATCACACAGCACCTTCAGGATGGACAAGGGATCAGACCCAGCCAGCATGGGTTTAGGAGGGGCAGGTCCTGTCTGACCAACCTGATCTCCTTTTATGATCAGGTGACTCACCTGGTGGATGAGGGGAAAGCTGTGGATGTGGTCTATCTGGACTTCAGCAAGGCCTTTGACACTGTCTCCCATAATATACTCTTGCAAAAGCTGGTAGCCCATGGCTTGAACAAGTGTACTCTACGCTGGGTTAAGAACTGGCTGGAGGGCCGGGCCCAGAGAGTGCTGGTGAATGGGGCTGCATCCAGCTGGCGGCCAGTCACTAGTGGTGTTCCCCAGGGGTCAGTGTTGGGTCCAGTCCTGTTCAACATCTTTATTGACGATTTAGATGAGGGGATTGAGACCATCATCAGCAAATTTGCTGATGACACCAAGCTGGGAGGGAGTGTCGACCTGCTGGAGGGCAGGAGGGCTCTGCAGAGGGATCTGGATAGACTGGAAAAATGGGCTGATTCCAATGGGATGAAGTTCAATAAGGCCAAATGCCGGGTGCTGCACTTTGGTCACAACAACCCCCTGCAGTGCTACAGGCTGGGCGCAGAGTGGCTGGAAAGCAGTCAGACAGAAATGGACCTGGGGGTACTAATTGACAGGAAGCTCAACATGAGCCAACAGTGTGCCCAGGTGGCCAAGAAGGCCAACGGTATCCTGTCCTGTATCAAAAATAGTGTGGTCAGCAGGACAAGGGAAGTGATCCTTCCCCTGTACTCTGCATTGGGGAGGCCACACCTGGAGTATTGTGTTCAGTTCTGGGCCCCTCAGTTCAGGAAAGACATTGAAGTGCTGGAGCGGGTCCAGAGAAGAGCAACACGACTGGTGAAGGGACTTGAACATAAGACCTATGGGGAGAGGCTGAGGGAGCTGGGGTTGTTTAGTCTGGAGAAGAGGAGGCTTAGAGGTGACCTCATCACTCTCTATAACTACCTGAAGGGAAGTTATAGCCAGGTGGGGATTGGTCTCTTCTCCCAGGCAGTTAGCAATAGGACAAGGGGGCATGGGCTTAAACTCTGCCAGGGGAAATTTAGGCTGGATATTAGAAAGAAATTCTTTACAGAGAGGGTGATCAGGCATTGGAATGGCCTGCCCAGGGAGGTGGTGGACTCGCCGTCCCTAGAGGTTTTTAAACTGAGATTGGAAATGACACTTAGTGCCATGATCTAGTAAACGGACTAGAGTTGGACCAAGGGTTGGACTCGATGATCTCTGAGGTCTTTTCCAACTCAGTCAATTCTGTGATTCTGTGAAAATGGAGCTTCAAAAGCAACGATGTCTGCATCTAACGTGAGTTGAAGAGCAGAGCTCAGGACCTATGAAGCAATGTTGTCATCATGGTACACATGGGAGCATTACACCAGGTTTGTGCTCAGCTTGTCACAAAGCTCCCCCTGCAAGAGCCTCAAAATCCTGGGCTGCTTTCAGCCTGGCTACCAGAGGGGCTGTGGGCTGATCTAGCCCTGCCAAGGACACAGGTCAAGTTCAGTCTGCTGGCAAAGAAAGAGGCTTTCACAAAGCTGCGTTTTTCAGCTTCCTTCCTGTGGATGGGTTTCTGTTAGATGGAGGTTTGTTGTTGAACTAGCCAGGCCCAAAGGAATTTCAAGGCCACCTTGGAAAGCTGAAAGCAGGATCTGCTGTGGAAGTAAAACAGTTCAACAGCAATACGACGTAAATCAACAGACCTATTAACAGTGAGACTCAGGCGTGTGGACAGCTCGTGAACATAGATGATGTCCAATCAGTTAATGCATACTTGGAGTATGGAAGCATGATCAGGAAATAACTGCATATATAAGGAGGCTTGTTTCTGTAATAAATGGCTTTGTGTGATTCACATTGAATCGGAATGCTGAGTCCTTTATTTGCTCCAACACTTCCCCATATGCATTACTTTCTCTTTTAATACATCGTGAAGTGCCAGCGAAATCCCTGAGTGCCTGATGAGTGTGGATATTAAACCTGCTCTCCAGCCACTTTTCTCCATGAAAAACAGAGAAATCAAGTCTCAGCAATGTTAGTCTCTGAAGAAAGAAAAAAAAAAAAAAAAAGCTTTCAGGCTTCCATCATTGATTATCAAAAGCCAAAAAGACATAAAAATACCATTTTCTTCCTTTTGTAAATGACTTTTAGAGCTGCAGGAGTGCTAACAGGTAATATGTAATGAGCTGGCTTGCAAAATGATGCTCATGTTGCAAAATGTTGCTCATGCAACATGCCCCACAGGGGCATTCATCTGTAGCATTCATCTCACCATGCCTAGCACCCATGGGGCTCCAGCCTCAGGGCTGCCCAGCCTCCAGCAGCCCCTCTTCCTGTGTGCCCATCTGCAGCGTGTCACACAGCAGGGGTGCCCTGGGTCCTTTGGCAGCCAACACAGGCTCCCACGCTCGGCACAGAAAGTGCAAGGGAAAGCAATCTCATGCCCTGTGTGCTTATCTCCCAGGTAAAAGAGCAAGGCACTTCTTTTTATCAAGTCCTGATGAATGGTGCTGTCTTAGCTGTGAGATTGGCCTCCAGATCCCGCTTAAGGCACAGCTGCTGGTGTGGAGCCTGCAGCTGCAGCCACTACAGGAGCCTTTTGGCAGGCCTTATCCCCTCATGCCAGGGAGAATCTACCCCACCGCATCCCACCATCCACATCTGCCTTCATAGAGAGGTGGCATCGGATTTATGGGGCATTGCAGGACAGTGAGCACCACTCCTTCCCTGGAGTATGTGGCTGAGCAATGCCAAACAGTGTCATTTGCTCCAGGATTTTAGAGTGTTCCCCACTCTCCACAGCTCCTTTGTTCATCTGCCCTTGCAGCACTAGCAAACAACTAAGGGAAATCTGCAGCCACATTAGCCTGCTTTGCTGCTTCTCAGGAGCAGAAAGGTGAGATGGCTCCATGCCGCCAGGCTGGAGGGTGGAGTGGACACCGAGGGCAATGCCATCCTGCTATGGGTGAAAATGAAACATCATGACTCACAGGGAGAGTCACAACTTCCCAGGGTCACTGCTTCACCAAAAGCTGCTGCCAGCTCCTTCAGGGCCATGTTATTTTGGGACTGCAAAAAGGTGATGGATCCATTTGTGACTGCTTCTGCCCTCCAGCCATCATTGATGCACAGCAGTTGTCACAAAATAGTCTGTTTAAGGAGCAGGATCTTCTTTTCCCTGCCTGGGCTGTGACCAAATCATCTCATGTAAGGGATTTTTGAGGGGGAGACACTGTTTTCTCACTCTTCTCAATGCACCAGGCTGAAAGCCTTACTGGGATTGTCACTCAGCTGGATGCTCCTACAGCACATGAAGGACATGCCAGGCCCCAGGAGCCGGTAACCTGCAGTCTTGGGAGGGAGCATCTACAACCAGCATTACAATCCGTGCTTGTTCTCAGCTCTGGCCTCAGGGAAAAGCTAAGAAGCACAGGGATCTTCTTTTCCTCCAAAGTGGAAGGAAGAAAACTGAAAACATTTGTCTCGAGCTGTTGCTGCTTCCAGAAGGAGTAAAATCCTCCGAGGACTGGGCTGAAGAAGCAGCAAGGTGAAGATTCACACCTAAGCTCATGGCCTCCCCCAGCTATCCTGTTACTGCCTTCCCTCAGCCAGCTCTCCTGTCCTACTTCTCACTGTAATCTAAAGCTTCTCTTCATCAGTCCAGCAAAGCATAATTAGCAGCCTAATCACCCAGGTTCATCAGCCAGGTCCTTTCTTGACATGGTGGGGAAAAATGGGCATCTCCATAGGGGCTACAGCCACCCCCTGCATGAGCATTGCTCTCTGCTGGACATGCAGATTTGCTGTTTCAAAACCTGGTGAAGCTAAACACCTCCAGAAGACAAGGTCTGGCCCATGGCAGAGACCTGGCAGAGCTGGCTTGGCTGGGACACATCTGTGGTTACTGAGATCACTGTGTATTGCCATCTCTTTTTCATACCCAAAGTTCTGAGCTCTTGGTGCTTGCCTTGGAGCCATCCCACGGGTGGACCTGCAGCACTCTGGTACCTTTTTTATCAGGAAAAAAAGGTTTTCTGCATTAGGAAGGAAGAAAACTCAGAAATTTCTCAAGCTATTTGTGTTTTTATTAGAAATACCAAGGTTTACTCTTGCTGATTCAAGCAGAGGGCTGATGGGATGGTGAAAGCATGGAAACTTATGGCAGCTTGAGCAACTAAAAGATAAGAAATATCAACTTGCTGTTTTCCCACGTCAGTCACTAAATGTCTGCAGACAGCATACCTCAAGCTCTCATGTCCTGTTAGCTACATCAGACTTTCCCAACTTCTCCATGACATGTGAGGCTGTCCCGTATCCTCTGTGACAAACCTAATTCCCTGGTGGCCTCCTGCGACCCAGCATCTGATGGGCACACAAGGCCTTCCCCAAAATGCCCCTGGTGACCCAGTGCATGAGAACAGTGCCCCAGTACCTGGGACTTCTTGTGCCCAGCTAGGAGGTGCCCAGAGATACCTCCAGCTGCAGCTCCCTGCTGAGATGCAGTGAAATCAAGGCAGAGCAGAATTTTTCAAACTTCACATATCCTCGGTAGAAATCCCATCTCTTCCTTTGGGTCGTGCTGCCTAGTTTGTTACGGGTCACCACCAAAATTCTCAGTCCAGGAGCAAAACTTCACATGTGGCTCCAAGGAAGGGTTCAGGCAACAGCCACCTCCCACCCATGCAAGCAAGACTTGCAACTTCATTGCTTTTCTACAGAAAGCAAGTAGAGTTGTCTGATCTGCCTCCTCTGCTTTGTTTCTCCACATACTCTGTTGCTGACATCTTACCTCCTGCTTGAGAAAGGCAGCCCCAGTCTCTCACTCCTTCCATGTGGGAATGCATTCAGCTTTCTATATTAATTTGCTTTTTAGAGGATCTTTTTCTCACCAATGTAATCAATTACTTTCTGAATGCAACACAGATCTCACAGCAATGAGCCAGTTTTAGAACTATGCCAGTGGGAAAAAAGTAATTCCTTTTTCTTATTTGTAGATGATGTTCGATTATTTCATATGGTGCCACCTAGTTGAGAAACAGTGGATGGCAACCATCTATTCACAGTCTTCATCTTTTTCCAGGAGATATAATACTATGCTGTAAAAAGGTAGTGGCTAAATTTTCCATCATCATGGCGCCTACCTGGTTTCCATATATCCCAAAGTCAACAAATTCCTTCAAGGTAGCTGAGAAGTGGAACAAGCCCCAAACTCTCCCTGTGGATTTTCAAGCCACACAGATTCACAGAAGAACAGTGCTTTAAGAACATACAATTTCTTTCTGCAGAGTTCAGGAAAGGGACACACACTCAATTGTAGCAAAGGCTGTTTTTTTTCATTTTAACAACTGATAGGCAGGGTGGGCTTACTTCGCAGCAGCCTGGGCTGGGGTTCTGATGTACTGGTGTCTGGAAACCAGCCCCACAGCTTTCCCAGTCAAAACAGCTCTTGGCTTTCACAGTATCACAGTATGTTTGGGATTGGAAGGGACCTCAAAAGATCTTCTAGTCCAGTCCCCCTGCTGGAGCAGGAACACCTAGGTGAGGTCGCACAGGAACATGTCCAGGCGGGTTTTGAATGTCTCCAGAGAAGGAGACTCCACAACCTCCCTGGGCAGCCTGTTCCAGTGTCTGTCACCCTCACTGAGAAGAAGTTTTTTCTCAAATTTAAGTGGAACCTCTTGTGCTCCAGCTTGATCCCATTACCCCTTGTCCTGTCATTGTTTGCCACCAAGAAGAGCCTGGCTCCATCCTCATGGCTCTCACCCTTTATATATTTATAAACATTAATGAGGTCTCCCTTTAGTCTCCTCTTCTCCAAACTAAAGAGACCCAGCTCCCTCAGCCTTTCTTCACAAGGGAGGTGCTCCACTCCCTTAATCATCTTTGTTGCCCTACGCTGGACTCTCTCCAGCAGTTCCCTGTCCTTCTTGAACTGAGGGGCCCAGAACTGGACACAATATTCCAGATGTGGTCTCACCAGGGCAGAGTAGAGGGGAAGGAGAACCTCTCTTGATCTACTAGCCACCCCTCTTCTAATACACCCCAGGATGCCATTGGCCTTCCTGGCCACAAGGGCACAGTGCTGGCTCATGGTCATCCTGTTGTCCACCAGGACCCCCAGGTCCCTTTCCCCTACACTGCTCTCTAATGTGTAATTTCCCAACCTATACTGGAACCTGGGGTTGTTCCTGCCCAGATGCAGGACTCTACACTTGCCCTTGTTAAATTTCATCAGCTTATTCCCCGCCCAACTCTCCAGCCTGTCCAGGTCCCGCTGGATGGCAGCACAGCCTTCTGGCGTGTCAGCCACTCCTCCCAGCTTAGTGTCATCAGCAAACTTACTGATAGGACACTCAGTTCCCTTGTCCAAATCGTTAATGAATACGTTGAATAATATTGGCCCCAGTACTGACCCCTGAGGCACTCCACTAGATACTGGCCTCCAACTAGACTCCGCACCATTGACTACCACTCTCTGGCTTCTCTCCTTAAGCCAGTTTGCAACCCACCTCACTACTCTATTGTCTAGACCACACCTCCTCAACTTAGCTGTGAGGATGCTGTGGGAGACTGTGTCAAAGGCTTCACTGAAGTCAAGGTAGACCACATCCACCGTTCTGCCATCATCCATCCACCTTGTTACATTCTCATAAAAGGCTATGAGGTTGGTCAAGCATGACTTACCCTTGGTAAAGCCATGCTGACTGCCCCTAATAACCCTCTTATCCTTGATATGCCTTGAGATGGCACTAAGGATAAGCTGTTCTATTACTTTCCCAGGGACAGAGGTGAGGCTGACCAGTCTAAAGTATGCTTTGATCCTCCTTTTGGAGGAAAACAGTGAATTTAAGGACCATCAGATTTCCATTCCCTTTTAAAAGATACAGCAGCATGACATTGTCAAGTACAGACACTGTAGGGTACTAAACCAGCAGAAAATCTTCTGAATTGGCAAGGTATCTTCCAATGCTCCCTCATTTTTGTATCCAGTTTGATAGGTTATATTTGCCCTGTTGTGTGTTTTTTTTGCTGCTTCAACCATCTACTGCAACTGTAATCAGTGTTTCCTGGCCATAGCAACTACAGGCTTACAAAGGAGTTACTGTGCCTCAAAGAGTTTATTGATAAAGATAACACACCTGAAAAATAACATGCTTTCCATTGACTCTCATCCAGCTCAGATATTTGCTGCCAAGTCAGCTGAAGGAAAAAGCAGTCATGTTGTTGCTCTGATTGCCCGCCAGCACCACTGTATCATCAGCTGGGTGCTTGCTCTGATGTCACTGCGAGGAGAAAAGCAGATGCCAGAAAGGCAGCCCAGCCCAGTGGCTGGCACTAGGCAGTGAAAGACTGAAGATAACAATACTTGTCTGTGGTAGTTACTTAACTTTCTTTAAGTTATCAGCCCAAATCCTGAAGAACTGTTCTAATGATGATGCTGTCTAGGGTTTGGCATGTCCTGTCACCTGCCCTGATTGTAGCCCATACCTAGAGTAAGCTAAACAACTTAGTACTAGCCTCCCTCTCTCCTAGTCCAGTCTTCTTATCTGGAAGAGCTGTAGCTCTGCTGATACTTGGACGAGCCTTCCACAGAGTCCAGCCCACCAACCCTTATTTCGGCATTGCCTAACTCAGCTGTTGTGTGGCCATCACAAACAGAAAACTAAGTGCAGCTTAGCTTCATTCTATTGCAGCTGTGGATGCTACCTTATGCTACCTGTAGACTTCCTTAGCCTGGCTTTGCCTAGCCAAAAGCCTCCTGCACCTTTGCCAGGGGCCAAGCTAAGCCTATGTACTGTCACCTCTAGACTAACCTTGTTGCTCCCTAGACCTACACCACCTGACCTCTACTCACACACTCAGCTAGTCAAACCCATGCTCAAATGTTGAGTTTCCCATCTTAGCCCCACTGTAGCAAAGCCAAGCTACAGGGATATAAACTCAGCTGCAATCTGTCCTGTGCTTTGCAGTCAGCAGTACCGAAACATTTCCCATTTCTGCGCAGCATGGCCAAGTTCACCTATGTCTTTCTGCCAGCAGGTTTAAAGGGACCTGTCTCTGTTTAACACCTCAAGGCATTTATGGATTAGCAGACTATGCTGTGAAACAGTTAAGTGCTTATTTTATTCCCAGTGAGAGCAATATGCCCAAATGCATCTCTCCAAAACTGAAGGAAGGAACACATACCTCATTGGTATACATCAAAATTACAGACAAGAACATATGACACAGACTACCAGAGAAAACGTACATTCAATAGAGAATTGCTTACTTGAACACAACATGAGACTTGAGGGGAAGCACGACCTAAGAAATCAGATCTGAGGAAGTTGCCAGGGCCCTTAAGTCTGCAGGTCCTTGTCCAGTGCTCTGAACTGGACACTAATCAGTCTGTGGCCCGAGATATTAGAATAGCCTTAAAAACAAATAAACCAAAAACCAAACAAGCATAATTATTTTATGCTTTTCTTTCAATTGTACTGATGGTAGGCCTGAAACACAGCATCAGGGAAACCACAGGTGATTCCTCACAGGGGGAACATCAGGATTTCTCAGACCTGCAGCTGCAGGTTGACTTGGAGTGTTTGCAACCCGGCATTTCCATAAAGACTTTTGTTTTCCAGACTGAGATCAGCCCTTTAAATATTGCTTAGAGTGTGGCATATACTGAAATCCAAATCTGTCTTTCAAGAGTTGAATTTATGTAGATGACAGTAGTCTTTCAAAAATCTTGCATGAAATTTCCCACTGGCATTAGTGGGTCATTAGTTGAGGCCCATTATGAGATAGGGAACTGGAAGAGAAGGGCACCTCAGTAGTCAATGATTGTGCAATTAAAAAGCAATAAACATTTCCAGCCTTATACGAGATGTTCAGACTGCAAAACCACGAGGTTAGCTCTGTGCAGTTCATGCCAATCCCACAACAGCGTCTATTTCACAGCTGGTCAGACCAGTTTTTTAAATGCAAATCTAAGTCATGCTTTCCACCAAACTTCACAAGGGGTCACACCTTCACTACTACACAGGCATATTTCACTGGGAGGATGTGAGGAATATCCCTTTGAAACTGCAAGGGAAATTTTACTTTTACTTCAATTACTCTCTCCCAGAACAGCAGGGTTATGGATTTTTGCTTATTTGTAAAAAAAACTGGAACTCTGTCAAAGTCCAGCAGCATGTAGGTCTTATCTAAAAAGCCTGGCAGGTGCAGCAGCCTGGGACAATGTGAGATTTTATTTGTTCCAAAATAGCTTTTGGAGCAAAACCAAAAAGCAAGAGCAGTTTTGCTATAAATGAGTTTCTTCTTCCCCCGTGAATACTTACGTTTTGTTTGGGGCTTGGGGGAACGGGAAGAGATTTGACAGGAAATGGAAAACATTTTCATGGGAAATATAGTTCACATTTTCACGTGAGCAAAACACATCATTAACAGAAATAGCTGAATAGTCCCCACCGTACAACAGACCTTCATAACACGACTGCACCTCCACTTTCCCATCAAGCAATGGAGAACAAACAGATGCAAATACTCACACCCAGTATTTCCAGCAGAACACGGTTTCAGTGCTAAGTTATAAATAAATACACATAACACAAGTATTAATTCATTAAGAGCCACTTTAGCCACTACTCAACTGACAGACACTTCAGTCTCTGAATTTCTCTGTATTTCTGAAATCTAAAGCTCAAGGTCAAGAAGTGGAAGCACAAAAAAGGCTCATAAATGCACTCTAAACTGGCAGGGGTTGCCAGACATGGCATGTGAGTATAGACTCAAGAGCCTTCCATAGTTTGCTCACTATTAAATCAACATCCAGCTCCTCAGGAAGACACTAGTCCTTGAGGTGGGAGCAGCCCCAAGACAGTGTCACTCCAGGTACATAGAGGGATCCTGTACGAAACCCAGTTCTTTATGCTAGGTGCTACATCATGGCTGTTGCAGAGTCCTCAGTGCTGCTCTCCTGCTCCAAGCCCACACGGCGGATGGACTCCCTGTATTTCTGCTGTCCCAGCTCAATGATGGTTTCAACCTCATCAGCGATGTCCTGGCGGCCACTCTCTTTCATGGCTGTAATCAACTTGCTCACACAGTCAGGATCCTCTGAGTTTTGCTGAGCCCATGAGAAAAGCATGTCCAGGATCTGCTTATCAAGGTCCTCTCTAAAGAAAGAGTGAAACACAGAAGTAACAAACACACGCTTCCTGACTGGAAACCCAAAGAGGCCTTGCCTGAGTCCTAGCCCACGACTGGAGCCCCAAAGAAGACATCATGACACAAAAAGCACTCAGTAGGCCTGCCTTTTCCCCACCCATCACACAAGAGTTGCAGTTTCTGCACTAAAATCTCTCTATAATTTTTTTTTTTTCCTAATTGAAATATCAAATTAAAACAGTCTGCTTTTGAATGTAAATTCCCCATAGGAACAGTAGTTCAGTCATAACAAGTCTCATTCTCTCCTACTGCTCTGGGTTTTGGTCAGATGCAATGTCCCATGACAAACCATAAGCTCTTTTCGAATAAAGATTATATTCAAAATTAATGCCATAGACTACTGCCCATTGTTAAGAGATGGAGTCTGGCCAGGAATCCAGATCACAGAACAAAACAGGAATGTAACTCATCCGAACTACAGAGCTCATCAGGTTTGTTATTTCCCAATTTTGTTTTCAAACATAAAGCTTTGTTTTATAATGGCCTGAGAAAATAACCAGTTTTCCATAAATAAGGTAATGTTCTGAGAAGAAAAAATAGTCCACCCATCCTTTATGCAGTGAAAAAATTCCAGTGAGAAAAGTTTAAACCAGTCAATCATTAATTTATACTATTATACTGCAGATAGATAGATAGATAGCCAGATAGACATAATGCATCACTATTGATCACTGTGTCCTATCTGACCTGTTATTGTATCCTATGCGCTCAATCTGCTGGTATGTCAAGCCAAGGTTCAGGCCGATGGTCTGCCAGTCAGCTCCTACACGCCTGGCAATGCTCAGCAGGTTTGTCTGTGTCAGGTAGCCAGTCTCAGCATTGCCCAGGTTCAAGGGAGGGAAGGAGAAGCCATTTGGGGGACCTCGGTTCTCACCCCAGCGGGGTTTCAATCGCTGTATCACAGAGAAGGGAGAGAGAGAACAAGCTAAACAAATTGTTTTTGTAGAAGATAGCGTCTGGCCATTCAGTCTCCACACTGAAATTTCCTTCCTCTTGGGGAGGAAGGAAGATCTTGGGGATGAAGAGTCAGTAAGCAGCAAGGAGCACTCACACTAGCAATGTATGCTGCCTCTGAAAAATATCAAATCATAGTCTTCAGTCATAGCTCACACTGGAAGTTTCCTTTCTTGTCTTTAAAGAGCATTTTTCAATGAGCCACCTCCCAAAAGCATAGTTGCCTCGGCTGTAAGAGAGCACTTAAGTCTAGATTTGTAGTTGAGGTTACATGTGTCAGAAAGGGATGTGAGATCATGGAACATCTGAAGGGAAGCATTCAGTCTACAGAGGTATTTATTGTTTTAAGCTTCTCAAAAATAAATTAAATTCAAGAAACAAAAGTTGCATTTCTCACTGTAACATACAGCCTAGCCTTAAAAGCCAGTGGCTCACACCAGAATACTTACATTCAACACCTGTATTCAAATCCAGCCTAACTACCCCATCCTAGATCTTTCCTTTTTCCTGCTGTGTGAGCTGTGTGACTAAGAAATTTATAAACAAAACAGACGCTTCTTCTAATTATAGAGAGCTTCCTCCTGTTCTACATCCCTCATTTGTTCAAAGGATCCACCCTCTCTGACCACCCATCCAACAAGCCTGGCTAGATAAGCAGGAGAGATGGAGACCACTCCCAGTTATTAATGTTTCTCTTTTCAGAAGAGCTCAGGGGAGTAGGAAGTCTCCACTGTGGCGAGGTGGAGCAGCCATTCCTTGCAGTCATTCATTGCATCTGTTCTCATGGAGACAAAATTAGCTGAGTAGGAAGGCTGTGCTCTTACTCCATCTAGATTCATTTTTTTTGTAGGAGACAAAACAACTCACAGGTAGTTTGATGGGCAAGGTAGCGAGCCAGAGGGAGTCTGGTCCTTTCCTCCTCCTGCTGGCATCTTCAGGGATGCTGTCAGGTACTGCCGCTCGGTAGAAAGAGACCTTTACAAACAGAAATCATGCAGTGAGGCTCAGATTCAAGCACAGTGGCCAAGCCTGTTCGCACTCTGCCTTTTCTGTCTGGGAAAGAATGAATTTAGCATTTGTGGCCTATCCTCAGTCCATAAATATGGATTCTCAAGTGCAACTGAGAGGAGCACTGAGTTTCTGCCATAAAGGCTGGACCCACTGCCAACACCCAAAGAATTAATGGCAGGAATGTAAGTCAGAGATCTAAGTGATGAGTGATCCTTCCAAGACTACTCTTCTTGTTTATTCAGAGTTTAGTCAGTGGAATGCAAAGCCCAGGGAAAGAAGGGAGAAAAAGAGTCATGCCTGGCACTCAGAGAGCAATGATCCTGATGAAGGAGGAAATAAGAAGTTGGTGTAACTGTTTGCTCACCTGGCCTTTGACAGCTTGGCCTTTCCTGTCTACAGGGGAGGTCACATAGATTTCCTTCATGTTCTTCAAGTGGGAGTAAAAAATAAATGAGAGACGTCCATCCACACAATCAGGGCGATCTGTGCAGAGAAGCAGCAAACACTCAATTTGTGCAGAAAAGTGTGCAGCTTTTCAAGCCTGGCCAACAGCCCATCACCCACTAACAGCCTGCACGCTATAATACTATCTATTCCTTCTACTCATGCCTCAAAGATTGTAACCCCCACTTCCTCGCTGGGTGACACAGGAAAGCAGGAAACACTGGCTGTGGAGAAAGCAGGTCCTACAGGTAAAAAAGAATGGCCACAAGGTGGAGATCAAGTTCAAGAATGGAAGGCAAGGCAGGACAAGACATTCAGATGGAGTCAAGTCCAGCCTTGACACTTCCATCCTTGGTCCATTCTGCCTCTTGGAGGGTAGAATCAGCTGCACTAGCATCCTATAATGCACAAAAATAGGTCACCTATCTCTTCACCATTTCTGCACTGGGTGCAGAAAGACAAATAGAGCTAAAGGGCATAAAATATAATCAGGTACAACATTCATATATGTAGTTATCTAGAAATGAAGTTAGAGTCCAGCCTAACTTAAGGACAGAGGGACAGACTCTGGCCCCATGAACTCCACTGAAAGACCAGTGCACTTTATTATTCTCCATAGAGCTGCGCTTAATTTACACCAATAAAACTGTACATTCAAGTTTTGCAGAAAATGGCTCTGTTTGCAGCTGTAACAGGTGCAGACACATTGAGGCATAAAACATAATCTTGAGTTTTGGTCCTGCTCCCTCTTTCCTTCTCTTCTAATGGCTCCAATAGGAGGAATTATTTGCTTTGGATTATTTCAGAAATACCTTTAAAAAACAAAATCTTTATATGTGTTCTCTCAGAAATGGGCAACATTAATTAGATCACCATGGGCATTCCAGTCTAAGATGCCAGGGCATAGCTGGCTGAAGAAGCAGATCAGTCATAAAACAAATACACTTGGCTATTGCCCTCTGCAGGCTACAACAGCATGAGAGGAAATGACAGCCTCCACACAGCACTTTAATAGGGAAAGTAGGCACAAAAGTTGGGTGACCAGAGAATGTGACAAGTCCATGGGCTGGCTGATGTGAGTAGTGGGCAAGCTGAAGACAAGAGAGGAATGCCATGGAGCCCCCAGCAGAAACACCCCTAGGGCTAGACAAGCACAAGAGGTAGGAGCAGAAAGGAGCCCAGTAATAACATACCCATATCAATGCTGATGCCTCGCTCAAAAGCTGCAAAAAATTGCTCTCCTTCAAACATCTCCACCATGTCGGATGGCTCAGGTCCTTGATAGCGATCCTGAAGCTTCTTCAGCACTGGATCAACCTGATGAGGAACACAACACAGGACCCCATGTTTGGTGTGAAGCATGTCTGTCCCTTGACCCATGACCCTATACCCATGATGTTTCTTTCACTAACCTTCAATGTGGAAAGTCCATTTTACATGGAAAGGATACAAACAATTGAACAAACACCCCCTCCTGTCCCAGGTACATTCACTACAGACAAGGAAGTGGTGCTCTGTGTTTTGTGTCTTCCCTATTTCTCTTCTTGAGTAATAAGCAGAAAAAGAGAGGCCATCCCAAAACTGCCATTAAAAATGCATTTTCAGCTACGTCTCTATCTTTTTAACAGGTCACTAAAGATAAAAGACAGGGAGGGATTTACTTGCTACTTTATCCTATTCACAGTATGCCATTAAAATACATTTTCTCTGAAAAAAAAAACATATGCTACAATAGCACACAGCTGAGAACACCAGAAAGTACATTTTGGTTTTGCAGCCTCTGATCACACTGTCAGACCTCGGGTCTCAGAGGCCGTGCAAGAGTCAGCCTAGAGCTGAGGTGTCTATTCTTCTTTCTATTTGTAACAGTAAACCTTCTCTCTCACCCCATGACCATCCTTGGCAGACACCCCCAAGCCTCCATCTCATTGCTGCCTCTCCTGGAAACAATTTTAGCCCAGAACCCAAGATATATAGAATCCTTACAGATGTTATGTCCATAGGCCATTTCAATACAGGAGAACAAATAAAGAAAAAAAGGATCAAGTAGACCAGAGGATTATGCAGAGTTAGATACACAGCCCAGTTGTGGCAGTCTGATAAAATGACCCTCACCTCATTGAGCTGCACTATCTGCCAAGACACAGGTTCTACAAGCAGAGATTGATCCTTATTTTGCTAAAATCTGAAACAACACTGATAAAGGCTGATACCCCTAGGGCAGAGGTGGCAGAAGAGAATGCGCAAGCACCTCCTATCTCCTTCTCCTCCCCTTCTGTACAAAATCAGCCAGATTAGCTCAAACTAATAGCACAAACTAATCTGATGTTGCACTGAAGCAGATTAAGGAGGGCTCATATGCTCTATTCCACTGCTTGAACTGTAAACAGTAAGGAACATCAGGGAGAGTACCATTTCTAACCACTCCAGCTGAAATCAAAGCTTCTGCCCACACTACTAGCCCATGTCAGACAAGTGACATGTTAACTTTAACACATTTGACTGAAGTTTAAGCCAGGTGTTTTGCCTCATGTTTGCTGGATGCTAACAGCCCACACATGGCCAGTTATTGCGGCTTCTCTGATTTTAGCAGCCTAGCCCTCGAGGTTTGCAGGAATGGAAAGCACTGCATGGCATCCACCATTGTGTAGAATGAGTTTGCCTTCTTCCCCCATCTCCCAGTGAGCCAGTATCACACTACCAACCCAGTGTGGTGACAGCATACCCCAGCTGTGACCCTGGGGCAGTGAACAGGACCATTTGGTGCACTGTTGCCCTTATATCTTGCAAAGGGAGGCCCTGGGAGCTCAGGAGCAAGATAATGTAACACAGATCAGACCTTGTGCTTGGGGACACACTGTAGTAGGACTTGCTCGGGGTCCCTCTTCCTCTGCAGAGCAATGAAGTTCACCTGGTACATACGCAGCCGTTCATAGACTTTCTTGGCAATGCCTCCAACGTAGGTCTTGGTGGTGTACCACAGCCAGTACCTGGCAGACAGGGAATTAAGAAAAAGGAGGGAACCTGCCTTGCAAGAGGAGCCAGTGTCACACCCACAAGACTGTAAAAAATGATAAGTAGAAACAAAGTGCTTAGCTGGGCCTGACTGGCAAAGAGAAAAGGGAACAGGTAGGGTTAATGGCATGACCCCTGGTCAGAGAGTGGGAAAAGCAAGGCAGAGAAACATCCCATCTTCTCCTCAGGACCAATCCTGCACTTACCATGAGAAGTGAGTGACTTCAAACACTGCATAAATATGGGTGAATTCCAGCACCACCTGACTGGTAATGTCATCCCAGGTTTTGCCCTCCAGGTCGCCATGGAGAAGATGCAGTCTTGACTGATCCAAATTTAGCCCTAAAGACAACAAAGATAAAGAGACGCTATATGCAGCAGAAGCCTTTATTCATGGTTTCACAAACCCAGCCACAGTTTCAGGTGATTCACTTTTTAAAAGCACCAAATTAAGGCTCATGGCCTTCTCTTCACCATCCAGGACTGAACTTTGGTGAAACACAAGCAGCAATAAAAGAATGAGGCTACCCTAATGCTTCCAGGATATTCAGGCAGAACATGCAGATTTAAAGTGATAGTGAGCTGATTTCCAGCAATAGATTCATTAGACAATTCCCATTACCCTTATCTAGGGTTATTAATTAAGTTCTCTCTCTTTCTAAATGTACACGCCACAGACTTTCCAGTCGTGATGTACTTTAGACATACAAATACCAGGCAGTGTTACAATGAAGGCCAAGCTCTACCCAGAAAGATGTTACTTCTTCACAAAAAAAGCCAGGAAAGGTCAAAGAAAATAAGAATTAGGAGATACAGGGTACTCAGCACCCAAACAGAAGAATACCTGTCAAGGCCAAGGCTGTTTATTGCAGTATTTAGAGTGGGAGACTGCTTAGTGTATGATCGCACACTTTTAACTGTGGTGGCTTAGCACCTGATTCATGAGTAATGAAGTAAGAGAGAAGGCAGACCCCTCGCGGCAGCATCTTCATTACCTGCTTCAAGCTATTCCCAATCACGAATCAAATCCCTTTTATATCTCCTCAGCTGGAAGGAGTGCCTCTCCAACCCAAAATACCAACCCCAGCAGTCTAAATACACATGCAGTTCAGCAGAGAAATCCATGTGCCAAGGCCCAGTTTGTGCTGCTGGCCTGTGAAGCCCAGCCCTAGTCTGCAGGACCTGAACTACCTTCAGCTCCAGCACCCTGCACCACTACTCACTCAGCAGACACACCTTTCTGTTCCTGCAGGTAAAGTAGCAAGATTTATTATTAACAGAAGAGGCAAACAAAATTCCTAGCTTGCCATTTGTGCTTTTCCACATATAGTGTTTCTTTTTGCCAGTTATCAGAATAAACTGACCTGTGACCCCAGGTGGGAGGGGCAGCTGAATTCTCACTGGCCTGAGAAAATCCACCAGGGAGTCCTGGGAGAGGCAGAGCAAGGGACTGGCTCTGCATCCTGCATCGGCTGTGATTTCCTCTATCTCTTCTGCAGAGATTGGCAGCACCTGAATGTGGAAGACAGCATGGTGAGCAGAACAGTCAACACCCAAATTTATGCATTGCTCACTCAATTTCCCAGCACCCAGCAGGCAAATGCTGCTCTTTGCTCAGGACCTGGTGAGAAATGGAAGCACAGTGCACTTTGGTTGAAGTCTACTCTAATACTGGTGTCAACATGGCAAGCTTGGACAGGTCAAGGTATTAAAAAAGTATTTAGCACTATCTAGCAACTCTACAAAACAACAAATTTTAGTGGGGTGCCTTTAGAATTAGATCCATGTAAATAATCTCTCTCAAGTCTCACTCACTGAGCTCAGGCTCAGTATCTTTGGGTCTCAACAACCCCAGGCAGCACTACAGGCTCAGGGAAGAGTGGCTGGAAAGCTGCCTGGCAGAAAAGGATCTGGGGATGTTGACTGACAGCTGGCTAAACATGAGCCAGCAGTGTGCCCAGGTGGCAAAAAAGATCAACAGCATCCTGGCTTGTATCAGGAATAGTGTGGCCAGCAGGATAAGGGAAGTGATCATCCCCCTGTACTTCGTGCTGGTGAGGCCTCACCTTAAATACTGTGTTCAGTTTTGGGACCCTCATCATAAGGAAATACTAGAGAGACTGCAGAGGAGGGTGACAAAGCTGCTGAGGGGCCTGGAGCACAAGTCTTATGAGAAGCAGCTGAGGGAAGTGGGGCTGGAACTGGGGAGAAAAGGAGGCTGAGGGGAGACCTTATCGCTGCCTACAACTACCTGAAAGGAGGTTGTAGCATGGAGGGTGTTGGTCTCTTCTCCCAAGTAGCAAGAGACAGGACAAGAGGAAATGGCCTCAAGTTGTGCCAGGGGAGGTTTAGATTTGATATCAGTAAAAAATTCATTATGGAAAGGGTTGTCAGGCATTGGAACAGGCTGCCCAGGGAAGTGGTGGAGTCACCATCCCTGGAAGTGTTTAAAAGGCATTTAGATGAGGTTCTCAGGGACACGGTTTAGTGCTAGAGTTAGGCTATGGTTGGACTCGATGATCCTGAGGGTCCCTTCCAACCAAAAGGATTCTATGATTTTGCAAGGGAACAAGAGGCAAAATCTCCTTGCATTCCCTTCACAGCAGCTACCTGCTGATCTGCTGGAGGGAGCACTGGCAGAGCTGTGAGGTGATCCCTTTCCCACAGAGGGCAGCTTGAAGCACAGCCCATTTTGCAGGCAGGGAAGCTAAGACAGAAGGTGATCTGAAATGGGTCAGCCCGTGAAGCGTCCATGTCAGACATTAATTATTCTAGGGTGGACATCTCACCTTCAGCTGCACTACTTGGCATGGGACAACAGCTGCACTAGGGCTTACCAAAGCTTGTTTTTGAAAGCATGCATACCTGCAGCTTGACATTGCGAGTCTCTTCAGTGACTCCAGGGGGAAAGGTCACTTTGATGTTTGGATCCACACTGGAAAAGAGCAATGTCCCCTCTGTTGGCACTTTGCATTCATTTTGCACAAGTCGAGACACAACGAGGAACCAAGAGAAGTGAAGGACGCTACAGTGAGCCATGTGCTTCTGTCACAGAAGACAGAGGAGAAAACATATAAGCATATAACATAATACAATAAAGGTAGGAAAATAAGTGACAATAACCACCAAGCAGATGAAAGCACTAGAATGGGGATGAAGCATGGTAGGCTTCAACTCATCACCTTCAGGAGACACACCTCCATGACACAGGAAACCTGGAGCTGAAATCCACTACATTTTAGAGCAGCTACTCAAAACACATCTCATTAGATGTTCCAAATGGGTTCACACTTGGCTGGGCAAAATCAAAGAGGGGAACAGGAACAATGTGTGTCACTGGTCATTCCAATCTGCTTACCTTTGATTTTCTCTTCTGCTTCACTCTTGTGCTCAGATCACTCCAGTTCTGCCCACTGAATGTCCGAACTACCACCTCACGCTGGTGAAGGGTTTGAGGGGAGGCATATGGCATCCAGATCTGCACCTTCTGGCAAAAAAGCACTCCTGTGAGATACCAATAGAAAGGATAAAACCAAGACTAGCTCTGCTCTGTGACTTCCTGTGCAGACAAGAATGGGAAGGGCAAAGCATGGCCTGTATGAAGGGAGTGGAGGAGGAGATAGGAACCTGCTCTGTCCTGCAGCCTCCAGGGAGGTGACAGGAGATATCAGGTCTACTACGTAGTGTAACGGCAGGAAAAGTTCAGCAGCTTGTGGGAAGTAAGGGCAAAGAAACTTCTGCAGTGAGTTGCTGTCAGCCATGATGGGGCTGATGGTGTAAGTACTCACCAGCTTGAATAAAAAACACACAATCAGACTTTTAGAGAAGGATGCAAACCATTCTCCTTGCAGGCTAAGACCAAATGCTGAAACAACTCTGGCACAGGAGGAGGGTTGTGAGCAAGTAAGGTTAGAGCTCAGCTCAAGCAAGAGCAGTAGAGCAGGCAAAGGAGCCAAACCAGCACAGTGCTAGGGAAACTGGCTGTGTCCTTTCTGAGTCTTTGCAGCAGGACGTCTTTGAAAGGCAGTCCTGCAGGTACTTGAAAGCATCAGTGATTAGGATAGCTGTCTCAAAAGTCCCAAAAGACTCTCTCAGAAGACTATGCTGAGCTATTGCAGAAGCAGATTGATGAGGAGGTAGCCTGGATGTGTCCTCACCTGCTGGAATTTGACCCCATGAGGCTGCAGCTCCAGGACTCTACTTAGCAGGACATCATGGTGTCTCAGCTTTACGCATTGAGGGTCTGGTGCCAGGGTTCGGAAGTAGATCTGTAGAGGGTCAGAGGCAGCCCCCGGTGGAAAGTAGAAACGAATGCCACAGGCCAGGACCACTTTGCAGCCTTCAGAGGTGACAGTAAAGCTTCCAGAAGAAATGCATGAATGTATGACACTGTGCAATGACTTCAGCACTCCAAAAATCAATAGAAGAATCTCGTACCTTGTGTTTGACTGGTCTGTTGAGGCCACATGCTCCTACACAACCATGCAATAACCACTATGCCCCAATCTTGTTTGGGACCTTGTTATACCACTGTAACGTAAGTTCTCAATAACAGAGGTTTACCTGTCCTCTCCTGATGGAAGGAAAAGTCTTCGTAGCTCTCCGGCACTGGATTCATCTGATGCAATAAGAAGGTTTGGGTAGGAGGATACAGAAGTTACTTAAATGGGGGTAGACAAGAAAGTCTGAACTTGCATTTCAGGTTTGGCTTAATCCTAATCTGACAGAAGTCACTAACAGAACCCTGCTCACACTTCAGCAGGCTTCAGATCAAGCAGCAGGAGGACGGGAAGAGGTCTACAGGTTCCAAGAAACACTGGAAATGCTGACTCTCCCCAGGTAAACTCAGAAGCAGGGAAAATTAGAAAATGTTTCAACCTGCCACCCCTGCAGCTCTCAGGGCCATGTTTGATCACCTGGGGCCACCCCTGGAAATCAGAGATTGCTCTTGTGCACGTGGGCACCATCGGGAAACCCTGCTCAGATTTTTGCTCATTCATCACCTTCATCTTGGACAAAAAGCTGCTCCTGGGAACCACAGGAAAGCAGGAGGTAACTGCACAGCAGAATAACCTCTTATTGCCCTCTGTGCTTCTAGCATGAGCCACCGCAGACTCAGGGCCATGCAGCAAGTCCAAGAACTGGTGCTCACCTCTGCTAAAAAGGCTGGACCCCTTTGGGGGCCACTTCTGATCCATTTCCTGTGAATCCCATTTTCACTTCCACTATAAAATTTTTCCTAGCAAGCCCAATTCCAGAGACCACTGATCCCTTCAGGCCGGGCTCAGGCTCATAAAAACAGAACTAGTACTCTCTGTATCCTTACAACCTAATAATTATTCCAGACAAGTAAATACTGATCTGATTCCCCTCTGCTTGTTTTCTCTAATCCAAACCATGCTGAGCTGAGTGAGGGAACAGCTGGGCAGAACCTACAGCAGCAGCAGAACTGCAATTACCAGCCTGTGGGGATGGCTCAGTTTCTCCTAAGGGATTGCCTCGGAGGTGCACGAATGGTGAGGTCTGGATCTCAGGGGGGACAGCACGGAGGCAATTGTTCTGCAGATCAAGTCTAGACAAGTTGGGCAGGCTGGCAAGCGAGGCAGGGACTGTCACCAGAAGATTGCTGTGGAGATGCAGCCGCCGCAGAGACTTCAAATTGGCTGCAGATTAGAACAATAAATGACCCCCCATCCGTGCTGTTAATTGCATTGCACATCAGCTCTAAGCTCCCCCACCACTCTCCTCATCACATGTACACACAATACGGGAAAAGCACAAGAGCCCAACCTCTCTTTAGCTCACAAAATAAAAGGGTCCAGAAAATTAGCTGAGAGGCAATGCAGCCTCCTCTGTCCTCTGCTTTTCAGCACCCAGCTATGAAAATTAACGTAAGATGCTTCTGTAACAGCATCAACGAAAACCCTGGGCACAAATACAGGACCAGGAAGCTGGGCAGCAGAAGTTAGAGCCTGGTTCCATTAACTGATCCACACTGGTCAGCACAATTTCAAGTCCAAATTTGCACCCCATTAAACCCCAGCTATTCTGTTTCCAGTCCTGGGTGCTACCCAAAATGAGACAGGTCAGATGCTTGGCTATTGTAAATGTTATTGAAATTTTAGCAGTCTTGCCAATCCACAGAAGCAGAAAGCGTGGTCCAGAGTGCCATTAATGCTCAAAGGGACTGACTGAACCAAGTACATTTCTTTTCGATATCCCTTCCACTTGCCTCTAATGTATTAGATGGTTTGTGCTAACAATTGTGGGGACAGAGACCCAGGGCCCCAGGGATCCTAGACTGTACTAAAAGCTTGGCAAGCCCATGTCCTTCTTTTTCCCTAGAAAATACTTACCTAAGGAATCTGGGATGCTTGACAAGCGATTCCCAGAGAGATCCAGCTCTGTGCAGTTGTGCAGATTTCCAACTTCTTCAGGAAGGAATTCCAAAGCATTTTCTGAGAGATCCAGGTTCTGCAGCACTGCCAGCTCCCCAATGCTCTGAGGTAAGTCCTTCAGCTGATTTTTCATAGCAGAGAAGAAAGTCAGCTTGCTCAGAGAGCCAAAGTTCTTGGGGAGTGCCACCAGGCTGTTGTGGCTCACCAGGAGCACACAGAGGCTAGGGAGGTGGAGGATGCAGCTGGGCAAGGTGGAGAGACTATTGAAGCTGAGATCCAGGTGGGTGAGACACCTCAGGTTCCCAATGTCTGGTGGCAAGCTTGTCAGGGAGCCAAGCTGACATGAACCAAATTCATCCCTGGCATGGCCACCTGGGTGTGGAGGTAAGTGGAGGAAGAGGTCAGTATGCTACAGGGACACCTCACCAGCCTCACGTGAGACACCTTAGCACAGAGACCCAGAAGATGTGGAGCTACTGATCATAGTGAGAAGTTCTGATTACAAAGTACTCATAGACAAGTGGGGTTTCTGCTCCTTGCCTCGATTTCCTGATCAGTGAAAGGAGTATAATGGTGAAGACCTGTTATGAAATCAAGAGATGCTACAGTCAACCAGTAGGGCTCTGCTAAAGACACCTCAAGTCAAAGCTCAGAAAGAGCCAGGACACTCCACACATCTACAAACCCTTCAGCAGGTTAGCCCATACCCCTCCAAGCCTCTGACTCTCTTTCCCCACCTCCCCCGCAACAGCACCAGTGGCCAACACACAACACTTTCTGGACTAAGGAGACATTCCTCAGCTTCCAGGCTTTCTCCATGCTGTTGAGGGACAAACAGCTCTGAGGACTGAGACCTGCCCTTGCAAGACTGCAGAGCAGACACGAGGAAAGCAGTGAAAATATGGGAAAAAAAAAAAAAAAAAAAGCAGGTAATTCAGGACTGTGTAGGCTAGACAGAGCAGAGAGGGAATGGTGCAAGTCCCCCCATGCCAGCCTGTGACACTGAAATGGGAAAAGGGCTGCACCCATGGAAAATAAGTTAAACAAACAAAAAGAAACTTCCAAAACTCCATTTCTTCACCATTTCCTACTCTCCTTCCACTTTGTCTATTTGTATACACATACAGCAGATGGCACCAAACATTTTTTATGCTGCATAATGGTAAAAAATAAGAACAATCAAACTAACAGACACATCACACTTCATACATAAGAAAATCTTAGTGACTATTTTATTGCACTTCAGGATGCTCAGGGTGTGTGTATATCTCACAAAACAAGCCTGATAAAAGGTATTGCTGTTCTCCTCACCTTACTAAAGTGGGAAAAGACAAATGAAATCATTCACATGAGAAATCTGTGGCAGATATAGAAATAAATCTCAATTTTTCAGTTTTTAGCTAGAACCCTGAATTATGGCCACAAACTCCCTCTTTTTCTCTCTTTTTTTTTTAAATTCCACCTCCCAAAGAGCAAATGATTCAGTCTGATACAGAAATGACACCACTTATATTGAGATCCTCCTACAATAAAAGATTAGAAAGTCAAAGAATTACCTAATATTTATAGGTCTGACCATTACTACAGCTTGCCAACTTATGTTCACGCCCTGAGTCATACTTTTGATAAAATGTTGAGCAACCTCTTCTGGTCTGTCTTGAACTCTGCTACACCTACACTCACTGACACTAAGCAAGGACTAAGCTAGGATTGATTCAGATGGAAAGACGACAAAGACACCTCATTATACTCCCAAAAATGAAAGAGGGGCTGAACATTTACCAAAAAAATCCAACACCTTTCAATTCCCCTCTGCTTGTACAGCTGTGCAGAAAATGCTCTTCTTCTAGAGGATGGCTAAAGAAAATGGTGCAGCATCAACCCAACCAGACTCCAAAAACCAGTCCCCAGGCAACTGTAGAAACAAAGGAAGGAAATAAGAGCCTAGATGCTGGATCTTGTTGAAATCTGGATACAGCTCTGAGAAGGGCTAAGAGACAAAGCTGTAGTAAGGGGCACTAGGACAAAACAAAACCAAGGACAGTTTGTCCTGCAGATGTGGACAGAAGAAAAAAAAAAAAAAAAAGCTGGATGGTGACAGACCCCAGAATTTACCTTTGAGCACCAGGGATTTCAGGTGCTTCAGATGAGGAAGGATGCCCAGGGTAGTGCCAAGGAGGTGATCGTTGCTGCTGAGACGGAGGAACTCCACCTGGACCACCTCTCCCCGTCGCCTCTCGAACAGCTGGAGGAACCAGCGGCAGCCGTCAGGATAAACATCCAGGTTCAGTCTGTTGTCTGCAAGGCAGGAGCCAGCAGTAGCAGGAGCCTCTGGAGTCCCCTCCCTGCACTCGTCCCCGAGCCCCAGCAGCTCTGCCATCTTCTGCATCTTGTCCACGGGGTCTGGACATGCTCTGACTTGCCAGGCAGGCAGAGCACTGGCGGCACCACAATGCAGCCGGGACAAGGAGGAGGCAGAAAGATGGCTCTGAAAGAGAATACAAGTCATGATAAAGGCCTCCTGCCCCAGCCCAGTGCAGCTGGAAGCAGTTTATAATCACAGCAAGAGGGCAGGAGGGATTACACGCGTGTTACTGAAAGCTTTGTGGGCAGAGAGCACAGAAATGCAGGGTGACAGATGCCATGGATGTTTCTCCTCCTAGGGAAAACCTCTGAGTTCTCCCAGCCAACAACTCAGCAGGGAACAGCAATTACCCACCATCAGAATAAACAGCAATATTAACTTTAAAAGATACAAATGTAAATTCCTATGCCTTTTGCAGATTTCAAAGGGCCTTAGCAGGAACCTTTACAAGTGGAGGGGGAAACTGAGGCAGAGAGAGCCAAGCCAGAAGCAGAACCCAGAGTCTGCTTACAGGCTGCGATGGGTGTTCATTGAACACAGTTTTGACAGCAGGTGCCAATGGGATAAAAGTGAGCATAGGTGAAAACAGGCAAAGGGCAGCAGAGCAAACATGGCAGGGCCAGGGAAGTGGATAGAAAAGGCACATCCATGGGACAGGAGCACTGGCCTGTGCGGTGAGACTGGGGCTCTTGCAGATTGGCCTCTGTAAGGATGCTCTAATGCAGCAAACTGGGCACAAAGCCATGGCCAGCTAGATACAAGCTAGTCTTTGTTTCCTCCCCTCACAGCACCCTCCACGGAAAAGGGAAAAGTAGATATCACATAGTGCATGCTATGAAGGATTTAAACCTAAAGGAGCAGAGGTATGGAATTTGAAGAAATTAATTATTCCTCTGCCTTCTTAGTGTGAAGAAGCCTCTATCCACCTAGGACTTTCAAAATCGGCCACTATCATCGTAGCACAATGGTACTGCATGCACAGAGGCCCGCACTTGTTTTTATACCAAGCCACCCGTTTCCTGATCTTTCCACTTCCTTTATCTGCTGCAACTCTTCCTGAGCTTGGCAATTAAACGAGCATATGGTGTGAATATCAGGAGTTCTTTCGAAACCCTGCCATGGATCAAATAGGTGAATAGAAGTTTCTTTTGAGTGAGTGATGCAAAACTACAGAAAACTTGAAACAGTTTTAATGTCTAAGGCCAGAAGCAAGCTAATGCCTCTGCAACACTCTGAGGAGCAGTACTTTTTACTGTTAACCTGTGGAACACAGCAGCACTGATGTTCCTGAGGCACAGGCTGGAGGGAGGTGTCACAGCTATCTCCCTGAAAGAGCATAAATCTTACAGACATGTAAGGACAGGAAGAACAGGTAAATGGAAACTATTGCTTTAGTAAAAAGGTGAGCATTTCTTTTAAAAAGGCTGTACACAACAGATACACAGCTTTCTTACAGATGTGTGTAGGCAAAAAGACCACCTGCTATAGCTTTGTAAAGCTATTTATGGTGAACGAACCAGAGAGCAGCTCTGAACTTGCCAGGTTGGAGAGGCTCAGAGACCACAAATGCAGCATCAGCCACACGTACAGGACATAGGCAGGCACCCTTGTGCACAGACACACGGGCATGCACACATGCACACGCACCCCAGCTGTCCTTGCCTGCCCTGTCACCAGCTCTGGTGACCCCAGCCCTCCACTAGCCCACACCCACACGGGCCCCCAAGCCGAGGCTCAGCCCCCAAGGATCCCCCGCAGCAGGACGGACAGTAGGGCAGCCAGGCCACATGCACCATGCTCTGCTGAGCACTGCTGCACTTTTCTCACCCCCTCTGCACCTGGTCCCTGGCACACAACACCTGGGTCCTGAAAGCCCGGCCGTGCTCCGTTTGGCTCGGCTTAGCGTGGCACAGCTCGGGTCAGCTCAGCTCAGGCACTTCCTGCAAAGTTTGCAGGCGAGCGGCGCTGCCGGGGCGGGACAAGCCGGAGGAGGCGCCAGACACAGCGAGACATGGGGCAGGCAGCTCTGGGTGACCAGGCCCAGGCATCCCACTGTCACAAAAACGTCACTAAATGATATTTTCCTAACACTGCCTGGCACCCTAGCTGGCCCTCGTGCGGCTTCCCTGGCTCAAACCTGAGCTCAGCCTGCAGAGAGCAGGAGGTACGGGCAGCTCCTAGTCTTGTGCTCATTCACTGCAAATTCGAGGAGAAAAATGCAGCAGAAGCTGGAGCTACAAGGCTGGAAGGGCACAGTGCTGGGTGCTGCAGATCCAGCCCTCGGTCCTGCCAGAGCCACGGGGCTCTGCCATAGCTGGGCTCCAGGAGGGCACAGCCCTTCAGCTAGCTGCCTCGCAGCGCAGGACACCGTGTGGTCTAACACTGCATCCTGGTGAGGCCCCACAGCATTTGTGCCGCTCTCCATTTTGCTTGGAGGAGCAAAGCCGGGTTTTCCTGGTGCCACAACGCTATGCCACGGCAGTGCTGCTGTATCAATGCCCTGGAGAAGTGTCCCTTGCTTAAAACTGAACACAAGCTGCACAATACCCCGAGAGAAATGTCTGTTCTCGCAGGGAGCAAACACTAACTGCTGACTGCTTCTCTGAAGCACTTCCTCAGTTCTGAAACTGCGAGCCTGGTCACTTTGCGATGGCACCAAAGTGACCAGAGCAGCAGGCAGCTGCTGTGGAGCCCCCAGGGCAGCACGGCAGCGATAGCCAAAGCCTCCTCGCAGCCAAACCACCACAGTTCTGCTTTATTTGGGTTCAGTTCATTTTGGTACAACATTAACTTTTCACTTTTCTTCATTCCGCTACTCCAGGAAGAAACCAAGCAAACCAAGCGCGGGCTGTAACTCCGTTAATCCACAGCTAGCCCTTGCCGCTGGGCTTCTAACCCCCAGCCTTCCCGGGCCAGGGCGGGCTACCCGCTCCCTCCTGTGCGGAGAGGCCTGGGCGCCCCGGGAGGCCACGCCGACCCCGTCCGGGAACGAGGAGTGCCGCCGCCCAGGCCGCAGCTCGGGTGCCACAAAAAAGCCGCGGACAGTGAGTGACCGAGCGCCCACGCTGAGGCGATGCCAGCCCCGCTCTGCGCATGCGCCACCGGCTGCGCGGCGTCTGTTCGCGCGGCAGCAGCAGCAAAGTCCGCAGCTCCCCATTGGCCTGCCCGCTCGTCCCCGATCTGGCCCAATGGCAGCGCGTGTTGTTGAGGGGTGACGGGAAGAAGGCGTTGCCGACGTACTGCCCCTTCCTTTTCGCTGCCGCGCTGCCATTGCAAGCGCACGTCTCAGGCCTGTCTCCCGCGCCGCCACCTCCTCTCAAGTAAGCGCGCGGAGGTTCATTTCCCCCTTTCCCGCGGGAATGGTCGCTCCCGACACCGCCACCCGCTGCCGCCAGCGGACCTTGGGCGAGACCACTTCGGGCGGGAGGGGAGCGGGGAAATGGCGGCCATGTGCTCTCTCCTCCTGGGCCCAGGCCTGGGCTTGTGGAGGAACGGGACAGGCTCGGGCGAACGCCGCGGGGAGCCGGGGCGGGGATGCTGTCTGGGGCGCCAAGAGGCGTTCGGGAGGTCGCGGTGCCGCGTTCCTCCGGGAGCGGTGCGCGGTGGCAGCGGTTTCAGGCCGCCTGGCTGCCGGCGCCTGCAGACAGCGAAACGCGGCGCGGGGCGGGGGTCGCTGCGGCTCCGCCGTGTGTAACGGGCTGCCGTGTGCGGGGCCGGTTCGCGGCCTCGCAGGTCCTGGGTTTTCATTCTGAAGTAGAGCAAAACAGTAGTAGCCGGGATGATGAGTTTGGCTTCCCTCAGTGAGGAGAGAAGCTTCCCTGAACGTGTAATTAGCATTGACACGGAAGACCCCATTAATTCTCCTGTTTTCCAGGATGCGTTACGTTGCAGCTTACCTTCTAGCGGTCCTCGGTGGCAATGAGTCTCCCACATCAAAGGACTTGAAAAAGATCCTCGACAGCGTTGGCATTGAGACGGATGATGAACGTATGAACAAGGTGGTATTGCCTCCTAATGCCAGATAGCCGTGTCCTAGTCAGCACCAGATGTTGCAGCTGTTTCTTTAGTTGCCTTGCTGGTCATCTAGCCTTATTTTGTTGATATGTTCACTTATCATTGCTTGTTTGATTTCTAAAACACTGTTTAACTAGTCAGAACTATTTGTAGAAGTCTTTCTACAAAGGAAGCTTTCTTATTTAACACCTGTCATCCGCAAAGACATCTGTCAGTTGTTGCTGACTTCTGACTACTTAGCCTAAGGATTTTCAATGGGATGGTGGCCACAGATAAGTATGTATTGAAAATAAGTTCTGTCATGACATAATTTTTAGTTTACAGTTTATGTTTCGTTTTGGCTTTTGGTCATTATTGATTCAAAGCTAACACTTTTGAAGCCCTGATATTCAGTAATAAATTCTTACATAGTGTATGGCAAAGAAGGATTTGTTAATTTACCAGGAAACATAGAGAAGTTATAACATGGATGTTAAAGTTATTCAATATATATGTATTCAGTAATAATATGTAGGAAATTTTTGGGAATTAATACTGAAAAATGTTGAAAAACAGGCTTTTTAAGAAGACAGCATCATAATTAGGATGTTTCTTGGAATTAAAAATAAATGGCCATTAAAAAAAAGATGTTATCACGTAGCTTATTCTTGTGTGCAGAGAGGTGGAGGAAAGAAGTTTGTTTCCCATGTGGAGATGGTATTTTATCATAGGCTGCAACAAACAATGGGTTGACTAAACTGACACCATCCTTATCGTGCTTTGGGATGTTGGTTTGAACTTGTGGTGCTCCTTTTTTAAACACTAGTTATTTCAGCTTTGGCTTATTTATGTCTGTTTAATACCTTCATAAATTAGTTGTTTTCTCCAATCCTGCAATATCTAGAAAGCTACTCTGGAATTTATTTGGGTCATGATTAATTAGTTCATTTCTATTTGCATTTGCTGTATCTTATGCCAGTGTAAATCTAGTGAAGTCTTAAAAACACCTTCCTTCTGGGTGAGGCAAGCACACAGGCACAGCATTTCACAGGTCACACTCCATGTAACCAGGAGGTGCCAGTTGAAAAGCTCTTGGGTTAAAGCCCTTTGGCTTTGCTAACCCTGCAGTGCTCAGCACTGACTCCAGGTAGCAGAGACTCACCAGTAAGGTCTGTGGCATTCTCTTTTTTTTTTTTTCTTTTTTTTTTTTTTTTCCCTCATCTCTGGTTATACAGCAATGGTAGTAACATTGAAGTTGGGACTCTCTGTTCCAGTGCAAGCATACAACAGCCAGCTTGGCAGTAACATTTGGTAAGGCTGGGAACAGGGCCCTGTGGTTTTTGGTCTGGGGCCCAGTGCTTCAGAGCCTCCCAGTGGGTATTAAGCAAGATACATTAATAGTCCCTCAGTGACTAGTAGACCATTAGTGGGATTTCCTAATTGGGTCCACAGTATGTGTGTGTCCTTTCTGCAAGGTTGTTGGATTCATTATGAGTTAATTGTAACAGATTTCATGGAAAAGTGTGAAAGATTTATCTGAAGTTTTCGTTTCAATGTCCTGTTCGTTTGAGAAATAAGGAATTTTGGGGCTGTATAATCAGCAGGATGGATGCATTGGACGTGATAACTAATCAGTACTTGTTTAAATGTAGCTTATATTCCTGCTGTTTTGCAACTATTAACATTCTAAACTTAATTTACACAGGTTATTAGTGAGCTGAATGGAAAAAACATTGAGGATGTAATTGCTCAGGGTAAGTAGTCTCTGAGTGTCACAGATCATTGCCTCTGCTACTTTGATAACTTAAATCTGAGAGTAGAATTGCTGCCAACTCTCTGATTATTCATCAGTTTAGCTTTGCAGTTGAGGACTTCGATGCTGGCTCTCAGCTGACATGACTGAAATCCAGGTCCATTCTAGTTCCCTGCAGGTTGGTGCCAGTACCTGCTGGGTTTCGCTTGTGGACCACATTAAACTGGAAAACTTAAGCATGTGTGAGCTTACTGGTAGTCTGCTCATTATGTAGTTTTCTGGACATGTTGATCAGAGATAATTAGCTGTCCTTCAAGTTCTCAGGGAGATTTTTTCTTTTCTTTACCCACTTGGATGCACCAATTATGTAGAAGAGGAAGAACAGACTTAAATGTAAATTGGTGTCAGTTCACATTAAGGATACAGTTGCATCTTCTGCAATTAATACAAGCCTCTCTAGTACACATCTCTTCTAGAGCTCCCCAATTCTGGCATTTCCTTTTCCCTAAGACAGGACTCTTGAGTGCTGACTTCTGTAGAAGCTTGTGCTCTTACCACAGCTGGAACTTTTAACATTGATTTGGCTGTAAGGCTGAAGTAAAGCAGAGCTGAGGGTAGTGCAAAGGTTTCTGACTGATCAGTTTCTATTTTTTTGCCAGTGCATAGGCACAAGGGAACTTTTAGGCATGTATTTGCTTAAAGGTTGCCAGGACTTTGCCTGACCTTGCTATTACAAGCAGTAACTGGACATTTAGGTCTTCAGACCACATGGACAGAAGAGAAACATTACGCATGTGCTTGACACACTTGTGCCATCTCTTTCTGAAATACCTTTTCTTTAAATAAGTTGTTTTCTAGAACATACTGACATGCATATGGAACATGTTTGTTTACTTGGCTAGTTTATTAGAGCTTGAAGTAACAGAATTATTTAGAAACTGATTCCCAGAAATTGGAATACAGGCAAACATACTGTGTACGTGACCTTTGAATGCCAAGGGAGTGTCGGTATGTGAAAGGCAGATACCAGAGAATTAGCTTGCTTTCCTGAGATGAGCATAAATCAGAAGTCAGTTTGTTAATCTCTGAGGAAATGCAGTAGGGTGTTGGAGGTTTTATTTAAAATACAGTACTCTTTCCCATATATACATTTTTGTCCCCATCCCCTTCTCTCCCATAAGTATAATCTAATCATGCCCTCACGGTTCTCTATACTGTTTAAAAAAAAAAAAAAAAAAAGGTGGGGGAGGAAGCCAGTCCTGGCTATATGTTATTTTTGAGGTGTATTATCAATTCTGGGCTATTATGCTGTATTGAGAAAACATAGTTTTTTCTTTAAGTGTAAAATTGGATGTGTTTGTAGTTATTTTTATATGACAGTTTTGGGAAAAAAAAACACAGGACTTTGTATACAGAAGAAAAATTACTAATAATGTGGGGTCAGTGTTCTGAGGGTAAGCCTTTGTGAATCTTAAACTGTTGAGGTTTTTTTCACAGAATAGTTTATACTTATGGGTGCAGCCTCTTGGTCCTTTCAGCTAATAGTGACAGGTTCAGTCCCTGAGGTATAGTATCTTTTCTGTACTCTCTTCAGCTTATCTCTTTGCTTGTGATGAGCATTTAAATACTTGCTCTTCTGTCCCACTCAGGTAACGGAAAACTTGCCAGCATGCCGGCTGGAGGAGCTGTGGCAGTCTCTGCTGGAGGGGGCTCTGCTGCTCCCGCTGCTGCTGCTGCTCCTGCTGCTGGTGAGTATGGGTGGAGGACCATTGTTACAGGGCAGTTTGGTTTTCTCTGTTAAAATCTTAAAAATCAAGTCAAAATTGCAAGGCTTTTCCACTTGAGCAGTTCACTATGTGATTTAAATGTAAACTGAACAGTTACTTTTTCTTTGGGCAATCAGAAGCATTTGTTCTTTATCCACCTTAAGACTGATCTCCCTTAGAACCAAAAATCAGACTTCACTGTGTTAAATCACACTCCTTCAATAATAGCGTGTCCCCTCAGTGTTTTTATTTAGCTATTGAAAAAGAATGAGGTGAACCATGGAGGCTGAAATACCAATAATACAGAAACTGAGAACACCAAAACATGCGTCTTAAAAATCTGTGGTGCAAAAAATGCACATACTAACAATTGGCTTTGTCATTTTGTTCCTTCAGCTGAGGAGAAGAAAGAAGAGAAGAAGGAGGAATCTGAAGAATCTGACGATGACATGGGATTCGGCCTATTTGATTAATTATTTGTTGTAGAGAAATTATTAAAATCCTTTGTTTTAAATTTTTTTTGAGTTTATTATTATAACCATACAAGTGCTGTTTGGTTCAGACAGCTGTTCTTAAAATAGCTTTGATAAAGCTTTGATTTTTATCTCTGTCTAAAACAGGTATGTGAATTTTATGACAAGCCATGGGACTCAACCATGTTAAAGTACTTAGGAAACAGCTAAGCTTCTGTGAACCTGGATGCTTGTTATGACACTCCTGTTTTTTAAACAGTATATGGAAGCTGAATCTACCTGATGTTAATGGAAGTTCACCTTCTTTGTACTATTTGCTGCTCCAGTGACTAGGAAAGAGTCCCATCTATTGGGCAGTAAAAGGATATATTTTAATCAATTCCAAAACACATGAAACTGAATGGACAGCAGGTTTGAATTAGTCCAGAAGTAGTATAATTTCAGAACTAGTTACAGTAATTAGTTTTTGTAAATATCCAAAAGCACCAATTTCATTGCTGCATCAGATGTCCAAGATCTGGCAACAACACCAATAAAATGCTTGACTGTGCTTGGATTTTATGTTACAAAGAATTGGTAACAAAAAACTGCATTCTGCTGAGGCACTGAGATCTATGGGAAGGTGTTCTTCATAACAAATGTCTGAACTTATCAGGACATAAATCACCTTTATCTGAACAGAATTAAACTTTTATGAGGAGAACAGTATTTTTGGAGAACTGAAACAGTGTTCTTGTGTGTGTAGAATGCATCAGTTTGGGAGGGCAGTAAATTTTGCTTTTATAAACAGTCTCTGCTGGGAGATAGTTCTGGCAGGCAACGTCCCCTGACTTCTGCAGTGGTATTTGGCTGTCACTATACATCGGTAGAGTACACGTAGTACATGATGATCTTCCCATGCCAAGTCTTAACAAGTAGTGTTTTAGAAAAAAAAAACAACTATCATAGCTGATAGAGGTATGTTGGTTATGGGTCACTGGACAAAGCATGGCAAGTACTTCTGAGAGGGGTGAAATGCAAGTAGGAAAAACTTTATCTCCTTGTGGTGCACTGAGAGAAAACACCAATTACTTCACAGCAGCCAAGGGAGAGGGCAGTTTAAAGTTAGATCCTCAGACTTCAGAATGGCCATGATTTAAGCAACTAACCCTTGTTGCCCTTCTGTGCCTGCTGCAAGAAAGTAACAAGCATACTGCCAATACCTTTCATCAGCTTTGTCTCAAGTCCTAGCATGGTGATCCTTGTGGCAGTAACAAAAACTGCTTGTCTTTGCAGTTCTTTGTCAGACTTGTAATGGCTGCGGTTTTGCACTGAAAGGGGTGTGGGTATATACCTGTGTTTCTGTCCTTGCTGATTTCTCCACCTCAGATCACTGAAAAAAGAGTAGTTCTTGGATGTGGTTTAACTGAGAGGTAGCCCCAGCAACCTTGCAAGATTGCCTTGCTTGGCTGCTGCAGGAGCAAAATCAACGTTTCACAGGAAGGAAATGCCCTGTCACCACTCAGCAGGGGTTTTCATTGCAAAAAGGAATTTCAGTGGCACTAAGCAGCTATTGCATGACTTTTTCTGTGCCCAGGCCTGTGCAATGAGACTGAAACCTGTGGTTCCTGCTGCTGGCTACTGTGATGAGAGGAGGGTTACAGCTACATCTAGACCAAGTTTTTTCCCTATTTTTCTCCATCTTCTCCCAATGAGTTATAGACTTGATCCTGTGCTAGATGTCCTGTTATCACCTTTAAATTTCTTCCTGAAGTTCAGCATTTTGATGAAAACTCCCGTCAGTCAATCTGTTTTGACAAAGAGAAGGATGGCTCATTTGGTAAACTGTTTAGAGAATAAACTTTTGGGGGCAGCTTTCTGAGAAAGCACTGAAAATACAGCATTTGTTACACTGTCACAGGGAGCCAGTTAATTTACATAACCACCTTGTAGGTACTCCATGTGCAGGTCAGAGGATAGGTCTGCTCCAAGGTTTCACATGCATTTTACAGAATTTGCTAAAGCTTCTGCACAGTAAAATTTTATTCCAAATGCAAAATCAAAGTATCTTAAGCTTTCTTGCCCTTATTATAACCGTACAAGTGCTGTTGGGTTCAGACAGCTGTTCTTAAAATAGCTTTGATAAAGCTTTGATTTTTATCTCTTATCTATACTTACAAAATAGTTGTCACCTGATGGCTTTGTACACGAGCAGTGATGTGCCTGGAAGTCTGTTGCAGACTTGCCTGGTGCTCTGGATGGAGTTTACCTCTCTCTGTTCTGCTGATCTCCATGAGCTTCAGCTGTGAAGGAGCTGGGATCCATGCTTGTCCCCTGTGGACGCTGTTCTGAATTTTCAGGTGTCACTGATGCCTTTTTAGACTTAGCAATTATTTCCAAAGGCAAGGGTAGTGGTGAGGTGGATGCATTGTATTCCATGATGCTCTCAGAGAAAACTAGTGCCTGAGAACACTTGGAGTGGTGGTCTAGTGTCTCTTGCAGAATCAATTTTAGCTAGAACAGATCTTTCGTGACTTCTTCATAAAGAAAGGCTCAAAGGCATTGAAGGGAAAGGAAAGGATAGCCTTGTGCCTGGAGATTACACTGGTAACTCATTATTAAAATGACATTAAGAGATAGTGATTTGGTTATAGGCCTGATGTTGAAACACGCAAGATTTCCTCACTGGGACACAAATGCTGTGCCATCTCAAATCAGCTGTGATTGAAAATCATTCCTTACAAACACCAAGGGGCACAGAGAGTGACATGACATCTTCACTACTTGGAAAGCAGGGAGAATGTACTGGACACTACTGGAAAGTAATAAGCAATAGCTCCCTGGGGCCACTGTCAAATTAACTGATTTCACTCTTACTACTAAGGCCTAGTTTTGCAAGCTGCTAACATGCAGGCAGCCCTGCTGAAGTCAGTAGGTTTGACCTATGTAGGACAGAGCTGTATTAGCTTTCGAAAATTTAGTCCCAAGAGAGCAGGACAAGGGCACTGCTTCATTGCCTCAGGAGATGCTCCCATGAAACAAGTCCCAAGTGTTTGCCATGGAATAGTTTGATATCACAGGTAAGAAAAAGACATTGAATTCAGGCTTTCCGGCAATGTTCCAGCACTTAGGTTGGACTTCATGACCAGTGCCCTAGTCTAGCTGACTACAGGCCACAATGACATGCTGTAGACAACGGTGTAACAGACTGCCCCTCAGCTTCCCTTTAAAATTAATTCAGTTGGCTGCCAAAAACCAAGGTCTTACCTGGAAAAACATTATTAGCTTGAACATTATTATATGTACTAGCTGCTCACCATTCATTAGACTAGAAAACAAATGCATCAAAGAGAAATAGCATGGGAAGGTGTCTCAGTACCATCACGACATGCAAGGACATAACTGAGCTTGCAGTATTCTGATAAGAGTTTGATACACATGAAAAGCTGCCAAGTAAATCATGCTGACCTGGCTTCTTGCACGATTATGAGCAAGTGCAGGATTATGGCAGTACTTTCTTAATGTAGAGAAAAATACTAGTTTTGGGGGAAAATTTATTTTTTAGAAAAATGCAGTTTTTTACCAGCCTGCTAGTGCCAGTACCCAAGCAGCACGCTGCAACACAGGTCACATGATTTTTTCATTAACTTCCTCTAATAGGTAACCTTGAGGGCCAAGGCATAGTGATATAAACAACTCAGGATGACATTGCTATTGAGAAATCAAGTGAAACTAACTGCAGCACTGTTGTTTCTATTTTCCAGACACAGTAGGAACCTTAATGTTTGTGAAATGCTGAAAAAACAGAAAGCAGTGGTGGCTCCGTAATGAGGCTGTTCTTGTGGTTACTAGTGTTAGGGAAGAATCTGCAAGCCAGGTTCAGTATTCAGTTTTGCCGCACATTTTTGCTGAAGTCACAGCCCATTGACTAGTTCTTCTGCAGTACAAACCCTGTTCTGGAAAATGCAAAACACAACATTTTATTTGAGTTTGGCTACATGGAAATACCTTTCCATGTCACCAGAAGCATGGAGTGAAAGCACTATGGTCATCTTGATGTGAAGGGCCCTTAAGAGGGTGCTCAGGTGTACCAAGGCTTACCTCTTCAGGTGGAGGAGATGAAGGCTAACAAAGGCTATGGAACCACATCAAATGCAAGGCAGGAAGGAAATTACAGAAGCAAAGACAGGTACAAGAGGAAGAGAAAGAAGGGTGGGTATAAGGCATAGAGAACTTGAGATAAGTAGGGTTAATTCTTCAGGTGCTCCAGGATATAGCTAGTATATATCAAGGGTGCTTCCTGGCTGTTAGGTGAGGTGGTGGGCTCCAGGGTAGGGCCTGGAAGAAAGATAAAGCTGGATTCCTGCCAGTCTGATGGAAGGAAAGTGCAAACACTTAATAAAAAAAACAGTCTGTAGCAGTTAGACTCTGAGGCTTATCTTGATCTCAAATGTTTGATTTATATAAGGGTTACCTGCTGAGTTTGGTTGCTTTGGTCAGCTGACTGAGGCAGTAGACAGGTGTTCTTACAACCTGGATGGCCCCTCTGTGGGGAGGGTACCAGCTTCTCTTCTATCCTCTGTAAGGACATTCGTAGTGGAAGGAACAGGAAGGGGGCTGCTTGGATGACCTCTGCTAATACAACTGGTGAAATTCCTGTGGGGAGGAAGGCTTAGCTTTGCATAGTCTGAGAGCTGTTAAGGACAGGTGTAATGGTGTCCCAAATGAGAAACTTCTGACCAGTCATAAGAAAACTAATGCAAATAGATTAATACCAAGATGAATTAAGTATTTTTTTTTAACTTTGGTAGAAAGTGCTTTTGCCTCATGTTGATCCTACTAAAAAACTACTGATGCTGTTTGTTTTGTACTTCCCAAACCTCCCTTCTGCTGATTTTGCTTCCTTGCTTTGAACAGCTGCATCTCTCACTATGGTGATCTTTTTAATGTCACTGTAAACTTTCAGACTTATCTAATTGCTTGAATGACTATAGTCTGTATTGTTTATGACAAGGGTATCTTTCCAGCTTCTGAAATCTATTTTGATGTAATAGCACTGGCCTCCCACCCAGTGCTGTTCTGTGGCAACCTGATATGCCATGGGCTTGCCTGCACTAAAAGGTTGTGCAGAAGCACTACTGAAAATTGCAGTTGCCCTGACCAAAGGCAAGCATTTTGGTGCGCTTAGAGGCATCTAGAGAAAACTCCTAAGAGAAGGTTAGCAAAGGTAAGCACCTGTGTGTGTTTTGGTGAGTTTAGAGGCAGAGAAGGCTGTTCAGAGAGAGGGGTTGTCTTTCCTCTGTTCTTGTGATGTAGCTGTGCTGAGCCTTGCCTCCCTCTGGCTCCTCAGCTTTTTATGAAACGGCAAAGCTTTTCTCCTCATGTCTCTTGCCTATCTCCTGAAAAAAAAAAAAAAAAAAAAAAAGGACTGTACTTGCAGGAAACACCAAGAACTTGGAAGAGAGGCCTCTAAGAAACAGCATGTTTTGCGGGGGAATGACAGGCTGCTGCCCCGGTACACGGCAAGGTTTGGGGTACTGCAAGGAGCAGTGATCCCTCCTCCTTGAAGGAACTGGCTTAGCCTCAGACACCGAAGTGAACCACTGGTGCGGCTGCCATGGCTCAACAGGCGGCGAATAACCGCAATGCCCGCGGGGGCCGGGCTCACGGGGCAGAGACAGAGGGTTCACCGGGGGAAGGGTTGGAAGGAGCGGCCGGGTGCTTTCCGCCCAAGGCCGGCATCGCCGCCCGCTGGCTCGGCTGCTCCGCAGGCCGAGGGCGGGCCTGGGGGCCGGGCCGCTTCATATAAGCTCGGCGGCCGCGGCCGGTAACCCAGCGGCGAAGCCTGGCGTTTTGGCGTCTGGTTTTGGTAGCAGCGTCCCCCGTCTTTCGTCCTACTCGCCCAGGGGCGGTGTGATGTGAGAGGAGCCCCGCGGTTTCCCTTCCTCGTCGCAGCTGCTTCTTCCCCACGCGTCCCCCCGTCTCCAGCGGGGCACGGAGGCCATGTTCCCCCCGGATTCCACCTGGAATATCTCCTTCGCCGGCTGCGGCTTCCTGGGGGTCTACCACGTCGGAGTAGCCAGCTGCCTGCAGGAACATGCCCCCTTCCTCGTCGCCAACGCCAGGAAGGTCTACGGCGCGTCGGCTGGGGCGCTCACCGCCACCGCCCTGGTCAGCGGCGCCTGCCTGGGTAAGCACGGGGCGGGCGCGGAGCCCTGGGCAGCGCCGGGCGGGCGGCCTGAGCTGCCGGCGCTGTCACAGCGAGGGCAGCTGGCCGCCGGAACCGAGCGCTCCTTCGAGTCTTCCCTTCCCTGTTGTAATTTTTAAATTACAACAGCATGGGGGATGGAAATACCGTGCCGCCCTCCTCCCCGTTCTTCTGAAGCGCATGTGGCGCTTTGTTTTTAAGGCCTTTACCTCGGTATTCACACGCACCTTCCCCGGCCCGGTTTCTCATGGGTGGCTGCATGCCTCGAGCTGAAGCCCAGGGCGGTGTTGGAGGTACCTCAGCCCTGTGAGGTGGTGAAGCTCGTGTCCAAAATGGGCACCTGATTCCCGTGTGATGGTGGGTGGGTGGGTGTCGCTGCACCCCACAGAGCAGGTGTCTGCAGAGGAAGCAGGGGTCCTGGTTTTGACCCCTGCCATACTAACGTGGACTTGTGAGGGCTCAGTTCTTGGGTCGGGCTTGCTTGAATGTAGGTCTGGTGTGTGAGGAGTGGAGCCAGCCTGCGACAGGAGGCACCAGCTTAGTGGCTGCAAATGCGAGGCAAAGCAGCTGGAGATAGAGGCATCAGTGTGTTGCATGTCCAAATTAGAGTTGAAAAGCATATCTGAGTAACTAGGAAAACTCTCTTTATTCTCTCTTAGCATCTTTACTTCTGGATGAGGGTTTATTCCTGAGGGTGTAGCACACTGGGGAATTTTCTTGATATCTGCAAGAGTTAGATCTCCAGTTTAGTTAGATATCTGTTTTTAAGTCACAGAAGAAACCTTAAGAAGTTACCTCTGAAGCAGGCACACAATGTAGTCTGTTCCTGCTTAGGTCATGTCTGGGGAGCAGCTGAAGAGAATGGTGTGTGAGGTGCCTCCTGGTTTTTTGCTGTTTGGAAGTTCAGCTGTTTTGGATATGGGAGGAAGTCAACAAACACATGCTAGGGTGTGTATTTGGACGCTTTTACTTTGAGAATAACAGATGCAGAAAACTATCTTAAACTTGGAAGTGAAATGTGGTGTGAGAGAATCAGGTATATCTATTTAGTCTCCGAGAATTACAAACCTCTCCTAGAGCCAAGTGAAACCAGAGCTGTTTACTGCTTGAACTCTTCTCCCCTTGATCGCAGGTGTCTTTCCACGGCACTCCCTGTTCTTTGAGGACAGGCAGAGTTTAGACATTTAGCCTTCATGCAGCAAAAGTTAGCTTCTTCTGTTTAGGTAGATTTGAAGTTTTCCCCTCCTTAAGCATTTTGTTTACTGAAATGCCTAATGAAGTGTAACTGTTGCGTCTGGAGCTCCATGGGAAGCTCTTACCAGCTGTACCAGCCCCAGTCTGGGATCTCAAAGGTTGTAGTCATGCCAGGGTGCCAGTTTTTATCATGGGCAAGGCAAAAAGCCTCCTCTAATCCCTTCTGCAGGGATCCATTTGGTTTTAGCTATCAGGGATTTTGATACTTTACTTCTTGTTGCTTCTGTTGAGCAGGTGGTTGCACAATTAGTTCCCTGCCTGGGTGGTCCCTGTTGTACTTGGAAGTGTGGTGTGAACATGAGACAGGCTGGTGGTAGTGTACAAATCCTTTCCCTTGCACAGGTGCCATTATAGTGCTGAGCAAGTTGGTTATCATGTCTGCCTTCTTGCTATTTATGTGTCTAGAGCATCCATGGTGTGCTTAGCATTGCCATCAGGGAGTTACACAGCCTGGTAGAGAGCTTTCTGTGAATCAGGATTAGGTTTTTCCACTTACTATGAGGTACCTGGGGAGGCATGATAAAGAGGCCTGAGTTAGGGGCCACCTTCTAGGCAGCATTCACCCCCCTCCTGAAAGAGGGCAAGCCATGCTGTTTAAAGCCAGCCAAGGCTTTGATCTTGTGTGTTCAAATTCTGTCTTAAGTTTCACTTCTCTGGGTTAGTTTTCTTTTGACTTGGCCTGTATGGCTGGCATATATATCTTGGTTAGAGAGCAGCTCTAAGGCAACAGAGCTGACTTCTGAAAGTAAAAGCAAACAGGGTGCTTGGCTGGAGTGGGGCATGGTAATTCTGCACTTTGTCCTTGTTGTAAAACCTCCAGACAATGCATATTACAGGCTGAGGTTCAAGGGTTAGGATGAAATCATAGGGAAGAAGGGAATGGGGCAGAAGGTGCAGCTGCAGCCTGTACTAGGAGAGTAGTTCATCCTAGTACAGCCTGTTGTAGGATCCTGCCTATCTGTGTTTGTTGTGCAGCTTGGTTCTGTCTGAGAGTAGGTGTAATATTCTGTGGGCTTTGAATCTTATGGGAACTGTTGCCCTGCACTGTCTGTTGCCATGTCCATCAAACTGGGATGCTGAATACTGTCCCTTGATGGATGACAGGCAGAGGGAAATTTTTCAGAAGACTTGCTTATTTGACTGTGTGTAGATTAAGGTTAGTGTCTTTACACATGTGTACTTGATTCTGAACTCAATGACATTCTACTGTGCAAAGATAAATTCTTCCTGGGGAGGAATGAAAAAATCTCCTACTTTGGGGTTTTGCTTTTATTCCAATCCTTTGAGACCCTGATGGGAGAGAACATAAATTTTTCTGGACTTCGGAGGGTAAGATCCTACTTAATGGTTTCATTTCCAGCTTTTTCCTTCTGGACTTTGTATCTGTTCAGTTTGCCTTTGAGCTGATTCTGCATTCTCACTGAATTAAGACCACATTGTCATCATTTGTGTATGGCAGTAAGGCTTTGCTATGGGCTAACGCTGACCAAATGATCTGCAGCCTTGAGAGTTCACCTTGAACTTGAGAATACCAAATAAAACAATATTGGGCACCTGTATTAGCTAAAGAGAGGACCTTATTTCTAAATAAGAGGCCAGGAGGTATTTATGGTCTGAAATGACCTCACCTAGTTCTTGTTAAGCACTTTACCAGGAAGTTGTAGGGATCTTGGATTTATTCTTCAGGGCTACAATGATGCTATTGTCCTACATCTGAAGCACTCTCTTCAGCTTGGACATTCTTCTGTTCACTGGCATGAAAAAGCATTGCTATTTTTCCACTAGAATAGTCTGTGTGGCTATCAAAGGTGCATCAGGCAAAGTCTCACATGTTTACAAGTTATGTGATTGTGCATACTGCAGTGTTGTAGCATGAATCACTTCTTGTCCTGATGGTTTTCTGGGAAGTGGCTTTCTGTTGTATCTATGTCTTATCTTGAGGTTGTTGGAGTTTAGCACACCAGGAAATGCACCTTCATATGCCAAGCAACGAGAAGTTGCAGTCTTCTGCTTGTGTATACCTTAAATCCTGCAGATTTTCACAAACTCTAGGCCTGGAGCTCTGAGGATGCTTTCCTGTCTGAATAAATCCTTAAGTTACTGGGCGTGGATGAGTTAAACTGGCTTATGTGATATGATGAGACTGCCCTTTTTTTTTCCAGTCACAAGTAATATTAAAAGGCAGCTGATGTCAGATTCTTAAATCTTTAATACAGGGTAGGTGATATTTTTTTTGTTAAGGGTCTTGAATCATCTCACTCCAGGGAACTGTATGGGGTTTGGTGTGCCTGTTTTGAAGCACAACAGCCTGGATGAATGATGGGATGTGAATCTGTAATCACTGGAAAGCTGGTTTTGAGCTGATGCTAAGGTCCCAGATTGTAGTTGTGACTCAGATAACCAAGAGCATCTCTATTGTCTGTGTAGCATGTGAGTATTGTCCTATACAGCTCTCATCTGAGAGTGGGTTGGAACTGCTGAATTGCTTCTTTTTCAGGGGGAAAAGGTGGGTTCTGCTGTGAGAGGCAAAGCTGGATATCAAACCCCGTTTCTGGGAGTTAGCTGTTATACTAAGGCATGGTGATGTCAGCAGAAACTAGTAAAGCAAGCTGAGGGGATGCTTCTAGTACTAAGAATGCAGAAAGGAGGGAATTTGGTGGGGTTTGTTTGTTTGTGGGTTTTTCTTGTGGTTTTTGTTGTTCTTGGTTGGTTTGTTTGGTTTTGTTTTGTTTTTTAAACTAGTATCTTAGCCAGGACACTGTCTCAGGCTCAACTTGAGATGAGGTAACAGTTATTTGACATTCAGGTTTGCTTGGCAGCTGTCACCATATTATGACGAACGGGAAATATACTGCTGACCTGCAGAGATTTTTCCATTGGGTAGCAGGAAGAGAAACAATCTAACAAACCTTCTTTTTACTTTTTGAAACTGAGATGATGAATAATAGCAGCATCTTGAATGTTGTGCTTCTGAAATTTGATTATGTGCATGCAAAGGCTTAAGGACTGGTCACAGAGGTTATTTTTCTCTGTGTGTGTGGAGTGTAACACCAAATCCTAGATTGAGAGAGGGAAATAAATCAGCTTAGTCTCTATGGAGTTCTCAGAGCAATGCCAGTTTGTGCTGGCCAGAGCATGAATTCGTGAAGCTTATCCTAGAGGAAGTGTATGTGATGCTGTTTTGTGTGACTGTGTGGAGACATCTATAGGTCTCCCCAGGTACACAGAGAAAAGCTTTGTAGCATCTGTGGCCTCTCAAAACTCAGGTCCTTCCCTGCACAAGAGATTGTCATTTGCATCTCCTGCAAAGGCTGTAGCTGTGAGAAAAGTTGTTGAGCTCAGCAGCCCCAGCCCAGTCAATGGAAGGAGAGGCAGCCTTATGTACGTACTTGGATGTAGTTAATTTGGAACCTCCTTGTACTACCTGGAAGCAGTAAAGCTACTGCTGCTTTCTCCGGTGGAAAATGGAGGTGGGTGGGAGGATGTCATGTGCTGACATAGTCAGAAATGTTCACTGGCTTGTTGGAGAAGCTGCTGTGCCTGGATCAGTGTAGTCAGTAGTCACAGTGCTGCAGGCTCGGGTGTCCAGATGAGTAAGCTAGCAGCCAAGTAGCCTGCAGTAGCTTTTGTGGGGAAGGAAGGAGCTTGTTCCTGCTGTCTGTCTGGCTTTAATAAGGAAGTTCCTGTGGGGAAAGGTGCTCTTGCAGGCATCTCATTGGTTGAGTGCAAGGGAAGCCAAGCAGCCACTCTTAGCAAAAAACATAGCCATAGTAATGCGTGTGTCTATTCTTTTGTCAGCCCATGTGGACAGTAGGTGTGCAGAGCAGCTTGGTGCCCAGCCTTGCTCCATCAGCTGCCGTAGCAGCTATGCAGGGTCGGTGGCAACAGCACAAGTGGTCTTTGCGCAGTCATTCTTCAGACCCATGATATCAGCTTCTCTCTTGAACTTGTAGCATGTCCAGGCTGTTCCACTTCTTTCTGTCTCTCATCTCCCAAAACTCTTAAAGCCACCTGCAAGTCTTCCCTATAAAATATGAGAAGCTGTCATATGTTCTTCAGGGGCCTGTGTACAGTTATTGATTATGTTTGGAAGTTGTTTAGTCCTGATAAATCAAAAACCTCTCTCAGATTCCTTGATCTGTCTTTCAGTTCTAAACTCCTGCTGTTAGTAGTGGTTACAACAGCTTTGCCTGTGCGTCCAGTAGATTATGGTGTTTGTTTCCTGCCTGTTGGAATGACTGTACTCTGCTGCCAGCCCCCTGCTTGCTTTTGGCTTCCACACATTTCCCTCTGTGCCCTCCATGAAGCAGGGGTGAAGTATTCACTGGCCTGGCTGGATGGGATTTTCAACTCTGCTGTGCTTGCTTTGTATTGTACTTGAAGAGGACCATGCAAGGGCTGTAGAAATGATGATTTATTTGGCATTCCTTCTTTCCAGAGTTGGGAATGGACAAGCCTCTTAATTCTAGGGCCTTTTGCAAAAGCTCAGAAGTCCCCCAGTCCAAGGAGCAATGTGGGTGGGTGACTCCTGTCCATTGTGCTCTCCACAAGGCAGACACTGCTGCTGTTTGGATTCCAAACTGGCCACCACTTTCTCATTGAATTTTCTGCACTTCTGTGCTTCCATTGCTCAGCTCGAATACTCAGTCTGTTTCTTTCTGGGACTTGAGGTGAAAGTCGGGATGTGTCTTCAAGAATCTGGCAGTCAAGGGATCCCAGGTATGTATATTTGCCTTAGGCCGTCTCTTCCTTGTCAAACAGGCATAAGGCATCAGAGAGAGTATGAGCTGGTGAAAAGGAGGGGCAGAGGAAGTGACTCCATCCATGTAGAAGGCTGTGTCCTTGGGAAAAGGCAGTATGTGTCCTGGAGGTGATAGGGTCTGGGGCAGTAGAAAATGCCTTCCAAGGAGCACTTAGAAGGGAGAGAACTGGTGAGCCTGAGAATGTAGTAAAGATGCTGGAGATTGTTGTAGCTCTGCCTGTTCTAGCTACAAAGGCTGGAGGAAGGGAGGGGAGAGTTTGACACTTGTGATACAATTGCTGCTTGTGGCAGGCCTGATATTGTCCCTAGGGTTGTGCTGATCTGTGGTATAGTATGTCTGGAGGATCTGTCCTCAGCATTCCTATGTAAGGGGCCTTTCTGCAGCTGAAAGGCTCAGAACAAGCCGAGCTCCATGCCATCCCAAGTGGCGATGAGTCCAGGTGGGTGGTGTGCACTTTGTTCTCATTGCTTGGGGTAGGAACAACCCCAGGTTCCAGTGTAAGTTGGGTAATGACCTATTAGAGAGCAGTGTAGGGGAAAGGGACCTGGGGGTCCTGGTGGACAGCAGGATGACCATGAGCCAGCACTGTGCCCTTGTGGCCAGGAAGGCCAATGGCATCCTGCGGTGTATTAGAAGGGGGGTGGTTAGTAGGTTGAGAGAGATTCTCCTTCCCCTCTACTCTGCCCTGGTGAGACCACATCTGGAATATTGTGTCCAGTTCTGGGCCCCTCAGTTCAAGGACAGGGAACTGCTGGAGAGAGTCCAATGCAGGGCAACAAAGATGATCAAGGGAGAGGAGCATCTCCCTTATGAGGAAAGCCTGAGGGAGCTGGGTCTCTTTAGCTTGGAGAAGAGGAGCCTGAGTGGTGACCTCATTGATGTTTATAAATATATAAAGGGTGAGTGCCATGAGGATGGAGCCAGGTGACAACCAACAGTAGGACAAGGGGTAATAGGTTCAAATTGGAACACAAGAATTTCCACTTAAATTTGAGAAGAAACTTCTTGTCAGTAAGGGTATCAGAACACTGGAACAGGCAGCCCAGGGAGGTTGTGGAGTCCTCTATTTAGGAGACGTTCAAAACCCACCTGGACGCCTTCCTGTGTAACCTCATCTAGGTGCTCCTGCTCCAGTAGGGGGATTGGACTAGATGATCTTTCAAGGTCCCTTCCAATCCCTAACATTCTGTGATTCTGTGATACGTCATGTGTGCAAGCTGGTAGTTTTAGTAGAACCCAGGGCTTTGTGCTGCCCTGCAGCACTTGCCTGGACCTGAAACTATGGTGCTTTCTGGTATAGATAAATCTCTGTTGATAGGCCAAATCTATATTGGTGGCTTCTGTCTGACAAGTCCTCTGGAATGAGCAAGCTTCGTGAAGTGGCTTCAGCAGCTGTTTCCCAGGCTTTTGGCTATGCTGTACCTGGAGGATTTCTTGTGAGAGCCGACCTTCCTCTTCATACAGTGTAGTTTGTTTGGATGGATACTGGTTTTTGTGAGCCTTTTGGGTTAGGATTTAAAGGAATGAGTACCATTTTAGTGTTGGAAGCTCTGGCGGTGTCTTTGAGCTGCCACTCTTGTGGCTTATCTAATTTGGCATCCTGAAGTAGAGGAGGTGGCATCTTAGGGTGTAAATCAATCCAGGAGCCTTTAATGTATGCTGATTACAAGAGCTGCTCTTGCTGGCTTCATTGAATGCTGATTAAGGGCTGGACGTGGCAAGAATGTTGTTCCAGTGTATCATGGAGGCAGGCTGTGGATTCGGACTGCCATAGTTATGTCATGCATGGAGAAAGTTAGAGGCCTATTTTGGAGTGGGCTGTCAGCACAGGGGGAGTTCCATTGATTTATCTAGACCAGTGTTCTTACATAGTAGGATTGGCAAAATCTTCTTTATGGGGACAAACTAACCATTTAACTACTAGCTATACTTCTGCACACAGAGAGCTCATTCTGTGTGTGTGATCCTCAGGTGACATTGCTACGTCTGTCTTGCTGCTCTACTTGCTTATGTACTGCTCAGGCTTGCAGGAAGGGTTGAGCAGAGGCTCTTCCCTCGCAGGGGTTTGTGCAACCCTCTGTGAGCAGCTCCTGTCCTGCTCACATGTCTGCTTCCAGAACTGGAATCATCCTGATGCCTGGGAGTTGTGGTTGGGAAACTGCTGCTGACGTCCATGGAAGAAAGGTAATGTCAGTCTCCAGATATTCTTGTATCATGGCTCCCAAGGAATGCATCGTGCCTTGTGGTCTGACTGAAGATGCTTCCCAAATAAGCTGCTTCATCAAAGTTAGATTCCTTCTAGAACGAAATGCCTGTGCCTTTTCTGAGGACTGCTTTGGAATGAAGCTTTTCATTCTCCCTTCCTTACTGGTAGCAGGCTATGCTCATGTCATGGCTAGTGAGGGAAAGTTCAGGGGTGTAAGGTGACACTTAACATGGCTACGTAAAATGGAAGGACACAGCAAGCAGCATGCTCACAGGTGCATGGTGAGGGGCTTGGCACAGACTGGAGCAGTTGGCTAACTGTGCAAGCAGGAGGGAGCTGGGCATGATGCAGCCTGAGGGCCTGTGGAGGACTGCAGAGCTATTCCTTTTATTCTCTGTTAGGGCAAGACAGTGCTCTAGCAGCCACACAAGTGTACAGTGAGAAAGGACAGGGGAGAAGGGAGACGGACACCTCTTTTCTGCATGACAGAGCCAGTCATGTCTCTGGTGAACACAAAGCAATTGCTGCCTGCAAGTGTGCAGGAGGGCATTTTGCAGGTGTTAGACCAGCAGTCACCAGAAGCTATGTGTGGGCCTTGCTTTGGTGTTGGTGAGCCAGCTGAGGGTAATAGGTCTTGTGTGATAAAGCTGAAGTGGTGCTGGCATGGCAAGTATTTCTTCAAGCTCTGGAAGCAGTAATGATGACTGCTCACTCCGCTTTGTCTTCAGCAGTCTGTGGTGCAGGTGCCTGGCGAAGGTATCTACTGTCCTGTAGCACTGGTCTTTTTTCTTCCAAAATATCTTGCCTCTAGTGATACCTCCACTGTGAAGGGGAAACAGTGTGCCTTTTCTCTAGATGTGTGGTGCCATTCTGCAGACTTACCCTGAGAAATTAGTGTTAACACGTGTAACATTGTGTGTGTGGGTGAGACTTGATCCTTCTGCACCAGTTCCTGTTCAGAGTAACAGCCACTGGAGGCTTTATGTTAGCGGTTTTCAATCAGACAAATAAAGCAAGAATTAGATGTGGTTCCATTTCTGACTCTATGCGGGGCAGAGGAAAAAGGAAATTTTGCTTTATTACAGATGTTTCTCCCCTTACTAGCTTTTTCTTGCTGAATACTTGCTTTTAAAAAGTGACTTAAACCCCAGCATTGCTCTGAATCAGAGTGAGCAGCAGAGGTCTGAGCTGCATGTTTTTTTACTCTCTGAATCCCAGTTTCTTGTCATCTCATGCAGTTTGTGTTGCATTGTAGCATTGGCAGGGATTGGTGAATGGATGTTGACAGGACATAGCTTTCAGTATAACTGGGGTCCTGAGTGACTTTTCATGTGCTGTTATGCCACTTAATTTCCCTCTAATACAATGAACAGAGATGCAGCATTAAGCCTCGTATTAGGGAATTACAGTGGAGAAAGATTAAGCTGTTGTGGTTGTGACAGGGAATGATCCTGGCTGCCTGCCTGAACTGAGCTGCCTCTTTGCCTTCCTATTATTTCACAGTAGCAGCTGCACTGTTTTGTGTTGCAAGAGTAAATGCCCCAGCCCTGGCTGCAGAAACAAAGGGCCTCAGCTTGCAGAACATCAGTTGCCTAGTGAAGCTTTGGTGTGCCAACACTACATTAAGTCCAGTGCAAAGGTTTAGCTTAGAGACATAATCAGGCTTGGCAGCTTCTGTGTCTGTTGTCCCAAAGCCATTTTGCTTCTGTACAAAGCAGAGCAACCTACCTTAAGGTGAGATGGGGTATGAATTGTGCATCTTGCACTTTGGCTTGCACGAGGTTCCTGCCCTGTAGGTACCTGTGGGTGGACAGGCAGGCAACAGTCACTGTGGGTTGCCTGGTGAGCTGCTCTGTGCAAGAGGGGAAAAAACTGGGGCGACTTAAATGTAGATCTTCTCCTTATGCTCCCCACATCCAGGATGTGGCAATAGTGCTGGTTCATCTGTTAACTAGTATCCAGAGCACACAAAATAACCATCTCTTTTGGCTCAAAGGGGAAAAATGGCTCCTTTTGGTTTGGCTTTATTTGAATAGATGAAGTGACCAAGAGCTTTTTACTTTTTTCCCCAAATTTTACTTGAAATGGAGAAGTAAACATCTCTGGGACAAAAATGCTAAGCAGGAGGCTTCTGGCCCTGAAGCAGTTGCAGGTGATCTGGCTTACTTATCCCTCCTGCCACAGGCTGCGTCTTGGCACTGTTTGTGTCTAGAGTTTGCAATGCTGAGCACTGAGAATCTGAGTCAGAAAGTGTTGTGGGATGAGTCCTTCCTTCAGCATCTGCCTCTGGCTGTGAGACCTGGAACTACCTGAAAAGCTGTCTCTTCCTCTTGAAGTTTCCACCTGCCCCACCTGCAAGGTTGGAACAGGTGTTGCTTACCATAGGGATCCCTAGGAGTTACTCCTTTATATCAATGCCCTCTTGAGTGAAGGGGATGAAGGACCATTATTTACAGCCAGTGGCCAGGCTTTCTAAGAAATCTCCTGTGCAAAATAATTTGCTTGTTGAGTTTGGGTTAAATCCCTGCACAGCACCCCTGATGGGAAGGGTTGCCTGCTACAGGAACAGCTGGTCAAGCAGTAGTGCTGTCTGCGACCTAGTGGGTGTGTCTTGTGGAGGGGAGTTGTTTGCTACTTATGTATCACCAAAAAAACCAGAAAAGCTTCCTTCCTGTATCTCTTACCTGGAGCCCAGTCAGCTGAGCTGTTTCCTATCTGATGGCAAAATAGCAGAATTGAGAGAAGACCGTAAACTAAATATACATCAGAACAACCAAAGTTAGGAAAGTTAGGCAAGTCCCAGAAGAACAGCTTGTTTTGTTTCTCAATGTTACTCGCTTACAGGAAGATGTGTACAGATGTGGAAAGAACTGGTGCCTATAGAGGCTCCATTGTTAGCTGCCATCCCCCAGCCTCAAATATTTAAAAATGGGTGTTTTTTCTTTGTGTTAAATAGTAGGGGTTATACAACTTTTAGCAAGTGAGTGACAGATGTACCCTGCAGCTTGAGATAGCTCTTCAGTTTCAGTGTGCATGTGGAAAAGAAATCTGTCACCTCGAAATGGCTTATAAGGGCAGATCATAAGACATTGCTCTCGCTTTGTTTCCTGCTGGAATGGATTTGTCTTTGGGCACCCCTTTGACATCCATCCAGCCTTGCTGATAGTCAGTCAGAGAACATCTTGGGTCAGGTTCCCATTCAGCACAAGTTGACCCATGTTTAGCTTAGCTCAGCTGAAGGTCTGTCTGGTTCTTGCTCCCCTGGGACAATGAGTGGAAACCAGGTTGCTTCAGCATTGAGTGGGGGAAGGGGAACAGAAGTCCAGCCGAGCAGTGGGATCTTTCGCAAACTGAGGTCACTGCCCACAAGAACTGGGGTTGTCCTTGGGTCATGGACACGTTGTTATGCATTGCTCCTTGGGGTGAACAAATGAACACTTTCTGGCAGTCTGAGCTACCTGTGAGGAAACATCCAAAAAGTTCTCTGTTAATTATTTTCTAGATGTCAGCTTGAAAACTTTTGTTTTGGTGCCTGCTGTTTACAGCTTTATGTTTTTGTGCTGGTAACAGGATTGTGTTATAATAGGACTGTATAATCTCCTGGGAGAGACCAGGCAGGTAAAGTATGTGCGTTGCTTTCTCTTGGTATTCAGACAAGAGGCAGGTGCGGGAGCTGCGTGTGCTGAGCTGGAGCAGCCTGGGGATTTGTGCCCAGCAAGAATGTGGGACAACTCTCTGGAAACCCACACTCATGATTATAGACTGGCTTTTAGCTCTTCTATGGATGAGGTACAGACAGCTGAAATAGCAAGGGACAGGCAACCGAGCTAAATTAACCTTGAGGGAGATCATGCTAGTCAATTCATTCTGACTCATGCTATTCCTAAATTTGGAGCTGGACTAAGATCTACTAATGGGAAACATGAGAACTCCAGTAGTGCTCAGCAACCATCTGAGTTGAAAATGGTGTGAAGATTGTAGCTGGGGACTCTTGCAGGGAGCATCTGTGCTGAGTATCACACAAACATCACTCAAACAGATAGCTAAGCAGAACTTAAGTAGCTCCAGAATGAGATCCCTGGTTACAGTACACAGGAGCTGGCTCCTGTCCTGAAAACCTTGCAGTCAAAATAGCTCGGTTGTCTTCCCAGACTAACATGCATTGGGCTTTCAGGGTGCTGGAGGAATGTCAAAAGCACCTGAACTTCCTTCTGCTAGCTGGCTTCCTTTCAAAGCTTTTTGTGTTGGTGTGTCTGGCCAGTCTGGAGCTGTATCTGGGTAATGGGACTGAGGAGAGAGGCGCAGTGCCTCCTGTGTTGCTGATGTGTGGGAAGGAGTCCATTTGAATTCTTGTTGGTGTGGAGTGAGAAGCAGGTTTAGCAAGGATCTGCATGGTTCTCTGCCTGCCCCAGTAGTCCAGGCAAGGTGACATCTGCAGTCAGGGGTGTGACCTCTGACTGTGCCTCCTACCAGCAGGCACAGGAGATGCTGTCCCTACACCCATGCACTGTCTGTGCCATCCTCTGTTCTCCATCTCTGTTGGAGAGCCTTTCCGTTAAGCTTGTGTCCTGTTTACTGCCGCACTAGCCAGGGAGCAGGAATGTCCCTGGCACAGAGGGTGATCTTTGTGCCAACGTGCAGCTCTTCCAGAGGGAGGTGCAGTGTTGCGGGTGAGCCACAGTCACAAGAGCTGCTGGGTGGAATGTCCAGAATGCCCTTCTCCCTCTTCAGCCTGCTCTGCTATTTTTGTTTGTGTGTTAGGCTTCTTTTTTTTTTTTTTTTGTCAGTTGAAATACTTTATGGGTCAACCATGCCTTTGTTTGACAGATGGATATCAATGTGGTCGAACAATAACACGTGAGCATCATGGTACTCTTGGTGCAAAAGCACTGCAGATATGGGTCCAAAGAGGCCCTTCTTTCCCACTACTCACCCCTCCTGCTCTGGGGTGTTTAAGCTTTGCAGTGATCCTCATCTTTGTGTGCTGCACAGACTTGAAGTAGCCTTTCTGTTTCATTTCAGAACTCTTTGCTGCAGTTAAGGGTCTTCCCAGCAGCCTGGCAGACGTGGGTTTTAGTGATTGATCTTCAGCTCTTCTCCTTTTCCAGAGTCAGAGTAGCACCAGGCTGCTGTGGCTGGCGGTATTTGAATACAGTTATAAATAGCACATGCTGCTTGATTTCTTTTCAGGTTAGAGAAGGGTAGTTTAAGGCATGTGAGGCAGTAGACATAGATACTGGGTTATTTTGGAGTTGAGCATGACTGGTGGGGTGACAGTAAGCTGTGCCAATAAGCTAATGTGAAGTTAGCTTGACATAGCTTAAAAATGAAATGCAAACTAGCAACTGCCTTCAGGTCTTTTCCCACGGGCAACAGTAATTTGCCCCTTGTAGCTGCCACAGAAGGATCACAGATGAACCAGCAGAGGTGGAGCAGCTGGCCTCCCTTGTCTGGCAAGGAACATGTTGGGGTGTTTCAGGACACAACTATATGATGCTCCTTTGTATTATCACAACTGAAATTCAGATAAGGATGATGGCCCTGTGGTACTCGGGTTCAACACCCATTGAGGCAGCGGTGGGGGCTGGGAAGAAGGGGAATATTGCTTTTCTAATGAAAATGGAATATTCCACATATTGATATAATTTTAGAAGAAAAGGTTTAGTAAATCTGTATAGGGGGAAGTGTTGAATTAACTGGTTGCTGGGAGAAGAATGAAGTGTTTTCCCAGAAAGCAATACCAACTGTTAGAGATTGTCTCTGCTCCTCAGTACATATCTCAGTAAGTGAAGAGGAACTTAATTTAGCTTTTTCACATGACCCTGTGTTCCGAATCACCAGATCCATCAAGAAACATGGGAAACTTTTCTGAGGACTGGAATTGGCATGGGACTAGCCCTAGTAATAATTAACAGCTTGTAGGTGACCTCTGTAGGACTCATCTCCCTTGAACACCTCTCATTCAGCTGCTCCCTCTGGCATGCTGTGAGCAGAATTTGAGCTGGTTTTCCTGGAATAGCACTTCTGGTAGTTACAGGATTAAAACACTTTCACCTCTTCTCTCTCCTCCCAAATGTATTTACAAGAGGGCTTGTCAGCTGTCATAGATCTAGCAGCATAAACGTGACTCCTTTGGCTGAACTCTTAGCTAGCCTTGTTTCCAGGAAAGTGGTGGTTCTTCAGATCACCCTGTGCTGTCTCTTCCCACAGAGCCATTCTGCACTTAGCTTTGGTGCAAGTGAGCCAGCAAGTCCAAAAAAACCACAGCTGCCCTTAAATTGAAATACATCAGAAGCTCCTGTTTTTTGACCAGTATTCACATGAGTATTAAAAAACCCCACACCCAAACCCGACAAACAAAAACCCACCACAAACAACAACAAACACCCAGAAAGTATTCAAAGACCAGAATGGCTATTTAGCAATAACTATTTTTTTTGTCCTCTGTTCTTCTCTGTGCCTCCCACCCCACTTGGCTGTGAAACAGTGATAGAGCAGGCAGCTGCAACCTAAGTCTCTCCTCAAATGCTGAAACAGTCTGTTTCCTGGCGTATTTGGGACCTAGTTGTTTTGTTTTTCTTAAGCAACTTCTAGCTCACATTTTAGTTCAAACAGTCATAAGCTCAATTTAATTGCAGTTATTTTCAGTATTGCTGTCAAATCTTTCTGCACATTGAGATGCCAAGTCTGAAAGCGTCATTCTCTAAACACCATCTCTAGGGTGACACCTCCCCAGAATGACCTATGCCCACGGGGTGTCTCTCCCCTGGACTCAATACCTGCCTTCCCACTGGCTTTTTCAGCTAAGTCAGGAACCCCCTGCAGTGTACTCAGTGGAGTTTCCTGGGCTCATGCAATGAAGGTGCTGGGCTGGGATTCATTCAGGATTTGGTTCTTTTGCAGTTTCTTTGTGTGTTTCCTCCCCTTGTCAGATGTAAAGGCATCTTAGGAAGCATTACGAGTGCTAATGTCATGGTGCTGATAAAATGTAATTTCTGGGAGGCCGACTTCATTTTGGGAAGGATGTTGAACCATGTGGCTACTATCTGGAACAGGCTGGGCTCAATGGCTTACTGCTAATTGAGTAAATAAGATCAGAATTAGGCTGCTAAACCTTGCTCTAGGACAGAGCAAAAGACTGGGATTATAGTGCTAAAAATTGCTTCAGAGAGGGGAACTTGGATTTTCTGCTAAGTTGCTACCTCACAGTGCCTAAAATCCTGACCCCAAAGTCATGGTTTATCTTCAAGGGTCCAGCTATGTGTGTGCTTGAGCTACTGGTGTTGATGGGTTTCCTAAGCAAAGAACCACGTTCACAGGCTGTATTCATAGAAAACATGTTGCTGGTACACGTGTATTGCAAAAGAGTGGGATGTGTCAACATAGCATCGAGGATGTTGTTGCTCTTATCTCCATTGTATTTATTAACCTGGGTCTAACTTGGGTTCTGCTACCTCCTTTCTGCAATTGCAAGACAAGCTGCAAAAGCAAAATAGAGGGATTTCAAGTTGGCTTTAACTGGTAGTCTTTCATCTTTCTCCAGGAAGTGAACTTCAGTTTGACTGGAGAGAAGTCTTTAGTTGTGAAAACACATCTCTTTTCTCCTGGTTTCTTTAATTCTTCCCCTCACATTCTTCTTGCATGTATATTCCTGATGCCCATGAGAATGCTGTGATTGGCTGCTACTTTGAGCAACTGTTGTCATGTATCTCACCATGGCTAGATGTGTGTGGAAGCAGCAGTCAGTGTGTGCAAAGGGCAGCACACTGGGTGCTGAGGGTTTGGCTTGGGTTGATGTTTTTTGTTTTGTTTTCTCCCTTCCCTCCTTTCCCACTGGAGAGCTCTGATGCTCTTGCCAGAACCAGCTCCTAGTGACTGCGAGATAATGGGCTTAACAGATGCCTTCCTTTTCGTGCAGATGGGATGTCTCCTCTCCTCCAAACCCAGCTGGGTCAGTGTGTGAAAGGGTCAAGCAGGCATGCCTTTGAATCCCGATTGCCATCAGTTTAGCACTGTGGAATCAGACACAGAAGGGATGGGATGCCAAAGACTCTGCAGGTGGCACTAAGTCACTGATTCCCTAATGGAGTATAATGTCTGACTTGCTCACCTGAGATGTGTCTGACATTCACAGCAGAGCTGGGATCACTTAGCTGGAAAGCACTGACATTCCTGTTTACTGGCACTTTGCTTACAGGCAGATGATGTTTTTTCATATCAGAAAAAAGAAGATGCTTACTAGAAAAGTTTTAGTGGAAGATGTTTTGAAGTGAATTTAGCCATAAGCTCAAAGCTGTTAAAGCATCTTTCATCTGTTCTTTGTTAGCCTGTGTTTTTACCAGCCCTGCGTTGACCAGTGAAACAGGATCTAAGAAAAAGTGTGAGGCCTTAACCAGTTGCATATGGTCTTTTACTTTATAAAACATTTGTGAGATGAGGGTAGCTCTTTGCATTGTGGTAGTATGAAAGCCAAGATAGCAAACTTCTATGACTTGTATAACACTGCTCACAGTAGCTTCTTGTCTTGAGTTATATATCAGCCAGTGGGGAGAAACCTCTGAGTAAAGCTGTGAATGAGGTTTTTCTGTGCCTTATTTTGTAAAGAAGGCTGGGTTTACTAGGGTTTCAATGGTGCATTTTTCTTTCTCTCATTGCAGGTGAGGCTGGCGCCAGCATTATTCGAGTGTCAAAAGAAGCCCGGAAGAGGTTCTTGGGCCCACTCCATCCGTCTTTCAACTTGGTGAAGACCATTCGGATGTGCCTGTCCAAAACTGTGCCAGATAATGGGCATGAGGTTGCAGCAGGACGTTTGGGTATTTCCCTGACACGAGTCTCTGATGGAGAAAATGTGATACTGTCGGACTTCAATTCCAAGGAGGAGCTGATCCAGGTGAATGGAAAATTACTGCAGAGAGCTAGGCAAGATCTGCATGCAGTTTTGTTTTGTCTTGGTCTCCAAGTACTGGAGTAGAACTGTCAGCACACACCAGTGTGGTGTTCTGAGAAGTTCAGTAGGCTACGATCTGCTTCTTATATTCTGGATCTCTTTTTCCCTCAGGCCTGTATCTGCAGCACCTTTATTCCTGTCTACTGTGGGCTGATACCTCCAACCTTGCGTGGAGTGGTAAGTAAGACTCTAAGATGCTCCTTCATTAAATCGTGTACTAATGAATAAGATGGCAGAAATGCTGGTACTCAATTTTGGCAGTCTTATTGTCTGTCTGCTGGCAGCAATTAGCCTGAAGAGGCACAAGAAATTCTCAAATAATGGCTTCCAACAGTGGGTGTTTCTTCTTTCTGCTGCTGTCTGCAGTTGGCTATAAATGTCCCGAAGACTAGAGGATTTAACATGATAGTAACAATCTGGGCAAGTGCTGGCTGACTTAGCAGATGGTTCTCCTGCCTTCTTGGTACAATGCTCTCTGTCACTGAGGCTCTAACTCTCTACATGTGGAAAGAACTTGGATTCAGGATAGAAATAATGAGTGTAGCCCCTCTCCCACATGCATGACACTTTCTGCTGCCTGCTTTTTTTAACATCTTGTCCAAAGCTGTCTGAGCAATTTCTCCCTTCTGTGTTTGCATGAAAACATTTGAAGGCTGTGGGGAGCTGGACTGTCTCTGAATATTGCAGTCATGCTTAAGGGCCTCAGCTGAGCTTGGACTTCCCTTGTGCTACATAGATTAATGTGTATGTTAAAAGCCAGTTTGTTTGCAAGTAAATAAAATCATAAAAACATTTTTGTAGGAAGAGACCCTTGAGATTGTGTCCAACCATAACCTAACTCTGGCACTAAACCATGTCCCTGAAAACCTCATGTATATGTCTTTTAAACACCTCCAGGGATAGTGACTCAACCATTTCTGTGGGCAGCCTGTTCCAGTGCTTGACAACCCTTTGCATGAAGAATTTTTTCCTAATATCCAATCTGAACCTTGCCTAGTGCAACTTGAGGCTGTTTCCTCTTGTTTCTTGCTACTTGGGAGAAGAGACCAACACCCTCCATGCTACAACCTCCTTTCAGGTGCTTGTAGACAGCGATAAGGTCTCCCTTCAGCCTCCCTTTCTCCAGGCTGAACAGCCCCAGTTCTTTCAGCTGCTCCTCATAGGACTTGTTCTTCAGATCCTTCACTAGCTTTGTTTCCGTTCTTTGAACTTGCTCCAGCACATCGGTGTCTTTCTTGTTGTGAGGGTCCCAAAACTAAACACAGTATTCAAGGTGGGGCCTCACTAGCACCAAGCGCAGGGGGATGATCACTTCCCTAGTCCTGATGGCCACACTATTCTTGATAGAAGCCAGGGTGCTGTTGGGCTTTTTGGCCACCTGGGCACACTGCTGGCTCACGTTCAGCTGGTCGTTGACCACCATGCCCAGATCCTTTTCTGCCAGGCAGCTTTGCAGCCACTCTTCCCTGAGTTTGTAGCGCTGCCTGGGATTGTTGTGACCCAAGTGCAGGACCTGACACTTGGCCTTGTCTCAACTGGATTTGGCTCCATTCACCACAACTCTTTGGGCCCAGCCAGTTCTTTACCCAGTGAACAGTACACCCATCCAGGCCATGAGCTGCCAGCTTCTCCAGGAGAATGCTGTGGGAAATGGTGTCAAAGGCTTTACTGAAGTTTAAGTACACAACATCCACAGCCTTTCCTTCATCCACTAAGTGGGTCACCTTGTTATAGAAGGTAATCAGGTTGGTTGAGAAGGACCTCAAGTACCAGGAAATGGAAGGGTCAATAACTGACCTGTCAACACACACTTAAATGTGAATTGTAGCATGTGGGTGAGATGAACCCCTAACAAGTATCAAAAAGCTAATTGTCAGTTCATGTGAGTAAGTGGCCCTGTGTATGGGAGGACATGATAAGGGAATAGAACTGGGCACCCTAGAAAATACCCCAGCCCATGAACCATTCCCAGAAGCTGCAGCTGCTTGTGTCTGCAGGCGGCTGGGGCCTTCATCCTCTGGCTCTGTGCTGCTGGAGGCTTTGCAGGAGATTGGAAAGTGATTAGGCTTGGGTTGGTGGAGGTTCAGGCAAATACAAAGAAGTGGCGACTGATCTTTAGTAAGGAATAGTAATTGGTGTTGCTTGGGAAATGGTGGACCAGAGAGCGGGGTCTGCACATGTATTCCAAGATTTTAATACAGTGAGAAGACTTTGCCTGACAGCCTTATTGTAGTTAAGCCTTCTTTCTAATGGCATCCCTGCACTCATACTGCCACCCTTAGGTAAACGTATGTTTCTGCATCCTTACTGCAAAACTAGTAGTGTCTTAGTTAAGTGGCCAACAATCTTATCTCCATCTTCTTTGTACCAAGTGGGTGCTACCTGCCTGCCTCTGTCCTCTTCCCACTCAGCCTGTCATGATCTCGTCCTTGCAGAGGGAGTCAGTCAGCCATCCTCAACTCTAGCTGCTCCCAGCATGGCTTTCAGTAGAACAGCTTTGGGGAGATGACCACAATCATGGTTTGCTATACGGTTGCTTTTTGCTTGGGGAAAATCGATGCCCAATTTAAAAGGGAGCAGGGGTTCAGCTGATTTTTTTGTACCTCATTGTCTAGAAAGCATCCCGTAAGCAAGCGGAATATTCCTCTTTCCAACAGGGTCTACTTTGCCTTGAGATTAATCTATCTCATCCTTCCACTTTCTTCAGTGCCCAAACCCAGGTGGTGTAGGAGTCTCTTAACTATGTCTGTCTTGATATTGTGTTTAGTGAATGAGGCCTGACATGAGGATAAAATGCCTAGTGCTGCTATATTCTACACTGTAATTACAAGCCATTTCCCTTGAACCTGTAGGCTATATTCAGAGGTATCCTGAAGGTTTAGTTTGTCCCCAAGAAACCTGCTGTGCAGTCCACCCTGACCCTTTTGCCTCGATGGGAGCTGGGTTCTTACAGCTGAGTTTGATTGCTTTCAGCCCAAAAGCCTATGAATTGTTCCCCAGGCTCAGAGAAGCTCCTTGAAGAGGTCTCTGCCTGTCTGCCATCTTTCAAGAGAGAACAAAGTGCAAAGCACCCTCCAGGCAAAGCAGCTGGTGTTTTCCTAGGTATTGTATATCAAAAGATTGATGTTGATGATCAGTCTGCCTGTGAGACAAGGCAAAGCATGTTGCAGAATGGAGCAGCTCCTCTTCTGATCAGCATTTCCGTGGTCTGCCTGGGTTTAAGCTCCACTAAGTCTCTCCAATGGAGAGCTGGAAGATGTTACAGCTGTTGCTTATGAGGCCATGTAGTTCCTGTATGAAGATTTGCATTTGAACCTATCCAAAAGGAGGGGTTTCGGGCAGCAAATGGCAGCATCAACCCACAGAATCAGCAAGAGTCTTCTGTAACTGAGGTTCACAAGAGCCTGCGTTATTGCTCTTAAAGGTCTCAAACTTCCTGCTCTTTTGGCTTAACCTTTTTATCTTCTGCATGTTGCTTGTTCTGCCAAAGGCCTGTGATAGAGATTGTCTCGCTCAGCTCCTTGTGCAATTTTGGTATTTCAATGAATGCTTTGAATTGAGTGCATTCTGCTAGGGTTGGCTTTTCTGCAAGGGTGACGCAAATGTGATTATGGTACATAGATACAGAACATTCTCTGATAAGAAGGTACCTGTTAGAAGCAAAACCCAAGTCCCTTGTACTCTGTTATTACACCACAGCAAGCAGATTCCAAATGTGTATGCATGTGTTGGGATTGCTGCTAGCAACAAATCAGCTGATTTGCTCTTGGTTAACAAATCTTATGCCAGTGAGAACTTGTGTCTGAGCTTATTAATTTTAAAAACAAGTGAAAAATTACATATTGTCACAGTGTGGTTGTTGGTATGTCATATTATTTAAATGGACCACAGTCAAACCCCATAGGAGATATAAGTCAGCAGTCAAGCAAGTGAATATGCCTTTCTCCTTGAACGCTTGTCACCAACACAACTTGGCCATAGGAAGAAAGGCACATAGCAAAAGGAGATTATAGACAAGATGGCTGCGCTGTCACTGGGTTTGACTTCTCCAGTGCTGCTGGATGTACTCCATTCTCTTCCTAAGTTGTTGGCACAAATATGAACAGTGACACAGTACAAAAAGCTGCTTAATCAGTTAAGAATACAGAGTGCTTAATTTTTCTTGATTTTAGAGGTATGTTGATGGAGGGATTTCTGACAACTTGCCACGATATGAGCTGAAGAACACGATCACGGTGTCTCCATTCTCAGGAGAGAGTGATATTTGTCCACGGGACGGTTCTACAAACATCCATGAGCTAAGAGTCACCAATACAAGCATCCAGTTCAACCTTCGTAACCTCTACCGCCTCTCAAAGGCCCTGTTTCCTCCAGAGCCACACGTGAGTTTTCTGGCAGCACCGGAACTTGGGGACAAGTAGATAGGCACTGGCTATACTGTGCACTTTAGCAGAAGAAGATTTCAGGAACTGCTAGTTTTGTATCTCTTGTCTGTTTTTTAACCTTGACATTATCAACCCAGTGACTTGGCAAATCTTGGCCATCTGCACAAGGTTGTATACGTGGCTTGGTTTTCTTCTGCTCCTGGGAGATCTAGAGTTTAGGTGGTAGCACTTGCTTGGAAAGTATTCCTGTGTTGCTCTCTCTAGAGTAGTGTTTGCCAGGAAGTCAGGCTCACTGGTAAACAAGGATTATCAGCCATCAGAAGCAATGTGCTCTTGAGTGTTTTAAGGTCAGGATGGAGGTGCCAGCCTGAAGACATTGAATGTCTCCTAGAAAGTGCTAGTAGAGCAGGTGGTACTGCAAACAGCTTTGCATAATTCTGAGCAAATGCAGCCTCAGATAGCCCTGGCATTTGGGCATAATAAGCATGCATTCATGCACCGAATTACTTGGACAAACTTTTTTCTGCCCCCTCTCTTGTCTTAGCTGGCTTTATCTGCAAACACAGTGGCTCTTCCTGGCATCTGCTAGGATGTATTCTGGGCTGCTTGCCAGAGTAACTTGCTGAAGGTTGCCCACAGCAGCATCAGCTCTAGATGGGGAAATGAAGTGGCTGCAACTCTAAGCCTGTAGGGTAGGATTCCAGGTGTCCCTTTTAATACTAATTACCTTGTGATTCCCATATCCAATGTATTTATATTATATCTCCCATTTCTGCTCAAGCGTGAGGCACTTGGCCTTGAGGTAGCTCAGGAGTTAGAAGAATTCCTCTCAAGCCAGCAGTGAGCTGGTTGGTTGCTCTGCTCAGCCAGGCAATCTCCAAATGACTTGCCCTTGCCTTCCTCTGCTCACAGGTGCTGCGGGATATGTGCAAGCAGGGCTATCGGGATGCACTGCACTTCCTGAAGAAGAATGGTAAGGCACTGGGTGCTTGTACAGTGCACTGACTTGCCTCTCTGTGCCAGACTGGGTGGCTTGGCTTTGTGGATAGTCAATAATCCATATAAAAGCTGGGAAGGCAGAACTGATCTGTGTGTCAGATATCAAAATATGGAATTTCCATTTAACAAGTCTAATTTAGCACTTCAGGAAGCAGAGGTGGAGTGGACACACTTCCACTGAAATGCAGAAGGACTCTAAGCACTCTGATATCAGAGCGGTAGTTTTGGCACAACTGGGCGTTGAAGCTACTTAGTAGGTGCTCAGTGCTATACGAACACAGTTGTTAGGCATCGGTGCTGTTTGGACCCCTGCTCCTTTTTATGTGCAGCTAGGGTATGCCTAATGTGGCACAGCAGTGCAAAGTGCAGGCATGCCCTTAGCATCCCCCTCAGCAGTTTGACATTGCTGTCTCACTCTCTTCTACCTGTAAGTGCTGGACTTTCTTGCCTCCCAACTGTTGTAGCAGGTTGAGTTTGTGTTTAATGCCACCTAGTGTCACTTTGCAGCAGATCGAGCACATTTGATTGCTCTGTGATGTATACCTTACCCGGAGAAGAGCAGTCATGTGGTTGTGTGTGTGTGTGTGTATTAAGCTGCAGAAGGGAAATTTTGCCTGCAAGACTGGTGACTGGCAGATTACAGCAATAAAACACTGCCAATCAGCACCCTGTGGTACTTAAAGAGGGAAAGTTAGAATTTCTGGTGGGGAAAGAGAGGATGATCTTCAAGCAGCGAGGTTTCTGACTTGTTGTGGTAAACATTACAATAGATGTAAACTAAAAGAGGTTGGGTATGCTATCTGTCTGAGGGGGGTTAAGGTGAAGTGAGGGATAACACTCTAAAGGTGAGGCAAGGGCAGCTAGCTAGTTTATATCATCCTTGTGGTATAACTTCTCTTTTCAGGTCTCCTTCATCCTCCAAGTCCTGCCCGTTCTCTCCTTGCCATAGAAGCCCCTGCAGGAGATAAGGAAGAGGAAGAAACAGAAGCTGAAGACCAACTAGATGACAATACTGCTCTTGCTGTTGTTGAAGAGCACATCTTTGAACATTTGCCTCCAAAACTGAACCAAGGTATGATCCAAGGGGAGAGAGCCCAGACAGTCTTCCTGTGCTGCCTGCTCCATTCAGAGGATTACTGGAATGTTGGTATTGCCGGTGGTTTGGCTTGGCCATACCCAGGGATTTAAATGGCACCCCCTAATGGTTAGGAGGAGTTGGAGCCTCTTAGATGTGGCTGGGCCTGTGGAGGTTGAATTGGGAGAGGGTGATTCATTTGACAGTGTTCTGCATGGTAAGGAGAGGAGGGGATCTTGTTGCTCAGTGCTTTTGGAGTCTGACAAAGCTAAAAGCTGCTGTTCTCAGGAGTGGTCAGAGAAGTGCTACAGTCTGAGTAACTTCTGGGGTATGGCAAGGAAATCGATAGTCCCACTGGGGGGATTCAGCCTTATTCTCTTCTGTCTTCAGCTCTTCTGGAGGCTTGTGCTGAAAGAAGAAGCATCTTGACTGATATCACCAACATGCTGCCTATACGTGTGGCCACGGCAATGATGGTCCCCTATATGCTGCCTCTGGAGTCTGCAGTTTCCTTCACTGTCAGGTAGGCTTTCAGCTGGTTCCCTCAGTCATTTTCTTCCCAGTGCGGTGGAGCATGAATGGACAGAGTAGGAACCTCTAACTCTGCAGTGCCAGCCTTCCTGGGAAAAGAGTTCCTGCCACTTACCAGAAGTGTGAAAAAAAAGCCAAACCAAAACAAACTTTTCCTGTCTGTATGTGGCATTTAGCTACAGCCAAAACTTCCAGCTTGAAGGAAGATGGCTGTGTGCTGTAACTTGCCCTAGAAAATGGTGATAAATTTTGGAGCCCAGAGAGAGACTTCTGGGGGTAGAGTAGTCCTGACCATTTCCAGCTCTGTGTTTAAATGGCTGGAAAGACAGGTCAAACTTATATCCTATGAAAAGTTTCTGGAAGGAGATAGTTTGTGATAGAAAGGCCTAGGGAAAAAAAACTTTCAAAATATGAAAATGGATGAAAAATATGGACAGTGAAGTCACAAAATATAAAGAAAGATTTCTTGGACTGTTCTCATCCTTCACAGATTCTCCCCCTTAATTATGTGAATGGTGGCGTAAATGGCTTTTAATGCATTTGTCACTAAAAATAATGAGTAACCATTGACAGGATGCAAAACTGGCATTCTTTTCATCCAGTCCTTTGTGTGGCCCAACTAATGTTTGTCTCCTGTCTTTTCCCAGGTTGCTGGAATGGCTCCCAGATATCCCTGAGGATATTAGATGGATGAGGGAGCAGATGACTGAAATCTACAACTACCTTGTGAAGAAAGCCAAGAAGAAACTTGGTAGCCATCTTTCAGCCAGGTATGGCTGCTTTCCTCCACAACGCTGTTCTGGAGGAGCCTTCCATTTCTCCTTTTACCTTTGATATCTACAGACTTTGTTCCATTGGAGCAGAGCAATTAAGGCACAAATTGACCAGAAGGATTTACTGCCCAACCTAAAATGCAAATCTTGTCCATGGTCTCTTGTATTCTTTATCTGTTGGATATCTCAGCACATGGTCTCCTTCCCTCTTCGCATTACAGGGCAGACCCTGTAATGAAGCTGTTCCTGTAGCAATAGAGCAGCAGATGTATATCTTGTTAAAACAACATGCCACCTTATTCCATGCTCCCTGTATAAGACAGAGATGCTTGTCTGTGTGGCATTTGCTGGCCCAGTGTCCCCTAAAAGTTCCTTCCAACAGGTATTTGTATTCAAATTACTGTTCTGCCTTGATCTGGGTCTGGTTTAGGGTGGGGAGAAACTAGGATGGCCAGAAAACACCAGAGGGTTTCTAAATGAGATGGAGTGCTTTGGGTCTGTGTGTGTGCCTGTCCTTCTGAGCTGGAATCCCTACAGTAGGCCAGGGCTTGAGGCTGAGGCAAGACTGTGTTGCTTGGATGAGAATAGGAAACCGTGTGTTACAGTAGTAGGCAGAGGGTCTCAGCTGTCATTTGGATCCTAGTATAAGGGAGTCATTCTTACCACAAGAGCTCATGTTCTGAGTAATCAAGAGATGTGAGGTGGAAAATGGGCACACACAGAAACTTCTGGCTAAGATCACGCAGTCAGTGGTTGAACAAAATAGCTCTGTGGTTCTGGAGCTCTGGTCTGGTGACCTGCTCGAGTCTTTCCGTGTACTGATTCTTTGCATGTGTTTGCCTTTCAGGCTCTACTATCACCTCGAGCTTGGAGAGCCCAAGAGCCTGCCAATTTCTTCTGCATTAGCTTCTGGTGAAGCACTGCCTATGTGGATAAGAAGCAACCGTTCCCTATCTGATGTTATGATGAAGTGGGAGGAGTACCAGCGCCAGCTCCTGCTGGGCTTACTCTGCATCAACGTGGACATGCAGGCCTCCCTCTTCCCTCGGGAAGGGTTTCAGATAAAGCTTCCACCTCTAGACTGTGCAAGAGAGTGCCTGCCACTCTTCTGAGCCTGCTGCGTGAGGGGATGAGGGTGGGTGGGAAGGGGAGTGGATGTAGGGTGGGACCGGTCTCATCCCTCACTGGTGGGCTGCCCTGTGCTCCTGAATATGCTGCAAAGGGGATTTCCCTGGGATAGAGACTGGTGGAATTGACTGTAGCCATGTGTGGCCCATGGGGCTAGGCAAGGGATCTCTGTGTTCAAAGACACATGATGGCTGATACCTTGCTCTAGACTTGTGTTGACGCCTGGCCATTGCCCATGGCCAGGCTGATGCTGACCCAGCTGGGCTCTCCCAAATAATGCACTTTGAATTACTGTTGGCTTTTTACTGCCAAATAATTAGGGTGTAGATGATGCTCTCAAGTTCATACAGCATTTACCTTCCTTTTTTATTAGAGCATGAGTCTTGTTTTTTCTTAAATCATCTGACATCCCTTAGCTCTTTGTGCTACTGAAAGATGAAGTAACCTCTTGCCAAACCAGTTTTTCTCATCGCTTCCAAATCTCCTCTTGACTTTCTTCTTTGCTGAAGCTATGTCCTTTCCCCTGTCCCTTAACTGCATCCCCACTGGAAGCCAGAGCTGGCTCTGCTGCAGACTGCACTGGGACTGCAGAAGTGTAGAAGACTTATGTATTTACCCTGATTCGTGTTGTCATAGTCTCTCCCTTTTTTATTTTTGTCCTTGTGGAACTGCTGCAGCTAGAACTCGTGAGTGTTAAGTAAGTCATTGAGCTTATTTTAAAGAAGTAATTTAGACAGTTTGTTTGTTTGTTTGTTTGTTTGTTTCCTAGGGAAATGTTGAATTTCAGACCCATTCCTATCACTGTGAATGGAGTCAGTGTGGGGTTACCCTGGAAAAGTTCAGCCTGACTATCTTGGGAACAGCTTAGCAGCTGAAGCAATGTGAAGTGCTTGTAGGAAGGTGAGATTGTGCAGGGCATGTTATTTTTTTGAGTGGCTTGTGGTGGAGTGTCATATCAAGTGCTGGGGAAGTGACTGCCTCTGACAGGGCTTTGTTCCTTAAGGGACAGTACAACTGAAGAAAATTCCAAGTGAGTGATTCAGAAGGGATCGCCTGCCAAACTGAGACTTGGCTCTTTCACTCAAATAGTTTGGACATTGAGGCTTTGGAGTGAGAAGGTTGTAGGCTTGTAGCTATACCATCCTCACAGCTTGCCTGTCTCACGTTGTGGCTCACGAGTACAATTCTGCAGCTGGCAATAGCAGGAGCATGAGAAGTAGAAGTGAAGTTTGGAGCATTGGTACACAAGCAGCCTGCTTGGCACAGGCTACTTTTGTCTTGTCCCTCCAAAGACCAGAGCTAGTGGGTCTGTAGTAGTGCAGCATTCTGCCTTGTAAGGTACCACCTTCTCAGTGGTGGCCTGGTTGTGACTTGCTGTGCAGAAGCATAAATTCTGTTCTTCACAGGGTGAGAGACATAGCTTCCTGTGGGGATTGCATGTACTTAAATTTAAGTCCTCACACTGCCACAAAACCAGCTCCTTGTATCTTTTTCTGCAGTGTATCTAGCTGCATGAGGTGTCTTCTACCTTTCCTAGCACAAACAGTATGCAACTGGCCAAAGCAACCATGTGCTGTCTTTGCTGGGGAGCAGAACAGGGTATCTGAAGCTGATTACATAGGCTACATGTGGAATAGTGGTTTATAATAGATTCTCTTTTGCACCTTAGATTTAGAAAGAGAAAGTAACCCTGGAAGTTCTACTAATAGCTGGAGAAAATAGTGAATCTGCTTGTTCACATCTGTATAACCAGCATGGGTGAGGTGGTGGGTGCCTTCTCCTACCAGCACGATTGTGCACTGGAAATGGGTTTGAGTGTTTGTGGTAGAGACTGTGATAAACATCAGGACTTTTCTGTAGTGGCTATTGCAAGCTGGGAGGCAATAGACTGGGTAGCTGTGATGCTAACCAACTGTCTGGGAGATGCCAGTGCAAATACGAATTTGTGGCTTAGGCTGTCACCCCACTGCCCTTCCTGGATATAACCTACCTATGTAACACAAGGGCCTGCACAGCTTATGAAGCAGGCCTGCACTTACGCAGTCAGATTTAGTCTTAAGCTCCATGTAGTTAAGGCAGTTAGGGAACAGGGAAGTCACTATAAGAACAGAAAAAAATTGGAGGATTCTGAAATGAAAATAGGAATATTGGGTTGTAAAACAAGTCAATCTTGTGATTGTCTAAAGCCTGCAGAAAAAGCTTACTGCTAGATGGATATAACTGTAATCAAAATGAACCAGCAACCAGCTACTGTCAGTGGGAGCAGGATTAATTTGATGAAAACTGGAACTGAGGAAAGGTGCTTATTTTGTGGTTTGATGTGTGATTTCTTTTCTTCTACTGCTTTGGGCTGCCTTCTTTGTGGGAATGGCACATGAACAGCTCCTGAGTTTGTCAAATGCATGTCTCTTGTCCCTAATGCACACAGAGCAATTGGCGAGAACATGAAGATATTTAGTGGCACGTAATGAAGGCATTTCATCCAGAAGCAAAACATCTGTGAGTGGTAAAGCTGGATAAGAAAAATCTTGTGCTTAGAAGCTGCTGCCCTTTTGACTCTGCCTCGTTTGTGTTAATATACAGGTGGAGAAAATGACGCAACTATTTTTATTATCCCTTCTTCCTGGACTGGTAAAACCACCAAGTGATTATGTAAACCACTAAACTATGAAACAAAACTATCTTGGCAACAGAGCATGCTAAGAAATTGCAGGTTGGCACCCTTGTCCCCTGGATCTCCTCTCTCCTCAGATCTCCTCTGCATCAGAGCTGACTGGGCTGGTGCCACTGTCTTCCAGTGCTCTGATCCAGAAGGTTTGTTGGTTCTGGTCCATGTATTTCAAGAGACTAACCACAGTTTCTGGGAAAAGGCCTGAGTTTCATTCTCTGTTTCACCTCATCTGTCTCAGTTTATTACATTAACCTCTCAAAGATAATCTTTTGTACACTTCAAACTGTAACCACAAACCAAAGCCTGGCTTTAAATATAAAGGTCTAGCTCTTCAGGGGGGAAACTCCTGTTTTCCCTATGCTAATTTGCAGGGTGTGAACAGATACTGGGAAAGCACCACTCCGTATTAACAGTTTCTTTGCCTGTGTTTATTCCCCAAGTAATGCAATGGCTCTTCTGTGATATCTCGTTGGCTTTATACATTTAATCTCTTCTAAAGAAATTGCAGATCTGTCAAAAATACCTCAAACTACCCTCTTCCTTAAGAGGTTTCACGCATTTGCTTGAAATTCTTTCTGCTCATTCATCACAGATTGGAGAGGATGAAGAAAGTAGGGAAGATCTTCTTGCCCACTGATCCAGAAAAAAGGCTGCGGCTGCTTTTGAAGAATAGCTTTTTTTATTATGCAATACTGTCTTGTCTAGATCAGACCCTACTCCTTTGAAGTTCCTGGAAATCTCTTGGTAGGCTCTGAACTAGATATGGAGGGGTTTGCTGTGGTAGATAGCTGGAATTCTTCAAGCTTTTGTGCTAGGTGTACCTCATGGCTTGTGTTGTCCTGCGGGCAGCAGTTGCTGATTAACCTGTGCTTGTCAAGATCATAGAAACAAGGTAATAATCTGTAGCAAAATGTGTGGCTGAGCAGCTCAGTGGGTAGTTTCCAGGGCCTGTCTGCTCTCCATAGTTGAGAGGTCAGGTTCCTGGACCAAAAGTTGATCTTGCAGTCCATGTCCGATTGTTCTTATAGCATTCACTTGAACTCTGCGAGGGTCCCGACCCTTGCTGTTTCACTCTTTCTCATGAAGGGTCTGCTCATTCAGGAATCCACTTTTTTTTTTCCCTTCTTCCTGTGATACAGGTACTACTTGCTGCTTTTAACAAGGCTAATGGTGAACTTCTTGTGCATCTAACTAGCCCCTAACCTGTACAACACCGTAGAGTTGTTTTTTTGTTATGTACAACAGGCCATATCTATTACATGCTTTGTAAGCCACAATGTGTGTATGGTATGTTTGGTTTAGTTTGCTGACTGCCCTACTGTTAGTACTGTTGTAAGCTGATTTTCAAGGGATAGGAGAAAATACTTCTGACCACTATCTGTAGGACCTAGGAATTATTTTCTCGTGACTTTTTGGGGGGCTGTGTACCAGCAACACTCAGATCAGAGAATAAAAGAGGATCTGCTGTCTGACAGCCCTGGGGTATCCCTACTACTTCTTGCATATTCCCCAGAGTTTTTGTCAATTTTTAAAAATTAATCTAATAATTCACTCCTTCCTCTGAGAGAACTCTCACTTTCACCAAAGTGATTATGGGAGAAATACCTGATATTCTGTGCAAGTGTTTCCCTTAGGGGTCCATTTCTGCTAAACGCTTGCTAGATGTGGAGGGTGACGGGGCTGAGTGTTGCCAAAGTCAGAGGGCCTTGCCAAGAGTTTTCTTAAGCTTTGTTTCTGTCTTCCCCATAAATCAATGAGAGAATGGACCACCTCACCTGGCTGCCGTATTAGCCAGTTTGTTTGTGCCAAACACACTGTGTGCCTTTACAGTGGGCTCTGGCCTGAATACCCTCTGTGTCCCTGCAGTGAGTGCAGCAGGACTTGTTCCCCCCTCCTCTCCCTCCTGTCCCTTGTCTACCTGTGGGACATTCTCTGTCTCCAATCTGCAGGCAGCAACACTGGGGCAGTCCCTTAACTGCATCTATCTCATTGTGTGGATCCACATCAGCCCTCCTGCACAGGGAGGTCAATCCTCTAGTTACAGACCGAAGACTTAGAAATGTAACTTTGAAATAAATACCTCTTTCAGTTCAGGTTTTCTCTTGCTCTTGAAAACACCATCTAAAGCAGCTCTTTGAGATAAATGTGTCCTGGGACTCTGCTGCTGTTGCTGAGTTTGAGAAGATCCTTAAGCACACAATGCATGTGGAGGTCCTGTGGAAATTACTGGTGTCAGAGCAGCAACTAGACAGCAGCAATTACTGATGTCAGAGCAGCAATTAGCAGCAACAGCATACGCAAGTTATGTATTTACACAACAATGTCACCAAGTAGTGTTCACTGTCACTTTAAAAGTTCAGTATTAAATTGTTGATGCTTTTTTTCCTCCTGTTTCTTTTTTCTAATGTTTTGCTGAAGAAAATGTAACTATTTATTTTGGCAGAAATATACCTTCTAATAAAAACTTTCTCAATATATTTACCTGGCTGTGGTAGGTTGCTTGCCTTGCCATTTAAAGGTTTATTAAATATTATTTGAATGCACTGTATGATGTGGATTTGTTTTGCTGGGCCCTATCCTGTTCATCCCATTCAAAATTGTCTCAGGGTAAACATGCATCAGCATGCGATGAACGGGGCATTGACCCTGAACTGAAAAAAAGGTGCACTTTGGCCCAATTCTTACTTCTGCAAACCAAAATGCCCCAAGTGATATTAGTCTCTTCTTTGTTGGAGCTTCTGCATAGACCCTAGTTTCCAAGAGGAATTAACATCTTGTAGGAATTGCAGGTGGTTGGCACCTGTGAAAGGGTTAGTAGAAAATTATTCAGAATTTGAAACTTTCTCAATGCAGGGAAAAACTTTAGTTCTTGGGGAGATTGAGCCTTGTCTCTTACGCCTGTTTACCAGTTGGTGAAGTAGATGATACTGGCTTGTGATGTGTTTCAGTTAGACACACAGGCTGCCCTGGTCACCTCCAGCTGGGGCGCAGGGAAGCCTGCAGGCTCTGGGAAAGCCAGGGCCTTGCCTTGGTACATCACTTCTCCGTTTCTGGGGCTGGGGACCCTGGGGACAGGGAAAATACCACCACATGGGTTGGGGTTTGTTACTGCAGGTGTCTGTTAGGTGCTGCGGAGCTTGCACTCTTTTTTAAAAAATCATTTTTCTAGTCTTTTGACAGCAGTGAACTGTATTACAAGCTATCACAGGACAGGTGCAAGTGCTGTAATTAATGTAATAGCATTCAGCTGATAAAGCAAACAGCTTTTTCACTTCTGAGGACAGCAAAATCCCAAATGCCCCAACTCGCCGAATTGATCTTTCTTCCATAAACCAGCCCGAGCGCCGGGCGATGGCTCCGTCTCTGCCAAGGGAGCAGCTGCGAGCAGGGCTGGGTGTGCAAGCCCCAGCCTGCGGGTTTCGTGTGTTGTGGGGGATGTTTGGGGGTGGGGGTTGCCGCTCATTTCGAGGAGCAGGCGGAGGCGCTGGGAGCTGTCCCCGGGCGCCCCTCGGCCCGGCCGCACGGCCGGTTTTCCCTTGCCCGCCCGCGGCCCCGCTCATTTCCGGGTCGGGGCTGCCTGTAGCGCTAACGGCGGCTCCGCTCGCCCGCTCCCCCGGGCAGGGCGGCCGCAGGTGCCCGCTCCGCGCCGCTCCACTCCCGCTTTCCCGGGTCAGGTAAGTGGTGTGAGGGGCTCCCTGGGGCGGGCAGCGCCGGCAGCGGCACCGGTAGCAGCGGAGTGGGTGAGCTGAGGAAGCGTTGCCCCTGGGGACGGGTCTTCTCACCGGGGCGGCTGCCCCCCGACATTTTGTGCGGCCGTTGGTGGCCGGGCCGCCGGGCAGAACCCCTCAGGGGCCCGAGCCCGCAGCGGGGAGCCGGGCAGGACCCAGCAGGCGAGGTGTTGGGGAGCGGCTGCCCCTCGTCCGTCTCCTTCGTCCCTCCCCTGCGGTTGTGGGGAGAGGAGAGCGGAGGGCTGGGGGGACTCTGTGTGCTGCGGGGATCCTGCCTCTCCAGAGCATCACACCTGCCTCGTCCTCAGCTGTTGGTGGTCCCTTGCTGGCGAAGGACGGGTGTAGAGGATCCGCGTTCCTGTGCAAAGCCACGTCCTCTAGCGCGCTCTGCTCCTGGGGCGTAGCTGTGGCGTGGCTGTGGGCAGGAGCGCTGCCCTGCTCGGGTGCAGGTGTGGGAACTGCCATCCCCTCTGCCTTCTCCCCTCCTCTGTTGATCTGAAGGCTGCAGACTCCTTTGGGATGAGGTCCAAGGGCTTTGGTCTTGCTTGATGGACCTGCATGGAGATTTTTTAAATTTATTTTTGTTTTTTTTTCAGCATCTTCTGCTCAGGGAATGTTCTTTCTTGCCACAATTGAGGTGCAGATGACACTGTGCAGTAAAGATGTTGTGGGATCCTATAGCACCTGTGTTAGTGCTGCTTCTCCTCCTCTTTGAAGGGAAAAATACCAAAACATTCCCTCTCCTGATACTGCAGTCTCTTTAACATCCCGTGTACATGTGATTCACTTCAACGAACTTGTGTGTTGAACTTCAGGTCCTTCCTGTAGGACTTCCTGAAAACAGCCAAGGGGAAAAGAGGACAGCCATTGCCAGCCTCAGACACAGGGAGATGGCCGTGCTCAGGAACGTCCTGAGAAGGCAGGATAATCCAAGCAGTTTGCTTGTTTAGATGTGACTTGTTGAGTCCTTGTTTATTCTGATGGAGATGATGGCTGGTCTGCATGAAGGGGCTCTCAGAAAATGGGTAACTTCTAGCCTTGCCTTACCCAGGTTCAGGGGAAATTGCATCTTATTTTTTTCATGTTCTAAAGCTATAATTATTTCTGAGGATCATATAGGCAGGTATATACACAGGAAAAAAAAAATATATATGCTTCTTCTGAGGGCTACAGAAATTGCTTTTTCAGATCAAACAGATGATCAGTCTAGTCTGTCCTTTCCCTGGTCAATTGAGGTGGTTCTGAGACACTGCTATGGGCTGGAGCGGAAGAATCCTCTTTGCTAGGGCATCCTGCTGCACAGAGACTGATGTGGAGCCCAAGGCATGCATTTTTAGGAACCGTCATAAGATGGTGTAAAATCTCTTTGAAGCTACATTTCTGGGCAAACAGTATTGTTCTCTTTGCTGTAGCAAGCTAAGCTGGGTAGTATAATCTGTCTTATTGGAAGTCCACTGGGCTGCTTTGTCACCATCAAATAGGAAAATTTCTCCCCCCACCCATATTTGATGCATCTAATGAATCAAGACCCTACCATCTACTGATCTGAAGATTGTATTGCAAAGGAGGACCCCGTGTGGGGCTGTCTTTAGCAACACACAGACAGTGCTGGGGGTCTGCTGTTACTTGTGAATTTGCCAGGCAGCCTCAGAGAATGAACTAAGGGGATGAGGACAATTGACAATAACACTCATCATATGGGCACAGCTCCATGCACAATGTTCTTCATGGTCAGAGAGCTTTTCAGATATTGATCCTTGTGTACAATAAACTAGGTTTGGTTTTCCATAATATAGCCCACATATTACTAGCTGTCCTAAAATTACATTCAGCCCTCTGAAGGCAACTGTGAGGCTGATGTGGCCCTGGGTGAAAATGGGTTTGATACCCCTGGTCTAAATCTTTTTTATTTGATAAGGCTGCTCTGGGGACCAGATCCTTGTTCACCTGCTCGTAGGAGTTCATCTGGGATATAAAGACAACTACAAGAAACTTCAGCTGTAGCAAATGTTCCATTGAGTGGAGCAGCATCGCCCCTGTTCCTTTGCTTGATGTTCATATAAAGTCTAAGGTGGAAATACTTTGTTTACTTGAATGATCCATTTTGTTGTTGCATCGAAAGAGCAGAATTACAACAATTAGTAAGGCTTTTTGTCCTTTGTCACTGGGATCCTTTGAGCCCAACAGCTTGAAAGGGAGATGCTGTTGATATTTTGATTACCCCTCTTAATAGTTTTCAAAGAGTGTCCTCTTTTCCCCATCCTGCATCCTAAAGCTTTAATCTCTTGGAGGATTTCCCTATGCAGGGACTTAATTGAACATTTTGCTTAGCAAACTTGACCTCTGCAGCTGTGCAAGGAGCACTTGGGTGGATTCACTAAGTGTTCCTTGTGTGCTTCTGCTGTGGCAGGAGCTCTTCTCAGGCCGTATGTTCAAAAGGTTTGCCAGCTCTTACCTTTTAAAAAACATCAGCCAGACACTTTAAAAAGAAAAAGTGTTGTGGGATGACATAAGTGTTTGTTGGTTTTTGTGTGTTGTTTTTTTTTTTTTTTTTTTTTAAATATGTTTTTAATTTGTTTTCTCATGCTGATTTCTGATTGTCTTGGAGATTTCTGCATGTCTGTATAAGCCATCAGGAATGCTTGAATCTTAGTATTTCAATAGACTGAGAGGCCTCGAGTGGAATAACAAATGGAATGCCAAACCTTAGGTTAATAGCTGTTGTGAGTTGTGTATAGATTGTGGTACTTTGAACTTTCAGATGAAGTCTGGAGCCATGGTGGGCCCTACTGTGCTTCATTTGGGTTGGGGTAACATGATTGGAAAGCCCTGTGGGCTTTTTAACAAAGTGTTTTTCTCTTAACCGTGTGTCATAGCAAATTAAAGCAGAAACAATTACTGTCTTGTGCTCTTAGAGACTGTGACTTTAATCCTAGGTTTGTTTTGGAGGAAATGGGGTATGATACAATGCTCTGGAAGGGTACAGTGCTATCATCTGGTTGGCACAGCTGGAGAAAAATCTGTCAAGTAATAAGGTTGAGAGCAAAGAGTCTTATAACATCCCAGCTTTCTATCTAGTGAAGTGTGTGATTGCAGTTAATTTAGTAGAAATGTCATCTGAAGGAGGAGCTGTTGTCCCTGCTTCTGTAGTTTAAATCTCTGTACTGGTACAAGACTTTGTATCACTTTTCTGCACCAATTAATGGCCCCATCTATGTGGAAGGGATTGCCTGGTTCAGAAGGATGTTTGAGGATTACTTGCACCTGAAAGCCCTGCAGGAAATGTTTGTGTTGTTCTGAGGATGGCAGGAGACCTCTAAAAAATGCGATGGGGAGCTCTGTATCTCCTGAGATCCTCTGTGGTGGTCCAGTGCCATCTGGGCATGGGGCTGGCCCAAGCTTTTGATGCTGGTAAGATCCTGGCAGATGCAAAGATGTAACTGTTCACAGCAGATGATGTATCATGGGCTGAGGCAGCTTGCATTTTTGAAAAGGAGATGAGACTATGAATAAGGGGAGATCTCTTAAGACCTCTACTGCAGCTTTTTGAAAAGAATTAGCCTTTAGTACATATGCCGGATGAAGGCTAAAGCAATGCAGTGAAGGCTTGGAAAATGTCCAGGCCAGTTGTTCCAGCTGTGCCATCAAGGTAACAGTTTCTAGCTGTTTATTCGTTCCTGTCTCAAGTTCTTCACAAGAATAACAAGCAGGGTATCTGCTGACCTTCGGAGGAGTAGAACTGGTAGCTGTGTGGTGGTAAAAATAAAATTGTGTAATGTCTAAATATGTGATTTTTGGCTATGGAAAGCAAACGTTTGGGAAAAACCCAGCTATGCCTATGCATGGCTGGGTGAGTCCAGCCTCTCGAAAAGGAGGATTAGAAGCAGACCGCAGGCTCACAGGCTAGCTGTAATTCCTTGGCTGGGTATAGTGGGAGCTTGGGAGAGATGCATGGAGGCACATCTAACACATAATACAGGAAAACCTTGTGGCCCTCACTGTTATAGTAGCTGAATGCTTCTTCATCTTATTCAGCAAAACACGTCTGAGTAAGAGTAGTGCTTTTATCTGTCCCAGTTTCCCCTCTGTAAAATAAGGAGGGGGAACTGAACTCATCTCCAGTTGGGAATTTAAGCTGTAGGTGACCTGTAGGTTGACAGCATGAATGGATGTTGAAGTCTTCTCTCTGGACAAATGGTCTAACTTCCTGTAAAATAAAATCAACTGGCTTATCTATTGGCAAGGACTAATGTGGCTGTACTGCGTCTAGGCAAGGTAAGCTGTATGCCCCATGCCAGCAGCTGAGGTGAAGGTGAGATGAGATGTGTAAATATTGCTGAATCTTATTTTCCCCATAACCCTTCCTTGTGGACTAGGTGCCTGGTTGTTTGTGGGGTGGAAGAGGCAGGGCAGCAGAGCCATCCCACCCTGCTCTGAATCACTGCAGGCTGAAGCTCCTGGACCCTGCCCAGCTCCCCTCCTTGGCAGGTGCAGAGCTGTTGAGCTTTGCCCAAGAAGGACGAGTGTCATTGTTGCTTAGATAAGATAAAGCATGAACAAATCTTTGTGTACCCTTGGCAGGTGTGGCTAAATGCCGGCTGCGATTTGTGCAGCTCCAAGGAATAGCCAGGCGTTGCAGCTGTGGGCAGGGTTGCAAAGTGTCTTTAAAACATGGGGAGTTGATGCTGGAGCCCAAAGAGGAAGGTGGGTGCACCCCAAGGGAACATGACAGTAAGGGCCTGAGGGATGTGAGTGAAGGAAGAGTCACCCAGCAACCTTATGTGCGGAAGGATTTCTGCTGTGTGTTCTTATACCTGTGTCCTGCTATGGACTCTGGGGTTGATGCTGCTCCATGAGCAGTTCCATCAGCTCGGTGTCCTCTGAGCAGGGCTGTATATGGGTGCCTTGATGTCTAGCAGGGCTGAGGACCTCTTCAGCAGCAGTGCTCCCAGATCCTCTCTTCACCTATGAGTTCAAAGATGTCTGGTGTCCTGAACTGTGCCCTTCTGTCTGAGATTACAGGAACTAGGAAAACAATTCAGATTTATGGGAGGGGAAAAAGGACACATGCAAATACTCCCACAAATGCACATGTTTTTCTATTGCACACTTAGCTCCTGGGCTTGAGAGCTGACTTCCCTCTTCCTCACTCTCTTAAAGGAGTTTGCAAGGTCTCTGCTTTACCTTTTCTTCTTCCCAGACACATAGCCAGAGGAGTAATCTTCTGCTCCAGTAGAGATGCACAAACCCCTTTAATTTAATGCAAATCTGGTTGTTCAGGTGAAGTTGCTAAGTGCAAGTGGACCACTTGTTCCCTCTGGGAAAAGCAGTGTGGGTTTTATGTATAGCATGAAGATAAGACCTCAGGATCTCAGAGAGCAGAGCAATATGCAGATTTGTGCTGGAGAGAGGTCAGCATGGCTGTAGTTCATTCACAACCTGTTTCCAGACTTGTGAGGTGGGATACCAGGCAGGGGGGTATTTCATGCTGTCAGTATCAAATAAACGAGTATTTATAGAAATGGATTAACATTTACTAGTTATGGGTATGTGGGGGTTGGTCAGTTAATCTCTCCCCTCTCTACTTACCATCTCCCTGCTGCATCCAAGTGCAGAATTGGTGCTGACTGCAATTTGGTGAGTCAACTCATTCTGACGCCTGGATCCCTTTCCTCTATTCAGGTTGGGCAAATAATGTTCAGTCTGTAATCATGTTTGAGAGCTCTTGCTGTTGCCCTAGAAATGGGGAGGTGTAATGATGCTTACAATGGTTTAATCCAATCCAATCTGAAAATCCACTTCTCTGAACAATAAATTTTGTGTGTGGAGGGTGGTATTCAAGTGTCTTTACTAAATGAAAAACCTTTTGGGGATCAGTGGATGAAGCCTTTTTCTTTTCAGCAGGTACCACTAAATACACAGGATGTGCAGTATGGTTCAATTAGCATTACTATGGGAACCATAACTTCTTGTATTTCCTGACCTTTTCCATGTAATGCTAAGGATTCCTTCATGTGGCTCCAAAATGCTATTTTTTTGTGTTTTGTAAGTGTTTTTGTTTTGGTCAGTATGAAGAGAAGCTTTATAAATGCCCCCAGGAGGAGATTAGAGACAGCACAGGCTGCAGCGTGTAGAAGAGCAGTTTGCTCCCCTTTTTGTGCTGTTTTAGCAGCATCCCAACCAAGACCATGGTTCAGTGTTAAGCATAATCTCTGCAGCAATGATGAACAAAATGGTGAGTAAACTCTTCTGTTCAGAGGCAGGAACCTTGCTTGTTTGGGTTTTTTTGCCTCACCTACAGTGCTAGAGCTTGGTCGGAAAGGATGTGTAGTCCTGGGGCTGAGGCAAAGCTGAGCTGGTGGGGAGAGGTGAGCATCCTGGCCTGAATGTAGCAGAGTCACCCTGGCAGCTCAGAGCACCCCCTACCCCGATGGCTCAGGGGAGCTTGCTGGCCATGCTAAACCTGTATTAAAGATGAATGTGATGGTTTATAGCAGTCTTCATGTACACTTTTTAGTCTGGGTTTTGAAATAACAATCTTAAAATACATGGAGAAGGACCTGCCTTTACCTTTGCTTTCTGCAGGTTCCATTATTGTTTGCTACTGGGAGACTGGAGCTATTTGGAGCTTCTCTGTTTGCAGGTTCATGAGGTCTCTGCTGTTCAGATACCAGCTGGAGTCTTCTCAGTGGAACTGGTGGAAGAGTGTTTTTTGCCCTCTGTAGAGGCTGGGCTTGCCCGCTTCTGACTTGTATGGCAAGGCTTATTTGCCGGGCAAATATTATCCTTGAAGGCTGACACAAGCATTTGGGGCAGGGGTGAGCAAAGAGAACAAAGCCATACCAGGTGATGAAGAGCCAGCCTGCCAGGGTCTCAACACGCCTTTTTTTTCTTTGTCACTTTCCAAAAGGTACTCAGGCTTAACTAGTGGGACCTGACACAGCTTAGGGCAACTTCATGCTGCTCGGAGGCCCTGGAGCTGCCACTGAGTGATAAATCCTCATCAGCTTCTCCAACTGTCAGCAGCCAGGTGTGGCTTTACTTCATTTTGGTGGTGCTGTGAGATAGAGAGGTGCTTTGGTCGGTGGCAGGATAGAGGGTGGCATCTTCGGCTGCTTTAGTGAGGAAGTTCTGAGGTGTACACACCACCTCTGGGGTGTGTTTTAAGGTGCTTTGGAAAGATGTTCCTTGCACTGTCATCTTATGCTTTGCCTTTCTTTTTTTCCTAAGCTCTCTGCATTTCTCTTTGTGAAACAGTTTGCCAGCTATCTAAAAGTAGAATTAAACTTGAGGCAGGATTCACAGGAGTAGTTTCCAGCCCTGCGATTGAAATCAGATGGGGAGTAGGCAGCAAGCTACCTACAAGCACAGCTAGAGTTTCTCAGAGAAGTTCAGCATGAGACAAGGGATTGTCTGCTTTCTTACCACTTCTTCCCCTCTTGCCTAAGGCAGCTCAGAAGCAAGTCTGTCTCTTTCACAGCTGTGCATAAGGAAGAACTACAAGGAATTTACCTTGGGAGCTTAATAGCCACTTTCTGAACTGATGGCTACGAGCCTATGTGAGAAAGGGGATGAGATGTGTAGGGAACACTGCAAACCACACCTCCTAGCGTGACCCTGCTCTGATACTCTACAGTGGCAGTGTTCACTCTCTGCTGGCTTTTTGCTGTGGAATATACTGACGGTTCCAGGGAAGGGGAGCCATACTGTCCTTCCACTCGAGGTATTTGGGGACACTTGCAGAGAGAGGAAACAGGGTTGTGGAATGGGGTAGAGGGGAGGGAAGTCTCTCATGTAGGCAAGGAATTATTTGGGAAGGAAGTCTGAACGAGCTTGTGAGTTGCTGTGTCTCAGCAGTTTCTCCCAAGCAACTTTCTGTTCTGACTTCCTGCTTTTGGTTTAAAGCAGGAGCGTAGAACTCACTGAGTGCAGTAGCATTGTATATCACTGCAGAAAATGGTCGTTATTCCCATGATGCACAAAGGAAAATTTATTGATTGGTTTTCCAGAGTTGGTGGTGCTTAATTAACAGATGGTTAATGCTTCACTTTGGATCACCCAAGGTCTTTGCAAATGTTGAACTGAAGAAACTCGCTCTTATTTCAGATGTAGTTCTTCAGGTTCGTTAAATTCTAGTGACTCATTGATTTGGGAAACTGCTGATTTAGAGTAAAAGTCACAATGGTTGCATTTTCAAAAGTAAAGAAGAAAACTTACGTGCTTAGAATATGTGGGATTGTGATGTTTTCTTATGAAACTCATATCTTGAGATGGTTAGATTAAAAGTTAAGTATTTTCTGCTGCATACTTTGCAAAGACTTAGAAATTTTTCTTTAAAAACATTTGTCAGGAAACTTTTCTCTATCTCTCATAAGCATACCTATCCACCTTCCCCACTCCGCTCTGCCCTTTTCTGTAGTCCTACACCAGTGTTGCTGCTGTGAGCTTCTGACTCAGTGGCAGCTTTTGTCAAAGAGGGGAATATTCCCCTCTCCCCAGTAATTTTATCTTTTCCAGAACAGTTGTACTTTACACTCACTGTTATCAGGGTAGATTCTGAGCTGAGAGGTAACCAAGTGTTATTCACCTGTGCATATGGCCATTTTCATCTCTGTGAGGCAGAAAATGCATTAACTGTCTTCTTAGAAACTGGCTTCACCCAGCTGCCTCAGCTCTGTTGTTTTAATAGCATTTGCAGAAAGGTCAAACTGTCCATGGGTCCTATGTATTGCTCCTGGGCAAGACCAATACAGCACTAGCTACAGAAAGCCTTCTCCAGGGAGTTGTGGTGCCCTAGAAATCCTCTACATACTCATTCTACTTGTTAATCTGTGCAAACTGCTTTTGTCCTTCAAGTGCATCTTGCCGATTCAGAGTTGTGAGGTAAAGCTTCTCAGCCTGGTCCCATTGCTAAGGTGCAACCCAGAAAATATTATGAGGGTGAGATCACCATGTCCAGCTGTCAGGATACTGGAGGTGAATTTCCTAGGATGAGGAAAAGATGCTTGAACTTCATGCATCCCCCTACAGTTATAGCTCTCTGGATAAGCAGATTTCAAGTGCTGCAGAGAACTTGTCTCAGCTGGGGAAGAAATCAATCTATCACATGCATTCAGTAAGCAGTGTGAGTGGGCGCTTTACCAAAAAGAAGTTTCTCCTTTGAGAGGGGATTGTGTGATCTGATGTTTTGGTTTGATATTTTATTGGAGGTGGAGGAGTAGCTGTTTAAGGACAACATAAGGCTATACATTGTTGTTTGCATTTGGCTGATTTCAAGATCAAGGATCCTGATCAACGAAGATAAGGTGCTTGCCCACTTCTATGAGCTTACACCTGTGGTACTCTGGGAGAGATGTGATTGTCACAGCATTTGAGCCTTTGTGCAACGAAGACCCTGAAGTGGCTAAGGAAAACTTGCAGCTGGCCAGGAGGGGCTTGTTCTCAGGACAGTGGGTGGCTGTTGGGAAATCTAATTAAGCCATGACAGAAAAAAACTGGGATCCAACTAGAGGCAGCAGTCAACAGCTTTCTCATTCAGCATCCTGAGGTTGGGAGGCAGAAAGATCATCAGAAGATGAAGCTAACGCTGGTCGTTTCTCTCTCTTACAACAGAGGTGAGAACAAGTGGAAAGATGCCTAGAGAGGGTAACTGACTTCAACAGTGATTATTTGCAGAGAAAAGTCCCATCAGAGTTCCAGACCCGAGCGGACGGAGGAAGAAATGCGGCCGACCCAATATGAGTGATAAAGCATACTTCAACTTTATTGCCCGAGATAGCGTGCATTTATACCAAATACCATAATTATGCATACTTGTCTCTATCTAATAGGCTAAGCACATTTACTTACTCCACCTACTTGGGTTTAGCTAGCTATGCGCATCCCACATTCTTCTGACTCTTATCTCTTCAAAAATATCCTAACCCTGCCTTAGTTAGTACTTTTCCGTTCCCCCCTTTCCCACGGCCTAATAGACAAGCTAACTAAGGCCTACTTATGTCAACTAAAATGGGCTCTGCTCGTACAGTTGCTTGGTGGACTCATGTCTGTGCTCCTTGAGCCAATCCCCGACAATTATTGGATGAGTGTGCATGGATACAGCAGTCCAAGAGAGCTCCTGCTGAACTAAGACAAGATTCAGCTTCATGTTGGAAAGTCTTTGTTCTGGTACTACACAGAGAGCTAGAACCTAAGGACTCAAAGGGAGGTCTGAGCTGACTTCGGCATCCAAGTTATGGCTCTGATGGCTGCGATAATTATGGGCAGAAGCCTGACCTTTTGCTGTTGGAGTACCAAGTCTAGTTCATAGGACTGTCCTTCGTGAAACTGCAGCAAATGCTGAGAATCTTTTGGTGAAAGACCGTACTTCAAGGGTGGTTCCTGCTGATGAGAAAGCAGCCTCTTTTCATGCTGAGGAATGACCAGGCTGAACCAGCAAAACATCTCCAACAGCAGTTAATGGCAGATACTTTCATTCTTCCCAGCATAGATGTGTAATAATAGTTTCCTAGTACGCTCTTTTGGCTGTTTGTGGCTCAGAAAATTTTCACCAAAACAGATATTTTTTACAAACTCAGGGAAGAAAAAAACAGCCACTTCTGCAGCCCTTGAATGCCTGTGACATCCTCAGCATCCTGTGTCAAGGAGTCCCACGCTTTAATGGTTTGCAGAGAAGTGTCTGATGTGCAACTGCCACCACCCAGTTTTATCTGAGGCTTCTGGATTCTTTTTCTAAAGATGACAGTGACTGCAGACAATTCTTCATCTCTGCCGTTCAGGGATTGGTTGTGCAAGCAGCTCCACAAAACACAATTTTTTAAATTTGAAGCTTTGTGTATTCATTAGAACCTTTTATCCATTTATTCAACAAAAGGCTGTTACTGTGTAATATAATTTTGCCCTTGAAGTACTTCAAGGGTACCGATGGAGTGTTTCTAGCATTTCACCAGCACAGGACTGAGGTGTGCCTCCTTTCAGCCTGAATTTTCTCTGCAGGACACCAAGCATTGTTGCATTCCTGAGGGCTGAGGAAGAACCTTGTGTACTGGTGCCTCTGCTGCTCTCAGGGTGTTAAAGGAGGCTCTGCAGCAGCATTTCTGCTGACATGTCCTCCCTGAGATGCAGCAGCCAAGGTGGTGCTTGTCATGTGTTGAGTTTTCCTGGATGACATCTGTTGCGGTTTAACCTGAGCTAGCAAAATAACCCTGGTAGCTGCTCACTCACATCCCCCCAATACCCACCCTGAATAGGGGAGAGAATTGAAAGGAGAAGTGAGAAACTTGTAGATTGAGATACACAGTTTAATACAATAACTAAATAACACTAATATAGTACTACTAGTAATAATATATATAAAATGGAAACAGAATATAAAATAAAAGATACTCAACGCAATTCCTCACAAACTCCATCCACTCTAAGCAGCGAGTCCTGGGAAGAGAGAACAGCTGATGGTTCCCTGGTCCAGAAAAGCCGATCCTGGAGAAGAGAAAAAAAGGGAGAAAGTTCTAGAAGCCTCTGCAAAATAGTGGGATAGCAAAAGGCCAAATTAAAGGAAGTCCCAAACAGAACTCTCTTGAACAGGTCTCCATCCCAGCCCTGAGAAAAACCTAACTGGAAAATCCTGACTCTCCTTAAACATTAAGCATGGTGCTGTGGAATATTCTTTTTGATCAGTCTGGATGTCATGGTCTGCCCCTTCTGTACCCCTTTCCAAGCTGCCTCACACCTGTGGGCAGAGTTCAGAGACCTAGGCTCTCAGACCAGAACAATTAAAAACATTAACTCTGTCCTCAGGTGTTATCTTCTTGTTCTTAAACTCAGTCCTAACAATGGTCATGCTAGCTGCAAAAAAGAAAGGTTTCTAACTGCATGAAGAAAATTAACTTATTTTCAGTCAAACCAGCACAACATCTTAGCTGTCCAATAACTCGAGGCATGAGCCCAGCAGAAGCATGCTGACTTCTGGTTGTTGTCTCTGGTATAAACTGCTCTGCACACAAGTGCTCCGTTTGCTAAAGGGGCAAGTAAAGCAGAGGAAATTGCCAGTGATGTTCAGTTAAACAAGTTGAGGAGCTGCCCTGGATTTATGTAATTTCCTGTAAATACTACTTGAAGAGCTTTAAATGCCAGCTTACATTTGCAGTTTGTCTTCCTTATGGGGCATTCCTGCCTGCTGTGCCCAGCCCTTGGAAAAGAGAAGCAGAAGTGAACAGGGATCTCCTTTGCCTGTGTTCCCAGTGCTCAGTCTTTATTTTCAATCAAAAATGATCCAGCGTATCTGATGTCAACTGCAAAACAGCAGTCCTCTGTCTTCTCTCCTCCTTTTCCCACATCTGGGCTGGCAAAGAAAGTTTGTTTGCCTCCTGCCTACCTGCCTGTCCTGTAGGTATCAGCAGCAGAGCACTTGCTCTCTGGTCAACATGTTTGTTGTTACGCAGGCATAATCTACCTACTGATTGCTGAACTCAAAGCAGCATCTACCTCCAACGTCACAATGCTTAGCTGTGTTCAGCTAATGTGAATAAAGGCTGTATTATCTCTTCACAGCTGAAATATCTTGTCTTTCTTAATTATGTTATTCAGCTGATTGTCTCTGTCCTCTAACAACCGTGTGTTTGTGGTAGAACTTTAACAGCAGTGGTATCAGTGGAGAACTTTATACTGCTCAGGGCCTTTTCTACTTGACTAAGTGAATGGTATTTACTTACTGCTGGCTAACCATGTCCTTTGTGGATGTGCAGCATGGTCTCTAACCTGTGAAAATACAATGAGTTCCTCTTCTTGAACTGAAAGGGTACAATATTGCTGGTTTTTCTGTTCCTCTGCTGCAGTGGTATACAAGATAAATCCTTATGTTGCATTGTGTGAGATGTTGCAATGTTCTATTCTGTCTCTTTTAAAAAAGAAAGTTTCAGGAAACCTGTAAGCCTTTATAAAGTGAAGGAATTTGTAAAAAATTAGTTGTTTTTAAACTAGCATTTGCTATTTGTCACATCTTATTGCAGTCATGTGCTTTATTTTCTGAAAAATCAGGCGTGTGCTAGTTACATTGACAGATCCAAGACCATTAGCTGTTTATGGAAAACATGCGGTTTGGATATTGTTTTTAATTGCTGAGAATTAACTCTTGGACTTCATATCATTAGAGGAAAAAACTGATGCTTTATCTTTCCACTCCCCAAGCAAAACAACTCAACAAAGCCAAACCCTCAATTAGTAGAAGCGGTTCCAGTGCAAACACGCACCCTTGGTGTTTGCAATGCCAATACTGTGACATTGTGCCAGTGTGAGAGAGCTGCAAAGTGTCACTGGCTTGCAATGGCTATAGCTGGGGAACAGCATGTGGGTGTGATGGAGGATTTGTGGCAATTTCTGGGAGAAATAATATTAGTTTAGCATATTGTGGATACCAATCTGTGTTGAAGGCTTATTATATTGGTGGTTCTTGGCACATGCTGGTGCTTTCTTTTGTGCTGTTGAACAGGGAAGCATCAATGAGTGCAGTTTTAAGAAATTTATTTGTTCACCTCTTGAAATAAGAGAACTGTTACCAATCTCAAGTTTCTTGCACATAAGAGCATAGAGTCTGCATTTAACAAGTTTATCTGTGGCAAGATTTTTTTCGCAAAGATCAAGAAGTTAGTGTGATAAGTCATAAAAAAGCATTCCACTTTGAACTTTGGTGAGGGAAACAGTGAATTGGCAGCAGAGCCCCTTTTTTAAGATGTTATTCAGAATGACAGAGCCCCTTACCCTAGAAACACAGACAGCTGTGTCTCTGTATGGTACTGGCATATCTCATGATGAAGTCATCCATCAATACTGCAGCATAGGTTAGCTCATGGCCATCAAGTGGGGCTAATCTCCTGCTGAGTAAACAACAGAAAGGTTCCTGGATTTGTTCCTGTTTCCTTAAAGGGATACAATCAAGTGCAAGCAATTAAAAGAAAGAGAGAGTGAGTGAAGTGTAGCTCTTGACTGATTACACCTGATGGCGGGCTCTCTGCCCAGGGTGTGTATGGGTTTCTTAGGTTTTTTAAAAGAAAAAAAAAAGCCCTTGCAAAACAGTTGATGCTTTTCTAATTTTTTAGTGAGTATTTATTTTCCTGCTGTTCCCTTTGAGAAGGGAGAACCCAACAACCACCCAAACAAATTCCAAACAATGGAAACAAATTTCCTAGAGAAAGAAAAGAGCAAAATTAACTTTGAACAAAGTACACTGAGAAATAACTATTTTCTTTCTGCTCTCCTCCCAGCCTTTTCAGGCATTGCAGCGGAGTCTTTTAAAACAGTTTCCACCAAATGAGTGCCCAGTTCCTTTGACCAGCTTTTGGAAATTCAGCCTATGTGAAAGCCAGTTTGACATGGGGGTCAGTGTAATTCACTAGCAAGACTTGTCCTTTGCCTTCACCTGTTCAGATTTGTATGGCTGTAATTTTGTCAGTACATTTAGAATATGTGCTTTTTTTCATGCAACTAGGGTAATAACTGTAAATATTTGAATTTGATCACTGAGTTTCAGAGTACTATAAAATCTGGGATATGTAGATATGACCGTGTCCTACAATGAACACTTTTTATAGTAATAACTGGCTCTCAAAACATTGGGAGGGAAGGTAGAACAAACAGAGCAAGTGGCATGTGTTTGATATAAAATTGTATAAGGACCTGTGAAGCTTTTATTGCCCTTTCCTTGTAAAACATACCTGTTACTCAGCTGCTCCTGAGTGATGCTTCCGTTCCATGAGCAAGAAACAAATGCTTTGTACTACCACATCTTGGCGTGCTTTTGCTGCGCTAAAGCAATGGACTTCTGCTGCAGGGATCCCTTACCCCAGCCCTTCATCTCCTTCTCTTTTTGTAATGCCTCCTTGTGCATGGGATCAAACCTGTCTCATCCAGCATGTGTGTCAAAGAGCGTGGTCAATGCACACCTAAAGACTCAGAGAATGCCTTCCTTTAAAATTCTAAGACTTTTGCCACAGCAGCAGTAGAAAGGAAAGGGTGTGTGCTCTTCTGATCTGTTTAAATAAATGGCTTAAATATTTAGCTTTAGTATGGGGGTGTTCTTGTTGTTTCTAATAATATTGTCTTAGGCGGAGCTACAGGAGCATGTCTTTTGGGAAACATCCTAGCAAGTATTTGACCACTTTAGTTTTTGGTGCACCTTGGACAACTACTACGTATCTATAATGATTTTTCTTTAATATTCCTTTCTACCACAATGTCACCAAACATTCAGTGGTACGGGAAAGCAAAAACCTGCTTTCCTTTATAGCTATACAGGACCCAAAGACTTGACTTGCTCTGTAATCCTGGGTAAGCCACTTAGCCAGTTTTGCTTAGTTTTTTTCTTCCTTCCTTAATTGTTGATTCATTGTCTTGTGTTGGGACAGGACTGCTAGGAATGCTGTGTATTCAGTGTGTGCGCAATGCCCCATGGTGACTGGGGTCATCTAGGAGCCAGCCATGGAAAATCTGGCTGTGCTCCCCACTTTCCTCCTTGTCATCAGGCTGTGGAAGAAAAAAACAAAACAAAACCAACCAAACAAAACAACACAACAAAACACACCACCAAGAAAAACCAACAACAACCCAAAGTTGTCATATGCACATGGTGGTCACTGTCACATAGATAAAGGGCTTGGCTGTTGATAGCATTTTAGCCATGACTTTACCTCTTTAACACCGCTTACTGCTACAACAAGAAGCTTTCTGAGTCAATAAATTGGAAACCATGACTCTGTAAAGCTAACTTGAAAGTAGTATCTCCTCTTTGAAGGAAAAGCACCTTGGGTATGTTCTGTTTGTTGAAATTTACTGTTTATCCAAGGTCTGTGTTCAAGTTTTGGATTCTTCAGCTTTGAGGCTTTGAAAGTATTTTGATGCTTGAGTTTCACATGTTATCATCTGTCTCCAGGAACTGAGTCTTAAAATAGAAGTGCCAGCTGTCACAAGCATCAGAATGAAATTGGAGGAGCTGACAATCTATAAGCATAGGCAGGTGACGTCGCTTATCCAGGGCCATATGGCAAGCTGAATGAGGATAAAAGTTCAGGTCTTATGATTTCCCAAAGAATGCTATGCCCATGGGATCCATCTGACATTCTGGCACAGCTTTGCTCAGGACAAACTGTAGTTTATGCTTCAGGTGGTTAAAATATGCACGTAAGACTTGTCTTGAGTTACCTCTGTGTAGAAATCCAAGACATGGTGTTAGCCGTCTTTACTGGCCATTTAATTTCCTGTTCTGTGTCTGAGATCTATGTTTGCTTTCCAGTCTCTGGGAAAGTTGTCTTGCAGGAGCAGGTGACTTTTTGCTTGCTGGAGCCCAGCACACAGTGTGGCAGGAGATACCTGATGTAATCCACAGGTCCTGAAGACTGGATTTCTCTCGAGCCCTGTATCAGCTTGTTCAAATGGCGGACACTGTCCAGATCTGGACTGTGCAATATAAGAGCTGACCTTGAGCATATGCAGCCAAACCTCTGGGTTGGGGGAAGAGGGGGTTGCAGAGGAACATCACACACAGAGTCTGGCCAGGGTGTTGGTGCCTCTGTGTCCCTGGCACTTCCATCTTCCTGGTAGATCTCCCAGGCCCTGAGAGAGGAGGTTTTGCTATCTGCCTTGGTTCCCAGATGTGAAGGTGGCAGGAAACAGTTGTTTGAGCTAAAACAAGGACTCCGTCTTTTGTGGAGGGGGTGCTGGTCAAACCGTGTACTCAGAAAACTGGAACAGTCCTGTTGAGGTTTATCAAAACCCACTGATTGCAGCAGGCACCCTGTTTAATCAGGATATTCATGTGAAAAGTGAATGTTTTCATGCAGATTAAAGGGAGGCTGGACAAGTGTCCGGGAAAATGAGGGAAGAACCACGTGGCTCAGGAATTGCCTCAGGCTAACAGGGGCTAGAAGCTGACAATCTCTGCCAGGAAGTCTTCTCTGTGCTTGCCCTGCTCCCTTACCAGCCATTCATGGCTCCTATTGAAGGCAAGATGCTGGGCTAGATGAACTCTGCTGTGACCCATTGCAGATGTTCTTATGATGGAAATCAACAGCCCAAGATACAGAGATTGTCCTCACTCCAGGCTAGGTGTGGAAATTAATTCTGAACTGGTGCTGACTCAATCAGTCCCTCGTCCTGCCAGGAGAGACCTGGAAAAATTAATCCTGTCAGGAAGTTTTAGTTAACATCCCCTGGCTTTGTCACTGGAGGTGGCTTGGCTACATCTTGCTGGAGGATCCTGGTAGGTTTGTCTCTACCTATATTCTCTCCCTTTTCCACTTATGTCAGGCAAGAATGGCTCTTCCCAAGCTGATCTTTCTGCACCCAAGCCAGCTCTGCTGGCCTCACTTTTGGGAATGAGTCCACAGTTTTAGTAGTCTAGTGACCTCATCCTCTTTTAAAGTTGTCCTTCAGTTTTGTTCTGCATCTTGCTGATGAAGCCACTTCCCCAGTAGTTTGCAATGATGATCTGTAACTGGTATGACAGCACTTGTTAGACTGGAATCTGCTTTGTACCTCATCTGCATTTGTGCCATTCAATGCCCTTACAAACAGGGATGGAGATGAAGAGCTTCTTAGTCAAAGGCCTCTGGGAGAGAAGTCCATCAGAGCTGCAGTGTATTTTGCTTACTGGGATGCTCTCTTATTTGCTGCCTTGTTCCTCTACAAGTGCTGTCTTGCCATTGGAGGTGCCATATCTGTCTTGAAGGCACTAGAAGCAGCTTGAACAAGAGACACTGTGCTCTGAACGTTGAATTAATGGGCTTGATCTTTTACATGCGAGTAAAATCCTTTCAGACTCTTGTCCATGTCAGGCTCCCAGCTCTTCTAATTAAGAAGCTTTTAGCTCAGCCAGTGTTTGAGAGCTACAGTACAGCTGGGCTTTTGATAAAATGAGGAGGTGCTAGAGGTAGGGAAGTAATGCATCTGATTTCAGTTTGCAAATGTGTCTGAGAGAGAGAACAGAACATCATCCTTGTATAACCTTTTGTTTGCTGCAGCAGCACAGGCTTCTGTGGCTGTTGAAACAGAAATGATGAAGTTGATAGTAAGAAAGTAAGATCATTACTTCTGGGAATCTCAGTGTCTCTTAGGCAGCCAGAGGGATGTTTCAGCAAACACATTTCTTATTTGCACTTATTCTGGATGTTTTCTGCAATCCTGTCATGGCTCTTGCTTTGAATTCCCATTTCGTTTCCTCCTCTGCTGCCACCTGCGCTCACTGTCTGGTACAGCATGCTGCTTATGCGGAGAACTGTGTCTTTGCAGAAGGAACGTGTTTGGCAAAAAGCTTCAGCAACATGGCCTGTAGCAGCCAATAATTATCAGTGTGGCTATGTGGTTCCTCACTGTAATCACCTGTAAAATATATGCAGCATAAGATATTTGGGTCTTTTTCTTTTTTTCAAGGCCAGATTTGCAACTTTTACTTGAATGTGAAAAATAAGCTGCGGTTCTTTCTGACTTCTTTACCACTAACGTGTACAGACTTGCCATCAGAAGCAAGCTGACTGTCCAGAGGCGAGCTGACTGTCTAATGGACAGAATCAAGCTTTACTCTCCAAATTGTGCTGTAAAAAGATTGATAAAAGAGTTTGTTTGAAAAAGAGCAAGAGAGAAAGACACCCCTTGCCTTTTTGCTTTTCATGCTTGCTTTCCTCCTTTCCTGGGTCCAGGTCTGTGTCCACTGCTTTCCAGGGAGGTCTCCTTGACTAGAAACATATAATAGTACCCATTTGTAGGCAGTCTTCTGCAAAGTTTCAGATACATATCTTCTCAAGTGACGCTAAACGGAGGTGCCCTGAAAAAACACTGATTTGAAAAGGGGAGCAAAGTGTTCTGCTTGTTCGTTGAAGCAGAACCACCCTCTGGCTCACAAACCAGCAGTAATAAATGGAGCCAAATAGCATGGTGCATAATTCCCTTCTCCTTTTGTGTCAGCTTCATATAGTTGTTGCATGTGACATTCTTCCTGGCCATCACACGCTTTATTCAGTCATTGTACTAAGAGTGCAAACAGAATTAACTTGTTTGTTATCACGGCATCTGTACATGGCTTTTAATTTCTTGGAGATAAAAAAGAACCCAACCTTCAAGCCCTCTTTGTCTAGCACTGTTTAAATCTGTTCTCAGCCTGCTTGCACAGCTCACTGCTGCCCTGCAATGCAGAACACAGATCTGCAGAAGGAGAAGCCTAAAGCAATCAGTGCAACAAGGCTTTAAGAATGTGGTGTCGTTGCTGAAGAAGAGCTGTCTGGAAGGTGTTATGTGGCATCAGTAAGTTGGAAGGTGGGTTGGGGTAGGGACATATTGCATACATCTTTACAATGACAGTGCTGTCCTTAAAGGAGTGCTCTCATTCCTAGCCTTTTTTGTTTAGGTACTTGTAAGTAATGGGAATTATTTTCTTTGGCCTCTGAAATGCCTCCATGGTTGTGTGGTTTCCTTCCTATAAAGGTGAACGTTTCAGATTAAAATTCTGTTTGGCAGCTTATGAGTTCTCAAAACAGAGGCTGGAAGGCAAGGAGGGCAGGAGCGCCCAGCTTATTAAATTTTTCCTAGTGTAGGAATTGTGTGACCTTTCTTTGCGCTGTAATAACATGAAAGGAGATGGAGTTACTATTTGGGAAGCATTAACAAGAGAATGTCAGAGATGGAAGGCCAGCCAGGAGACCTGGGTAGGAGAGGGGTGGGGAGAGACGTTCCTTCTTTCCTCTGTCACTTGCACAGATCTTCCTCCTGTCTGCCTTTGTCCTGCTCTGGGTTCTTGCAGTTGAGATGCAGGTTTGGTGTTCAAAGGTGGTGCGGAAAAGCAACAGGAGGAGGAAAAGCACATGTTATTATCAGATGAACCAAGACCAGAGAGAAACGACCTGGTCAGGGCATCCAGAGAGCTGGACAAGAGCTGGGAGCTGGCCCTGCTCATGGTGTTCAAGGCTCCTGTCCCAGCTGATGTGGGACTGTCACTGTGTTTCCCTGCAGATTTATCTGCACACTTTAATATTCCCTTCCTGTCCACTTGTCTCCACTGAAACCTTCCCTTGGCACCTGGCATTCACCAGCAGAGAACCGTGACTGTCCTATAGGTCTGAGCCAGAGGAAGAGAGATGGTGAAAGAGCATCTTTGCTTGGTGCAGGGTCTGGAGGGTTTTGGCTGTGCAGTAGGTTTGGTTACATCCATATTGTGTACAGTGTGTACCTACATGTGGTGTGTACCTCTGACACAAACTTCCTCCCTTCATCCCTCTCCTCCCCTCAGTAACAGATCATAGAGTTATAGAATAGTTTGAGTTGGAAGGGGCCTTTAAAGGTCATCTAGTCCATCTAGGATGCCGAATATTGTTCTTTCAAACCAACAAGGCATGTAACTTGATGTGTGAAGTGGAAGTGAAGGGTCATGTTTGACTGGGGTTTCTCTTTTTTTCTGCCCTGCAGCTCTTCCATTTGCCCCTGTCCTGGAGTAAAAGACTTTGAGAAGATGGATAACCAGAGGGGAGCACTCTTGGGTTGTGTCCACTGGGAAGAAGAGGAAGGGGATGAGGAGGATGGGGTGGCTCCTGGTGCTTCTCCTTCTAGCCAAATGAGCAAACTGGAAGATGTGCAGGTGGAGATGCTCGAGAAGGCAAGGGAGCTCTTCCAGCTGTGCGACAAGGATGAGAAGGGTTTTATCACCAAGGTGGACATGCAGGTGAGGGAAAAAGTCCTTCCCCTTTGATGGGAGAAGCTGTAAAGTCATGGCTGGCAGAAGAGAAGAGCATGTGGCATGTCTTTACTTTTGATTAGTGTGAGTATGCACGTGGGCTCTTATTCAGATTTCTGTGAGCCCAACTCTGCCACAGCCAGCTTCTAGGAACTGAAAATCCCAGGAGAGTCTTGGACCTCTAGGGAATTCCTGCAACAAGTGGGACTGCAATTCAAAATTTTGAAGGAATGCATAGGATAGCAAAAATTGCAACAGTTCCTAAAAACTCTTAATGCAGTGGATGGGAAACTGGGGAGCGGATCTTTGGTTTAATTAAAAACAAAACAGCAACAAAAAAGAAAAACAAACACCCCCCAACCCCCTCCCCCCCCACCAAACAAACAAACAAAACCCCCACCACACCCACAAAACAATCAACAGCGAAAAAAATCCACTAACCTCTTAACAAAAAAAGCTGTATAACTCTGTATAACTGTTTTTGCCTCAATCATAGCTAAAGCCTGATCTCAAAAAATCACTTTAGGCCTGAACTATAATTTTTGCCTAGAATGATTTTTTTGCTGCTTTCTGTTAAAACCAGCATTCATTAACAGAATCTCTGTAGTTCTTTGTGAGCTTTGTTTGAGTAGTTTATCAGGAAGCTTACATGTGGATTGTTTTTCTGCTGTCCTATCTCTCCCTCCATCTATAATTAACACTTGGCAGGTCCATGGTGGTTTAATTATTTGACTTTGTTTTGGGTTGTGTGATGCCTAGTTTTGTATAATGTAAATTAATAAGTATTTATTAAGTTTTATCTAAAGCTACATGTTTAACAGACAGTAATGAGGTTTTAGCCTGCATCTCTTGTTTGGAAGCTTCTTTGGGTGCCCCTTCATACTAGGTACTCTGCACATGTATTATGAAGGGAAATTTCTCTGCTCCTTGTCTATGTTGTGGGAATAATGATATGGTCCCAACAGGCAGAAGATGACAGAAGAAAGGAAACAAAATGTTCAGTCCATAACAGAAAGTTAATGATCTGCAAGACTTTCTGCAAGAGCTGGGAACTGAATCCAGACATGCACAAGTCTGTCCTTCCTCACTGGCCAGAGAGACAGAGCTGGTACCTTATGTGCCCATGTGCTCCTGGGAGCAGCAGTGGTCACAGGAGGCTGCAGTGCTCTGGGGACAGCCACCTTTGGGCAGGGGTGGAGGGAGGCATGCAGTAGACTAGAGGCAGTCTTTCTGAAGTAGGGGAGGAAGAGGGTTGAGCTCCTTCCAAACAAAATAACCTGAAGTTCCCTCTCTGCAGTCCTGGTTGAATCATTCACTAATGGAAAGTATCGCCATATCAGTGGGTCTGAACAGGTATTTGTTGCATCACTCAGCTGTACTGGCAGACTGTTGCATCCCAGCCAGGATGCAGTGCTGAAAGGGCACACTGCTGTGGGCCAGTGCTGAGGATGGCAGGGACAGGAGCTAGTCACAGGGAAGACTTGAGTTGTGTCTTAATTTTGTTCTTTTGTCGCTGCAGCGGCTCCAGAGTGAACTCCCCCTAACCCTTGAGCAGCTGGAGACTGTTTTCGAGAGCTTGGAACAGAACAATAATGGATACCTGACGCCTGTGGAGTTCAGCATGGGACTAGGTAAGGACTGCACAGAGGCAGAAGAAGGAGAAAGCCCACCTATGACATGATGTTTTACGTTGGTAAGAAAGCAAGTGTAGTGATTCTGATGAAACTGTTCCAGCTATGCAGGGCAATGCCCCATGCTTATGTGAATATCATTGGAGAATTGCGTGTGCAATACTGCTATCCCCCTTGCTGAGGCCTTGGGTTGCCTTCTTCCACAACTGTTACCTGCCTACCTGGTAGAGCCAGTTCTGAACATCTCCTACTGGAAGCAGTACATGCTGCAGCCTGTATCTGGCTATGTGATCCACAGTCATCTGCATAAGGACCCTCATTGGATGAGGGAACCGAAATATGCCTCTTGGCAACTGTCTCCAGCTGTTTTGTGCAGTGCTGTTCAAGGATATTAGTAGGAATCCTGTTAACAGGCTAGCACACTGGCAAATAAACTTTTGTTTTCCTCTTACTGTTGTATTTTCTAAACACTAGCAGAATACTAATTCTATACCAGAGTCATCATCCAGCAGCATAAGCAGTGCAGAGGTGTTAAGAAGAAGGAAAGACCATAGAACTAATAACCTTTGCCGTAGGTGCTTAGTTACAGAATCACAGTGGTTGAGGTTGGAAGGGACCTCTGGAGACTACACCTACATTTATACAGTCCTCAGATTGCATTTGGCCCTTTGAAGGCAACCGCAAGGCTGATGTGGCCCCTGGTGAAAATGAGTTTGACACCCCTGATCTACTCCAACACACCTGCTAAAGCAGGTTCACCTAGAGCAGATTGCACAGGAATGTGTCCACGTGTGTTGCCTTAGCTGGTTGTGAATTCTTAGAAAATCTGCACCAAGTTAGCACCTTCCTTGTACATGTAAAGGTGTTAATTGGATCAGGTCAAAGCAAGTGAACACAGGTAGTCTCGGGTTTCCAGAAGTGATTGAGGAGGCTCCTGAATTGCAGCGTTCTGACTGCTCAGATTGTGGCTGCTTATGGCTTTCACACAACTTGGAGAGGGGCATCCTTTTTGGTGCTTCAGTTTGAAGGGCAAGAAACAGCCACCACTGAAAAAAGAAGCTGCAAAGATTTCCTCAAAATAAACGTGGGAAGTTGTATCTTGGGCCAGCCTGTTCAGGGAAATGTGTTAACCCATTAAGTGCCTGCCTATGCCTGTTTCTGCCTTGTGCCCCTGCCTATAGGGGTTGAAGACTTGTTGGCTGGTTCTGCTGCCTTGGCCAGAAACGAGAGTCATCTTGGGAGCGTGGGCTTTCTTCTTCTAGCACTGTGTAGAAGGTGAATGAGCACCATTTGGGCACCTTGGCATCCACAGTGCCATCTGTGTTATGACTTGGTTATTCCCAGTTCTCCTTATTTGAGGTATTTCTCCCAGTTATAGCCATAGAGGGCATCATGAGGGTACCTGCCTCAGTGCCATTTCTGACAGAGGTACACAAGATTTCTCTTTGTGTCAGCCACCAGCTGTCACGTACCACGCTGCGTTGGCAGCCTGGCTCCATGGGACTTGCTCCAGTCTAAACAAACTACTTCGTTTCTACTTTTCTTTATGGTCATTCTTTGTGTATGGCTTCATTAAAACAATTTTCAGACTTTGCCCCTAATTCAAGAGTTTGGCCTGGCATATTGTTGTCTTCCTTCTGGAGTGTGCAGGGGGGAAATCAAGGGAAGCGGTTCAAGCTGCGATCAAGTCTGCTTTCTGTGAGATGTTCTTTGTATGATCTCTGAGATGTTAAAGGGTGCATCTGCACAACTGACAAAAGAGCATGTGTTTAAAATGTTGAATTTAAAGCAATCTGAGATCCTGTTAGGATGTCAAAACAATATTCAGATCATTCTCAATTTTCCCAGCTGTAAAATAGAGATAATGAGACGTGATGATTTTCTTTAAAGCACACATCCAAAGTGCCTAATCTAAACCCACCTCCTTAACTAACTGTCTGAGCCTCAGGCATTAGTCTAAGTAGAGCCTATATCTTCACACTGCAAGTTATTTTACAGCATATTTTAAGAGTGGAAGAGAAGTGGTTAGGTTCTGGACATACAGAGCTAAGAAATGGTGGAGTTAAGTCACTTGAGCTACACAAATAGTGAATATTTTCCTCCTTAGAGCAGCTTTATGTTCTCATTTGTGCTCTGAATGTCCTTGGCTCCTGGCCTTGCAGCTGGGATGTCATTTCTGCCTTTTGAACCTAGCAGATATGTTTCAGAAAGGAAGAGTGGCTGCTGATAGAGGTCTGACCTCTGTATACAGGATGGGGGGCCTGTGTTTTGGATAGGATTACTTGATTTGTTTGTTTGAGAAGAATTTGTTCCCAACACCATTATTTGTTACATCTTGCATAGCGTGAAGTTCTCATAGCATTAGTGTCTCAGCATGAAACAGGATCCAGATAACTGGAAGCCATTTGTACGTGGGATGGGGTGGGAAGGCGTTCTCAGAGGGTAATTTAATTTTGTTCAGGCGTTACACAGTCGTAGCAAGAGCCAGTCCTTGTCCTGTAGTACTTGAATCAGAACAGATGTAGCACACGAGAAGGGAGGGGTAATGATCTCCTCGCTTTTTTTTAAGCTGGGGACCTGAGGCACGGTGCTATTCCGTGCCAGGCCTGCAGTCCCGGAAGGAGATTGTGGGATCATTGGCAATTGAACCCACAGTGCTGTGCCGTGGGAGTGAAGTGACCTAATGCCACATGCTTCATGTGCTGAGAATCCAAGGCTGTGGGTGGTAGGTCATCTTCACGCAGATGTGAGCAGAGCCCTGACAGCCTGTTGTTGGGCTGGGAGCCAGTTTCAGTCCCAGCATTGCAGACTGGATGCTGACATCACTCAGGACATCAGAACAGAGGCACTTTACTGTCTGGGAGCTGTTTCTACATCAACAGCACGCAGGTAGCTTTTCGTGGAGCTCTGTTGGGCTGTCATTTAAATAGCAGCTTATTAAATGACATCCAGTGTGACTTTCTTTATTCTCCTTCTTCCCTTCTCCTTCTATCAGGAAAGTTAATAGGGATTGAATTGTGTCAAGGGGCTGGGAGAATGGATCACTCCAGACATGAGGAGACCTTTGAGTCAGGCTGGTCAGATGACTTGGACCCAGCAGATGATGATGAAGATAAACGATTCTGTTCCGTGATGGAGCAGTTTGGAGCAGCCCATATGTTTGAAGAGTAAGTAGGGGAGCTGCATGGCATTACTTCTACCCTTTTAAAATCTTGTAATACCAAGCTTCAAAGTAACAGCAAAGACCAAAGAGATGAATGGAGCTGCTTGCTCTTTGAAGCACTACTTGGGCTTTCTGTACTGCTGTCTTGGGTTTTCTTATGCTTGGTATCAAATGGAGTGAAATCTGGGTTTTCTCATCAGTTACTTTTAGTACAGTGCTTTTCTCAAGGAGTTTCCCAAACTAGAGTTCATACCACAGCTGTAAAATATAACAGTAGCATGGAAGCCCATCTGCATGCAGCAAATAAAAAGAATCAAGTGAGGGTTAGACAAGGTAAGGAGGATGAGTCTGCTGGCTGTTCCAAAATGGTGTGTGACTGTTCACTTATGTTCAGACAATCTTATTTCTAAGAGTCTTCGTGAAAGATCTGTGCTCAAGGGGCTGCTTGGGGCTGAGCTGATCTTGACGAGTGTGAAAGGCTAAACTGGGAAAGGGTTGCACACCTGAGCCTTGAAACTTGATATTAATGCCCTTGCATGTGCCCCCAGTGTCATCCAGCCTTTTTTAGGGCCTTCCCAAGTGAAGTGTTATCCATAACTGGTTCTTACTGATGCACATCTGCTGTGGCTGGGCTGCCCAACAGCATCTGTGGCAGCCCTTTTTTCAGGCAGTGTAGTCCAATGGTGCTGCCAGTTTGCCGGGAGCAGCCAAGGTAGGGGCAGGAGGTGCACAGGATTCGAGACAGAAGCTGAAAGGGAAGCCGTTTGCTGCTTTCAGAGCTGCATCTGTCATGAAACACATGTTTTTGTCTCATTTGCATTGTGATGCAAAGCACCTGCATGTTTCTTTTAATGTTAAACAACTTCTGTCCTGAAAAATTCTGGAAAGCTGTAATGCCTCAAATAACAGGATGACACTGTGAAGAGCCACATTACTGTTCTGGAAAAACAGTCTCTGCTGTATGTAACTAGTGTCAGTTCTTAAAGTGGAGTTATCCTGTGTTTTATTTTGACCACTTACTTGCAGTTTTATGCAATGGGTTCGGTAGCTACTTCATGTCATGCTTTTGTGCCACACCAGCTGTTGTAAAGAAGTAATATACAACAGAACCTAACTGGGATCAGAGCAGGAATCTGAACTATCTTCACTGTTTTTGCTAGAAATAAATGGGTTTGTTTCTTTGTTTCTTAACGGAACTCAATATGTTATTTTATCTAAACGATGAATTTTGATGAAGTGCTAGCAACTTTTTTAACTTGGGACAGAAAATGAGGCTATTATGCAATGGTGGCAGGAAGAACATTTTTTTTTTCATAAAGAATATTAGGGGAGACAAATATATACATAAAGAAAAATATCTATTTGGATAATGTCTGTAGGGTCTATAGGCATAATTATTCTGTAGATTTCAAGGCAGTTCCCCCAGAGTACCTCATGGATTTAAAAACAAAACAAAAAAAGAAAAAGCTCTTCTCTAAAAAGAAGCATGAAGTGATGTCTGCAGGCTTATAAGTCTCTCTGGGAAAGTGTAAATTTATAGATACTGTGTTCATGTTGTGACAAATTAAATGCCAAAACAGTGTAATCATTATTGCAGATTAAGAATAAGAGGACTTCGGGTTTCAAGGGCTTCCTCCATTATTATCCTGACACAACATCTGGGCAAATTTGCTTCTTTTTTTTGTGTCTCAGTTTCCAAACCTGTCAAATAAATAAATAAGATGGACAGTAGTAACCACCAGTACAGTCCTGGTGTGAGAGCACCACCTATCTGATGTGTGCCAAAATCTCTGGGCTATAATATTTTTCTGCCTGACCACAGCTCACAGCAAATTTGCTGAACGTTCATCAATTTGAGTCTTGGTTTAGTCACCAAATGTGTTATTGCTGAATACTTGGAAAATAATAATTCCAGGTTTCCTTCCTAGATTACTTTACTTTTCTTTTCCTCTTTCAGGCAGCTTCCTTTATTTTAACCTTGCAGTAAATCTCACTCCACATGCACGCTCTGTCACCATCCAACTTCCCTCTTTGCTGTGATGGTGTAATGGAGGTCATCACAGGAGAAGGGCAGTTTGTCTATCCCAAGTCCATGTTGGAGTTGGTATATCAGTCCATAAGATGACATTTGCCTTCCGTCTCTCTTGTATGCATGCTTCAGTCCACGTGAGATTCGGGACCTCTGGGCTCGGCTACGAAAGGAGCGTCCGGAGCTCTTATCTAATTTTGAAGAGTTTCTGTTGCGTGTTTCATCATACGTGAGGGAGGTCAATCATGAGAAGGAGTCTATGGAACAGGCATTGAAGCGGTAAGGAGAACATCATGGCCATTTGCTTTCAGGAACCAGCTGATGCTTGGATGCTACCTCAAATCTAAGGAGAGATTGGGTTACAGGACACAGAGATTTTTCTTGCTGTATTAAAGGACTCTTTATCTTGATCTGATCCACATGGGTTTGTTTTGCATCAGTTCCCACTCATAACATTTGGTCTGGTTAAAATCCCACTCAAAGCCTGTGCTGGGTCAGCCAAGATAGGGTTAATGTCCACAGGCAGCTGGGGGGATGACACAGCCAGGACAGCTGACCCAAAACTATCAAAAGGAATATTCCATACCATAGAAGGTCATGCTCAGTTATAAAAGGGGGGTTGGCTGGGGGGACCCTCTCTCTTTCTTGCTGCTGGGAGGGGGGCTGTCTGGAATGCTCTCGGTTCTCTCTGGACCGTGTGGTTCAGGGCTATTGTGTTTCAGGCATGAGCTGCTGTCCCGGGTTGGGGAGGGGGAGAAGGTTACTGCATGGGCTGTGGTTGGGAATCCGCAATTGCCGCTTCAGAAAAGGCGAATGATGATACTGGGTGGATGATTACCACGTGGTGAGAGACTGCGCTGTGTATCTATTGCTTTGTATATTCTTTCAGTATTATTTTTATTGTGGTGTTTGTTTCCCTTTATTTGCTCTTCTGTTAAACTGTTCTTAACCCAGCCCACGAGTTTTGCCTTTTAATAGAATCATAGAATCATTCTGGTTGGAAGAAACCCTCAATATCATGGAGTCCAACCATAACCTAAATCTAGCACTAAACCATGTCCCTAAGAACCTTGTCTATTTAAACACCTCCAGGGAGGTGACTCCACCACTTCCCTGGGCAGCCTGTTCCAATGCCTGACAACCCTTTCCATGAAGAATTTTTTACTTATATCCCGTCTGAACCTTTCCTGGTGCAACCTGAGGCCATTTCCTCTCATGCTGTCTCTTTCTACTTGGGAGAAGAGACCAACACCCTCCATGCTCCTTTCAGATAGTTGCAGAGAGCGATAAGGTCTCCCCTCAGCCTCCTTTTCTCCAGGCTAAACAGCCCCAGTTCCCTCAGCTGCTCCTCATCACACTCGTGTTCCAGGCCCCTCATCAGCTTTGTCGCCCTCCTCTGCACTCTCTCCAGCACCTCAATGTCCTTCTTATGATGAGCAGCCCAAAATTGAACACAAGTATTCTAGGTGCAGTCTCACCAGGACTGCGTGCAGTGGCACAGTCACTTCCCTAGTCCTGCTGGCCTCACTATTCCTGATACAAGCCAGGATGCTGTTGGCCTTTTTGGCTACCTGGGCACACTGCTGGCTCATGTTGTTCAACACTCCCAAATCTTTTTCCACCAGGCAGCTTTCCAGCCACTCTTCCCTGACCCTGTAGCGCTGCCTGGGCTTGTTGTGACCCAAGTGCAGGACTCGGCACTTGGCCTCACACAATTGACCTCAGCCCAACTATCCAGCTGGTCCAGGTCCCTCTGTATGGCCTTCCTACCCTCCAGGAGATCAACACTCCCACCCAATTTGGTGTCATCTGCAAATTTACTAAGGGTGCACTCAATCCCCTCATCCAAATCACTAATAAAGAGATTAAGCAGAACTGGCCTCAGTACTGAGCCCAGGGGAATGCCACTTGTTACCGGCCACCAACTGGATTTGGCTCCATTCACCACAACTCTTTGGGCCCAGCCATCCAGCCAGTTCTTTACCCAGTGAAGAGGACACCCATCCAGGCCATGAGCTGCCAGCTTCTCCAGGAGGATGCTGTGGGATATGGTGTCAAAGGCTTTACTGAAGTCTAAGTACACAACATCCACTAAGTGGGTCACCTTGTTATAGAAGGAGATCAGGCTGGTCAAGCAGGGACCTGCCTTTCATAAACCCATGCTGTCTGGGCCTGATTGCTTCATTGTCTTGTGTGTGCCACATGATGGCACTCAGGATGATCTGTTCCATGACCTTCCCCTGCACTGATTTCCTGATTCTTCTCTCCATCCTGCTGGGGGCAGGGCAGGGATGAGTGAGAGGTATGTGGTTTTACAATAGTTGCTGGCTGGGGGGAGCTGCGGCTAAACTACAACAGTGCCTTATGATTGTTAGTGGGAATCTGTTTCCACTCTCCTCTCCTGTTCTCTTCCTGTATTCTCTTTCTCTCTCCTGACCTGTGTGCACTCTGCCTTTTGTAGGAAGGAGACAGACCATGACCGAGAAGTCAGGTGCCTTTATGAAGAAATGGAGCAACAGATCAAAGCAGAAAGGGAGAGGCTGATCTGCCAGGTACTTCATCTCTCTTGGCTGAAGTCAGACTTTCTCTGGTCTGAAGCAGAGGTAGTGACTCATGTGGCCAAAGAACAGCTCTTACCATGCTGGGTGTTGCATGCACAGCTGCATATCTTTACCTCTGCAGGAAGCACTGAGACGTGACAGGAGTAACTTGCTCCAGAAGGAACTGTGCAGCAAAGAGCAGGAGCTGGAGAAAATCCTCTGCCGCCAGAAGAAGGTAACAGGACCCAAATCCTTTCTATAGAAGCATGTCTCTTTCTACTGTCTTTCTGCTAAGGTCTTGTCTGATGGAGAATGGTTTTCATCTGCTGAGGGTTGGTACTAGCAAATCTGGTACTAGTCAGTCTAGCTCTCTCCTGTCTCTGGAGGTGTTGAAGTGGTTTGTCAAGTGATTGGTTTGTCTTCAACTGTAAGGTCTTCATGTGAATGTTTTGGCCATGCATTTTCTTATCTGCTGTGTTTTCTTTTGGCACAGTCTTCCTATCAGTTTTACAATAACTATTTGACAAGGAAGATGCGGTAAAAATTTGGAAGTTTTGAGTTTGGAACCTTTAGTGGACATAAAAGAGCCAAATTTCTCTAATTTGTGTTTTCTGGCTGCTCCAAAATAACACAGAGTGAGCAGTTCTGTGACACTTAGAGCTGTACCTACTGTATATTTGCATTTCAGCACTTACTGACATACTGATTAATCAGTCACAGAAACAAGCAAAGTGGAAACTTCCCTTTAGCCTGCTGGCCCTGGCATGGATGTTTGTGTGGGATTGTCCATTCTGGATGTCTTTTTCCTTTCTGTCTGAAGAACTGAGACCCACACAGAAACAAGTCATGGGAGGTACCTGTAAGATGCTGGTGACTGGGTGGATCCAAGTTGGATACCTAGCTGTGATGTAGATGAAACAGCACTTCTCTGAAATCATCAGCTCCTTGTGCAGCAGCTGGAAAAGCCAGTAAAACTTAGGTGCCATCAGGAAGGATATTGAGAATAACACAGAGGATGTAATTTTCCTACTGCCCACACCCTTGATATGCCTCAATTGATGTGTGCAGTTCTGGTCTCTTCTAACTCCACTGTGTCCTTCTTGAGTATGAAGTTACAGAGAACTAATATGATTGGAGCATCTAAATGGAGCATCTACGTTAGGAAGAGAAACAAGGAAAGCTTAGACTTGATTTTGCAGAGGAAGAGACTGAAGGAAGATATAAGTGAGCTTTATGGACTTGGGAAGGTGGTGGATAAGGTTCATATAGAACTGTTATTTCCTAAATCCTGCAGCAGCAAAGATGAGGGATACTCAGTGAGACCAGTATGAATTTTAAATAGAAGAACATACTTCTTTACACAGAGATTAGTGCTGAGCAGTTCAAAAACAGATTGGACAAACAAATGGACAACATGCTCGCAAATGTTTATTAAAAGGAGGAACAGTCAGGGATGTGGCCTCTATCATCCCTAGTCTGAGGACCATAGATGCTGGGGATGTATGAAAGGAATGGACCATAGTTGGGTGTCCAGGCATGCTCTTCCTACGTAGCATCTCCTCTTGTCAGGGGCCAAGGCAGAGTACTGAGCTACATGGACACTTATTCTTACTTGATTGGTCATTTCTGATGTTCTTAGCTTAGTACAAGCCTCAGAGTTACATGGATAATCAGGTCCCTCTTGTGGTGTAAGACCAGTATTGTGATCATGCTTTTCTATGGTATTGCTTTCAAGTACAGACAACAAACAAAAAGCTGTGATAGAGATTTCTTAAGGAGGGGCATGTGTGCTTTACTTGAAGCCTGTGCCCTGGCTTATTGAAAGATCCAAGGGCTGTGGGCAGAGGTTTCTGGTTTTTAGTCTCAACTCCAATGCTCAACATATGTGGTCATGCTCAAATTTTCCCTGGAAGTCTGCAGACAAAGCTGGATGTGACTTGTGCATGTAGCCTCAGCGAGGAGAGACATGGGGCTTGTGTTTCAGGAAACCTAGGAAAGGTCAGCTCTGTTCACTTCTGCTCATGACTGCTGTATGTGTGTGCTGGCAAAGAGCAGGGTAGCAAGAAAAAAAACCACTTCATCTTGTGCCACAGTGTCCTGCTTTACTTTCTCTTTGAGAGTCTATCTGAAGGTGCAGAATAGAATCGTAGAATCATTTTGGTTGGAAGAGATCCTAAAGATCATCAAGTCCAACTATAACCTAAATCTAGCACTGTACCATGTCCCCAAGAGCCTCATCTTTACGCCTTTTAAACACCTTCAGTGGTGGTGACTCCACCACTTTCCTCGGCAGCCTGTTCCACTGCTTTACCACCCCTTCTGTGAAGAAATTTTTGCTAATGTCCAATCTGAACCTTCCCTGGTGCAACTTGAGGCTGTTTCTTCTCGTCCTATCACTTGCTGCTTGGGAAAAGAGACCAACACCCTTCATGCTACAACCTCTTTTCAGACAGTTGTAGACAGCAATAAGGTCTCCCCTCAGCCTCCTTTTCTCCAGGCCAAACCGCCCCAGTTTGCTCAGCTGCTCCTCATAAGACTTGTACTCCAGGCCCCTCACCAGCCTTGTAACTGGTGGCAAGAAGTTGTCACACATGGTATTTAAAGGGCTAGCCTTGCCTCTGTGCTCAACACTTTTGGGAACTTTAAGGAATTGTGATCTCCTGTCCTGTATTCTGCTTGTGTTGCTGTCTCTAAACACAACCATCTAGCCTTGAACCTTGTGGAAGCTGACTCTGCTACCTACTCTGCTGGTCAGAACTGGTTCCTGGTGCTCCCCTTTGGTTGGAAGCATGGATTGTATAACTTCATTTTGGTGATGTAAGTTCTCAGGTGATTACCACAATTTCTGCATAGCACCAGCTTCAGCATAGGGCCTTGGTTAGCTGGTATGGCTGGGTGGATACTGAAGTGTCAGTATGATCCTTCTCGAGATGCCCTACTTGTCATCTGAGGTGGGCAGGTTTGACTGCTGCATCTGTCTTTGACTCTTTCCCAGACTACACCAAACATTTGTGAGGAATCACGTCACTGGTTGAGTACATGACAGCAGGCTTTGAACTTCCCAAATCAGGCTTGTTAATTGTGCTGGGGTCATGCTGTCTAGAGTGCAACTGTGTCCCAATGGCATTTAAACAGCATCTCTAGCCTGAGGTTCTGTCTCCAACAGTAGTAAAGGCCACCCAATCACCTGATTTTCTAGATGTAGTGTGAGATACCCCTAGCACCTCAATATATTCCCCCTTTCAGCTGCTATGGGCTCAGGAAGCTCCCAAACTAAACGATACGTTTCAGCAACTCTGCTTAATAAGTCCCAACAGACACACCCCTGCCTGTACCCAAATTTTTCCAGTCTTCCTTTGACCCTCATTTGTACTCTGATTTCTACAGTTCCTGATAGCAGCAAGCTCCTCATGCTGCCTGAAGCGCTTCCTCAGCTATGCCTAATTGCATTGCTTACTCCCCACTGCTGGCATGATGCGAAATAATTGCTTCCAATTCACTTTCTCTATGCCACTGGTGGTCCTGTAGACCTCAGTTGTGTTTACTTCCCTTCCACCTCATTGTTTACGTCTGCCTTTTCAGCCTGTTTTTACAGGCATGATTGTAGTACAAACCCCTTCCTCTCTTGTGTTTAACCTCTCCTCTCTATTGCAGCTGGAACATCAGCTACAGTCTCTGAACTCAGAGCAACTAGAGACCCGTGTGCAGAATGAAAGGCTCCGACACCTGAATGAAAACCTGCTGGAAGAGCTGGAGAAAAGCAAATGGGAGCTGGAGGTAGTGAAGGGGCAATTACAGAAGCTCCAGAAAGAGGCCCAGCTTGAGCAAGAGCAGAAGGACAGGTGGGAATGGGCAGGGACCCAGGCAGGGGTGGGCAAGGGTGAAGAGGAAGAGTGGGCAAGAGGACGGGTGGGCAAGTATTTGATGAAAATGGGTCTCTAATTAGAACCTTGGTCTCATCAGAGGGTTGCTTGTCTCTTCTTGAGGAAAAGAAATAACATCCTAGTGGTCTTATGGGCCTAAACAGGGAGTGATATTTTTACTTCCCACCTGTTTTTAGTGGGAAATGAATATGTTCATTGATATTTGGCTGTAAAAGCACTGTAAAAAATATAGGTATTCCTCAGTGTTAAGGAATCTTCTGCTCCATGTGTTTTCCAGTTCACCATTGCCTCCATGGAGTTCCTACAGATACTCTTCTAGTCACTTGCATTCCTGGTTTTGGGCTTAATCTAACAATACTTAGCTGAAACACTGAGATGTTTCAGATCCAAATGGCAGTGAGTATCCTTCCCATCTCTAGAAGCTGTGGAAACTGGAGTGTAAAAGGAGAAAATGAGTTGCCTGCCCTCACGTTGGAGGAGAGCTGGAGTACAACCCAGCCACCCCAGCTCCTGTGGCAGTGCTGCTTCATTTGAATCCTCCTAGCATAGAGCAGGCCCTTACTGTTGAGAATATGAGGAGTGTCTCTGAGAAGGGGATCTTAGTATTTCCTCTCCTATTAATTTTAAAAATCCCCTTTGCCCAGGGATGTGTATAGAGTCTCCAAGAACATGCGGAAAGAGAAACAAAGCCTCCTTCGGCAGCTGGAGCTCCTCAGGTAAGAACAGAGCTGGGGGAGATGCTGAGCTTTTATGCACGTAAGGGGCTGAGGTTTCAGCACTGTGCTTGTTTCTCCCACAGAAAGCTATAGGAGTGTATTCAAGCTGTGCTCAGACACTGCTTGTTTTTCTAGGTCCAGACAGAGTTGTGCAATCTGGCTAACTCTGGCAGAATATAGGCTGTGTTATTTCATCAAGTAATCCCTCCACTGGAGGAATTTAGTCCTTCCTGCTAAGGGGACCATGTGGAGCCCATTACCTGAGCTGTGATACATGGAAATCCCAACATGCCTGGCGATAGATAACATATTTTTCTGTGTTCCAAGCTCCCTTTCTGTTCTAGCTTTCAAATGCTGGTCTTTATTTCTGATGAGTACTTCATTGTGTCTCTCCTTTGTCTTCCTTTGGAACAGAGAGATGAACAAGAAACTTCGAGATGAGCGAGATGCTTTTGAAGCCAAGAAGCTGGTTAGTCTAAGAAAGAAAATCCTAATTCCCAACCACCCTCCTTTCATCTGCTGCTGTTGCTGTCACCACTCAGGGACCTGTCACTTCCACGGGGGACAATGACCTGAGCTCACGAGGCCTGATGTGGTGCTTAATACAGACTTCACAGCACCTCTCTGCCCATGCTAGAGATGAGCTGCTCTGGTTGCTATTGCCAACTGCCTGGGTTTAACCCAAGGCATGTTAGCTTGTGACTGTCATGCAGCACCGTGCAGGGCTGCAGTGGGTGCTGCCTGCTGCACACATGGGGTCTGTGCGTTGTGACAGACACCAGGCACATGCAAGGAGGGGAGTGAAGCTGCATGCATCCCTGGAGCTGGGTGGTGAGGAAGAAGATGGATTCCCAGATGTGCTGCCAGCTGACTGGGGGTGGAGGGGCATAGGAGGGTTTCAGAGTTTCTCTGAGTTTGTAGCAGATGTTTTCAGATGTTCATGTGGGGCAGTTCCCCATTCCTGTGAACTCTGCTGGGGTGGAGGTGCAGCAGTGAGCCTTGTGTCAAAGAGCTAGGAGAAAGCAGGGGGCCTCTGACATCTGGAAGAGTCTACTCCATCTCTGGCCTTCCCCAGTCTACAAGATAAGTATATGTGATCTTATTATTTTTTCATGAAAAAGTCTTTGTGTTGCCAAATGTCACCGGCAAGGCTGCTCTGCACTATTCTTGGACCCCTCCCTGCCTCCATGTGTCTTTCCCTGCTCTGCCACCATGCCCCACTTGAAGATCTGGAAGTAGCTGTCTGGCAGTGAGGGTAGGCAGTGGTAGGCCGTGAGAGATTTTCTGGTTGGTGCATAAGGGAGCATGGAAGGAAGCACATGGATGATGCCCCGCTAGGGGAGAGGCTGGAGTTCTCCAAGTGGAGCAGCAACTGTGTAAAATAACTTCAATAACTGTTTTGGATGGAGGTGAGGTGTGTGTGCATGTGCTTTGCTGTGTGTGCTTCTGAAATCTGAAGGAAATTTTTTTTTTTATATACATATATTTTTAAAGCTGCTAAGTGTGCATGTGCACCAGAGCTCCCTGCTCCTTCATAGAAAGGTAATAAACACAGTCACTCTGTAGCAGAGTTCAGTGCAAGCAGGCAAAGAAAGTGGTTTGTTCTCTGCTTTCTGTCTATAGTGTTTCATCAGCTTCTGGGTTCCTGTGGGTGGGATGGGTGGCCTGTGGAGACCACAGTTCATGTATGTGCATCTGTGTGTGCAAAGCTTGTCTGCTTCTCCTCTCTTCTCCTCTTCTTTTACACCACTAGGACCTGCTCAGGGCTGCTCTGAAATGTGACAGTCACAGTTGCTCTCTTAAGAGCCTAGCAGAGAGAGTCACAGTACAGAGGAGCCACTTTCTTCTCTCTGTGCTGGCAGCAGGGAGGGGGCAGCAGGGTGAACTCCTCCTACCATCATTGGTCATCTGGCAATCCTGGATCATGCTGAGCAGATGAAGCCTGTATTGCAATAATGTGTTTTCCTGGGTCAGCCAGGACATCTTGTTGGCCACTCTCATTTCAGTCCGCAAGAAAGCAGGGCTCCAGGGGATTGCAGAGATGCTGCTATCGTCATACACCTGCAGAAGATCTGCTCTCCAGCCTGTCACACTATAAGGGGTAGAGAAAATAGCAGCGCTTCCCTGCAGCAGCAGAAAGAAGAGTCTAGACTTCTGATGGGGATCCTTAGTGTGTGACAGACTCTTAGCCTCTGCCAGAGGCTCTTACTGCTTTTACAGGCTTAAAAAGAAACCCAAGGCCTTGATACCCTCTGTTAGTGCTGGGAAGAGTTGTGTTATTTCTGTGAAATGAAGGTGTGAACAGTTGTTCTTTCACAGCTCGGAAGGAGGAGTTGGGCTGTACGTGGCTGATAGCCACCCAGCTGCTGCTCTTTTGCACTTCTGAGTGCCCAGCATAATACCTTGCTCTTCATAAGAGGTTTGGCCTTGCCGGGGCAGACAGACCCTAGCCCCACTGTGCTGTGGGGTGCTGTTTTGCCCCAGTGTCAAGGTCATAGATAACAATGTGTGGCTGTTTCTACCTGTGTGCAAACTACTGCTGGGTGTTTTTAAAGCCCAGGGGTAGCGAGTTCAGTTTCACACCCATCACCCATCTAGCTATGGAGTTATGCTTGCATGCTCTATGTTGACAGTGCAAATTTCATGTCTGCTCACCATGAAGAGTGTTTTGGGAGTCTGACTGCATTGCACGTGTATTTGTATTTCACTGATAAACCAGAATTTTTTTCTGTCCCACTGATAAGCTAGAAACTTTCCCATCCAAAATGCTTGTACATGTGTTGCTGTTGTGGAATCCTTGCAATCGTGTGTTTTACAGCTGTGATGTCATGTCTGTCTCTTTACCATGCCAGTGAAAAGCCAAATGTTACACAAACGTGGCAGGCCAATAAAGCATGGCAGAACCAATGGCAAAACATGCCCCATTGTTTCTCCTTTCTTACCCAGGTCTGTACTCTGCAGGCTGTTTCCTCCCCAGGTAGAGTGGTTCCATAGCAGATTGTCTGGGAGGCCATTTGCACTGCAGGTGGCTTGAAGGTCATGACTCAGCTCTCATGGGCTATAACACAATTTCCTTGTTCCTGTGTGTCTAGAGAATGCCCTTGAGTGAACCTGCTCAAACCCTGAAAACTGCCTCATCCATCCTCATTGGAGAACCACTGGTTGGCTGAACCATGGCCTGATGTCAGTATTGACCAAAAGAGTCCCTGTGCACTCGGGGGTTCCTTCGCCTTGGTAGGCATGCGCTCCATAGTTGTGTGCCTCTCAGTGTTGGATTGCTTCTGTGGCTGGAGCTTCTCCTGAACACCAGTTTTATAAATAAAAAATGGTTTATTTGCTTGGTTTTTTACCTCAAAGTTCCTAGTTGGGTGAGGTCCTTTGTGGAATCCAGAGTGTCTCCTTTTGTTAGGCTTCATTATGATAAAGGTGTCCTGGGAGTTCTCTCCAACAGACCAGCTTTTTAATTTTTTGCCTTTTAAAATAAGCCAGGGGTTATCAAACAAGTAGTCTTCATAGTCCTCCCCTGGGCCGTGGGCAGCACAAAGGAAGAGCTGTCCAGATCTGCCTGCAGGTGGTCAGTTCAAAACTGCTGCCAGAGGCAGATCTGGCAGGCTACAAACACTTCTTTCCCCACTTTTACCTCCAGAAATAACTTTGTGTGGATGTGTCAGAAATCTCCAGACTTATGGAGCAAGCACACCTCCCTTTCCTTCAATGCTGAGGTGGTGGGTACCTTGCCACGTTGTCTCTCACTTCCTATTTTGTGTGTGCAGCCAGAGCAATTAGTCCATTTGGGAGTGGGGAGGGCTATGCTTTAGCGTGGCATTTGGAGGAGCTGGCAGGTCAATCCTCTCTCTGCCACAGGCTCTCCTGCATGATCTCAGGCAAGCTGCTCATCTTTGGCTCTGCTGGGGATGACAAAGCTGCTGTATGGGGCAAAGAGGGTTGCAAGGGGAGTTGTCTTGCTTTCTCCTTTTCCGGGGAGCTGTTAAACACTGGTTGTAGGAAGTGTGTAGTCTGAGGTAAGTGGGAGGAAAGCATGGAGAGGGGCACTCATGTATAGCAGAGCATGTGCATTGGCCTTCATGAGAGGTGGTCTTCTGTTCTTATGGTGCATGTGCACCTACCTCTGGGTGAGTACCA